>NW_006399777.1:11405216-11427188 GCF_000299155.1 Elephantulus edwardii
AGCAATGATTTTGAAAATTGCTGCAGAATTTGGTAGAGACTGGAGGGCTTTATGCAGAGTGAACTAACTCAGTCTCATAAGGATAAATGCTGCATACGACCATTATTATAAAAACAGAAGGATAACTAGTAAAACATATATGGATATCCTGGGGGGAGGGGATAGGAACAGAGGGGTGAGGGTGGAGAGCAAGGAAATAATAAGGTCACACAGTTTGCTGAGTGGACGGAGGGGTGGTGAAAAAAATGGGAAAGATCCACTGGGGATCTGGAAAGACAGGGTAATGGTGGGCATGATTTAATGGTAATTAGTTTATAAAACTTAATGAATGACGAATGGCAAACAGACACATGAAGAAATGCTCCAAATCACTGGCAATAAGAGAGATGCAATCAAAACCACAATGAAGTACCATCTCACTCCAGAAACAGTGGCACCGTTTAACAGGCAGCAAGTAATAGATGTTGGAGAGAATGTGGTGAGAAAGGAACTTTTCTTATACATTGTTGGTGGGATTATAAAATGGTGCAACCATTCTGGAAGGCAGTTTGGGCTTCCTCAAAAAGCTGAACATAGAAATTCCATATGACCCAGCTATTCCACTACTTGGAATATACCCTGGGAATATGAGAACTGAGGCACAAACTGAGATTTGTACACCAGTGTTCATAGCAGTGTTATTCACCATCGCAAGAACATGGAAACAGCCCAAATGTCCAACCACAAAGGAATGGATTGAGAAGTTATGGTACATTCACACAGTGGAATACTATGCAGCACACAGGAGCAATAACTTTGTAAATTATTACCTAACTTGAGAGGGACTGGAGAGCATTATGCTGAGTGAATTAACTCAGTCCCTTAAGGATAAATATTGTATAAAACTGTTATTGTAGAATGAGTATAAGGATCCAGGAGGGGTGGGAGAGGCTGGAAGCAGAGGGATGTAGATGTGCAGGGGGAAGAAGGGATTAATCATTGGGTTATACAATTTGATGGGCAGGGGGGTGAGGGAAATTGAAAGAATTTGTTCAAATTTGGATCTGACTTTTGTAAATAAACTAGTAGAAAAAACTTAATTATTGTATGAAACACAATGTGAATGAAGGATAATGTAAAACCTAATGTATACGAATTTTGAACTCAATCTAATATGTTTTTTTTTAAATTACAGTAACTAAAAAAAAAAAAAAATAATTGTCTCTCCTGGCCTTTCTTCTCTCTCCTTTCATGGCTTGTAAAAGAAAAGGTGGTGCAGACCACAGGCCAGGGAATCTTCCCTTCCATAGGATCATACAATGGCTATGAGAGAACTACACCTAATCCTGCCTCGTTAGCATAACAAACAAACCCTTGTCCTCTTTGACACACTTGGTCATGCCTTTGCAGAAGAGTATTGGATAGATCAGGAGCTGCTAAAAAAACAAGGGTGCAATCTGCCCTGGGGGAAAGAAATCTTCCTTAGAAGCAAACAATTGCGAGACTTCATCTCACAGCCTTTGAGCATGCTGTCAAGATGGAACATCAGTGCTTGGAAAGGTCGAGAATCAGAAAAGGAGAGGAAGCCCCTCAGTGAACCGGATCGACACAGTGACTTTAACAGTGGGCTTAAGGTAGAAGAAGTTGGGAGGACGGCACAGGAACAGCCAGTATTTTCTTCTGTTGTATGAAGGGTTGCTGGGAGATGGAGTTGATGTGAACATCAACAATAATCTTGCCTATTAGCCCCTGGCAGAGATTAAGATTTATAACATGAAATCCGAGCTCTGATGTCTTAGGGATAAGGAATTGCTTGGCAAACTCAAAGGCACATAGTCATTTACTCTCCAGAAAAAAGGTGGACAGTCTCCTCCTGTGTGATTTATTGCCTCTGAAAACCCTCTGCAGGGTCAGCTATGAGTCAGTTCCAACTCAGCCGTATGTACGTAACAAAACTTAGGTCATAAAATACATTGCAGCCCCCAATCCCGAGAATCATGGCCTCGCCGAATGGACACACATTTTCAGGAGATAAAATTCAACGACACATGATTAAAGGTGGTGGCAGTATTGGTGGCCCCAACTACCTACCTTAATATTAGATACCCAATGAGTGACTGTTGCTATGATTATTAGTTGTTGTTGTTTTTGTGGTTAAGTGCTGTCGAGTCGTGGATGACTCATAGCAACTCTATGAACAGAAGACGTGAGCACTGTTCACAGGGTTCCAGAAGCAAGCTATTTACAGAAGTGGATGCCACTCCTGCTTCCAGGCTTGTTTTAATCAGGGAGCTCCACCAAACACTGCCCACCATGGATAACCATTATCACATTTGACACATCAGTGTCACAGTGTTCAGCATGACAGCAACATGAGTTACCTCTGTACAGCAACGCACAGACCAGTGCTATACCACTTAGAAGAATGTTTGAGAAAAAACAATTTCAACCAGACCTGAGGGCCGCAGATTAAAAATCACCCACCTTGGGCTTGGTAGCTTATCTTTTTGTCCACTAGGCCAAAGAAAAGAAATACTTCTATTTGTTTACTCAGATATGTTTTTGAGGACGTGTTTTTGTTTATGCCGTTGAGTCAGAAAAGACCCACAGCCGACCCACCAGTGGGTTTTCGGAGGTGGTTAAAGGCATGGGAGAAGATTGCTCGTCCTCCTTCGATGGAACAACCGGTGGATTCGAACTGTTGGCCTTTGGGATTGCAGCACAGCTTCTTACCACTAGGTTTGGAGATGCAGCATTTAAGATGTAGAAATCAGAGAAAACCCCTATCTTCACAGAGTTTTTATCCCAGTGACTTAGTTCAGAATCAAGTTGTAATTGACTTTAACAGAGATGGAAATTTTTACTCTTGCTACACTGAAATGTACAAAGAGAAAGGATATGTTTAATTATTCTGTGTATTATTATGTTGTATCAGGTTAAACGTAATTATGTTTCACATAATTGATATGTTTCATTTTCCTCTCTAATTTGATCTTAAATCTCTCCACTCCACTCCAAGTCCTTTGATAAGAGGAAGGAAAGACTTAATTACCTACTTCCCCCCCCCCCCCCCCCCCCCCGTCTGCTAGTTTGTAGTAGTTGATGCACTTTTCCCCCTCTGGAGGAGAGCAGGTGACTGCTGGGGGTACATAATTGTATTTTGCATTGCCCTCTTAACTTCTCTTAGAGGATGCTTGCAAGTCCCCCGTGGTCAGTGTGACCTATAGCTTGTGCAGAGAGGTGGCAGTGCACTGGCTGTGCCCGCAGCTGGTCCGTGCTGCCCTCTGAGCCCTCACCATGCCCTGCGTCAGCGGCTTGTCATGTCTGTCTTTTCACATCACGTCCTGCTGTCCTGTTTCTGGCAACATCTGCAGCTAGTGAGCCTTATGGCCTGGCCGCCCTCCGCTTGGTCAGGGCCACTCCATCTTTCTGACTGAACTTGGCTCCACCTCTCGCTGTGGCTCCAGGGCTCCTTTGTCCTCCTGGTCCCTGATCCTTTGCCAGAATCTCAGCTAATGTCTCCCTTCCCTGCTGGGCGCATTTCGGCCTCCCGTGCAGAACACAGGTGAGCCGGCACTATCTTGCAGCCGGCCCCCATGCTTCGCTCCTTTTGTTCGGCTGTGCTCATTCCCCAGCGAGGGGCTGCAGCGGCATGGCCTTCAGGCTGCCTCCTCTTAGAGTCCTGACTAGGAAGAGGTGTGTCTCCATGCTCAGCTTTCTGGATGGTCAATGTCTTCTCTTTGGGCAGTAAAAAAGGTTGGAATCTAAAAGGAAAATGTTGTTGTTGTTGAGTACTGGAAGTCAGAACACACCCATCATTGACCCTCCAGTGGGTTTTCAGAGGCAGTTAATCTTATAGGAGGAGATCACCCATCTTTCTCCCATAGGGCAGCTGGTGGATTTGAACCACATGCCTTTGGGATTGCAGAGCAACTTCTTACCACTAGGCAACCGGAGCTCCCCTTAAAAAGCAGAGATAGCAGGTGACAACACAAAGATCAGAACTCCCCTCCTTCTTCTTCTCTCCCCTTAATTTTGTGGTACATGCTGAGAGAGTGTGTGTGTATCTTTTTGCCAAGCACAGACTTCTGACAGCTGTCATTGTAGTTAGGTACCACCAGTCAAGTCCAGTACAACTCATAACGACCTTATGAACAACAGGTCCAAGCCCTGCTGTCCTGCGCCGTCCTCTTCATTTCTGACACACTTGAGTCCATTGCTGCAGTCAGTGTGTCCATCCATCGCATTGAGGGCCTTTCGCCCTTCCTCTGACCCTATACCTTTCCACGCTTGGTGTTCCTCTCCCAAGGAACAGCTTCTCTTAGCAACTTGCCCAGAGTTTGTGAAATGAAGCTTTGTCACTCCCACTTCCAAGGAGCAAACTGGCTTCACTACCAAACTGGCTCTTAATAATAAGCCAGGGAGAGTTTCAATATATGGGGGAGAATTTGGGAGTTTCAGTGCTGTTGTGGCTGGAGGTCTCTTTGAACATTTAGAATCTCTGGCATAGATGGTAATGTTTTGGGTTGCTCACCAGAAGTCAACCAGCTGCTTTGTAGGAAACCCATAAAGGTTTACAGCCTTGGAAACCTGTAATGTGTCATAACCCACTCAGTGGTGGCTTTGGATATGAACCCTTAGACCATGGATGCCAGACATTCTAGGGGATGTGAGACACGGTCCTGTGTCTGAAACGACTTTCAGAGGACATTGTCAACTTGGCATAAATAAGAAGTCTGTTTAAAATGAGCTGAACTTCTACTGTAACTCTTCTAACTGAGAAGCATGTAACATATCTGTGTGGCTTTAATAGAGAGTGCATTTTCCAAGCATGTACCAAGCAAACACATTGAGAATTTTATTTGTTCATTTATGCACATCACTGGTAGCAATGCCAGTAAAACGCACGTGGGCTAGTCAGCGTTTGGAGCTGCCACATTCCAGAGGCTCTCGTATCTAGGTGCACACATCTGTCCACCACATCGTGTCTTCCAGCGGAATTGTGTGTGAGCACAGGTGTACCAAGGTCACTATCTCCTCATTAATATTTGTTATTGTTTTTATGTGCTGTCGAGTTGCCTGCGACTTATAGCGACCCTATGTACACCAGCACCTAAACTCTGCTCTGTCCTGTGTCATTCTCACTGTCTCCAACACACCTACTCCCATTACCCCAGTCACTGAATCAATCTACCTCATAGAGGGCCTTCCTCTCCTGCACTGTCCCTCCACCCTCCGAAGCATGATGTCCTTCTCCAAGGACCGGTCCCTCCTTACAACATGTCCAAAGTATGTCAGATGAAGCTTCAGAATCCTTGCCTCCAAGGAACAGCCTGGCTTCACCCTCTCCAGGATGAACCTGTTCATTTTCTTAGCAGTCCAGGGTACATTCAATACTCTTCTCCAGCACCACAGCTCAAGGGCATCAATTCTCCTTCTATCCTCCTTAGTCATTGTCCAACTCTCTGATGCATAACAAGTGATAGCAAAGACCATGGCCTGTATCAGGCACACCTTAGTCTCCAGAGTGACACCATTGCTCTTCAGTTTACTGTTCTTTTTTAAAAATGAAACCTATTGTCCAATGGTTAGAGAACTACTGATTTTTTTCCAAATTGTACTTAATTTTTGAAAAATTATTGTATTTCCTATGGAGTTCTACTCTAGGAGCTCTGATGGCATAGTGGTAAGGAGTTGCACTGCCAACCCAAAGGCAGGCAATTCAAATCCACCAGCTGCTCAGTTTTAAAAAGATGGACCCTTTCCTACCATGTGATTTGCAACCTCTGGAGGGTCAGCAAGAAATTGGTTCCAACTGGACAGCATTCCAGCAGCAACTTCTCAGAGACCTCCGCCTCGTGGCTGAACTTAATGTGCAGGAGAAAGTTAGCAGTTTATCAAATGTGTGTGTGTGTGTTTGGAGAGCACTTTATGTGATCTCTGTGTTAAAATGGCCAGATGGTGGGTCAGAACTTGACCTTCAGTAAAATGGATTGACACAGTGTCTACAGCAATAGGCTTATGTAGGTCAAGGGGGATGAGGATGACACAGGCTAGGACAGGGTTCAGATCTATTTGTTCATAAGGTCACTGTGAGTCATATTAAACTAGACAGCACCAACAACATACAGGCTAAGGAAGTTCTGGTGTCTTATTCATAAGGAGTTATGCTGACAAATCCCAATGTACGTAGTTCAGATACACCAGTTACTCTAAGGTAGAAAAATGGGCAGTCTCCTCCCATGTGATGTATTGCTTGTGAAAACCCACTGGATTTTCAGGAGTCAGTTCCAACTCAAGGGCACATAACAACCGTAACAGTCTTAAAATAAGAAACTAAATGACATAACTAAAAAAATAAGTACAAGACTAGGAAAAACCTTTTGGCAATGACATCTCAGTCAGTGGTCTCATAGTGAAAGTTTACAGAATCCTGAAGGGCATCCCCAAGAAAAAGACTGATAAGTCAGAAACAAAATGGGCAAAATACTCTTCACAGAGGAAGACATTCAGATAGCTGACAGAGACATGAAGAAATGCTCAAAATCTCTGGCAGAGATCTACATACATATCAAAACCACAATGAGATACCATCTCACTCCAGTAGCAGTGGCAAAGTTTTAACAGGACAGCAAGCAATAAATGTTGAACAGGATGTGGAGAGATGGGAAGTCTCATACACAGCTGATGGGATCTGAAAATGGTACAGCCACTCTGGAAGACAGTGTTGTACTTCCTAAAACAGCCAAACGTAGACATGCCGTATGGCCCAGCTATTCCACTGCAGAGATTATAATCTGAGGAAATGAAAACTCAGCCACGAAAAAGGATTTGTCCAGTGATGGTCATAGCAGCATTATTCACAATAGGAAGAAAATGGAAATAGCCCACATATCCATCAACAAACAAATGGATTGAGGAATTGTGATACATTCATGCAATGAAGTATTATGCAGCCCTAAGAATTGATAACTTTGTAAAATACTTTATAACATGGAAGAATCTAGAGAGTGTTATGCTGAGTGAGCTATCTCAGTCTCAAAAGGACAAATACTGCATAAGACCATTATTGTAATTATAGAAGGACAACTAGTAAGATGTAAATGGCCACAAGTGGAAAAGGGAAGAAAGTAGCAGAAAAATGGAAAGGGTGGACGTCACTAACATAAGAGTTTAGTGGGCATATGGAGGTGATGAAGGAATTAAAAAAAATCAATGGGGACTCAAAACAAAGGGGTAATAATAGGCAATGTATGTTCATGAATGATTGTATGAAACACAATGTAAATAAAAGATTATATCAAACTGAGTGCACATGAGTAAAAACAATGTAAATGAAAGATTGTATGCAAACCCATAATACATTTTAAAAGAAAATTATTAAAGACAAAATAACAATTTTTAAAAAAATACAAGTTATATAGACATAGACACTGTAATAGAAGAAGTTGAATTAAAAGATTAAGCAAGTAGCAATTTCCCTTTAACATACATTCCTTTTATTCTCACTCTCATTAATCCTAATTTAGGCTGTGAGAAAACTTTCCCAGTGTTATCACATTGGTTTCATTATAGATGGATAAAATTATTTAGGGAAGCAATTTAGATGTATAATGCAGCATCATTGCAATGTTCCTTCCTATCGATCTGATAATTCTTCTCCTGAAAATTTAAGCTAAAGCCAAGCACATGGGAAGAAATAAACCAGACAAATGAAGGTGGTTCATTGCAGTGTAACAGTCACCTAAATGGAAGGAAACAGGTGGAACTGAATAAATGCAAAGCAATAACAATGTGGAATCAAACATAAAACAATTATATATACATTATAAAGTAGCTTTGTGGTTTTTCAACCATCCATCCATCCATCCATCCATCCATCCAACTAATATTTATTTAGTACATTCAAGTACCAAGTTCTGCCAGAGGTGTGTGAATATTAAGAAAGGAAGGTGAAGGAAAAACAAATAAAATATTCAGGGAGGAGAGTTTTACTAAACTTGGGTAATATTTTTAGCTTGGTGAGAAAGGCAATGAAAGAGGGTTAATTTGCAAACAGTTACTAATTCAAACTCCCCTACTCGTCTGTCTGCGTGTGTTGATGGGGAAGCCATTTCTTCAGAGGCTCCTTTATCTCATCTCTGCAAAGTCAAGTGTGGCTTCTCATTAATTTTTTTTTTAATTCGACCCCAACATCATTGGTGAAAGTCCTATATATTGTTTGATTACTTTTTCCAACCTTAAACTGACTTGTCCTGCCCAGAGTGGCTGGTGTTGAAATGATGAGGGGTGATTGATTGTTGGAATGTTGGCAGGTAACCTGCCTTTTCATCTCATGCTCTTTTCCTGGGTCAGCTTCAGACTTCCTCGGGACCCCATACTGCGTGTTGGGATAGAAAATTGTTTTTCCCCTTTCCCTCCAGGATGTGTCATGGCCACAGCAACATCTTGAAGCCTTAAGACTAACTGGCCTGGTCCCGTTTCCATCATTGCTTTGGTATTTTGTATGTGGTTCTTTTTGACAAATATATTTCCCAACTGAACAATATTGTATTTGTGTGAAGCTAAAGGGAAAATTTATGTGGCTTTTCAGCCAACTCTATAGGGGAGAAACAAAACCAATCAAACTTTGGGCCAATTAGTCAATGGGTTGTTGTACACAAAACAATTTTACCTGACACATTTTCTTATTGAAGGCAGGGGGGAGGTGGTGAAAAATTAACAAGTATCATAATTCAACAAATCCAGAATGACGTCTGGACAGCACCTTCAGGTTGGCAAACTGTGAAGAAACAGACGCATGCCCTTTGGAAGAGGGTGGAAATCGGATCCTTTTGTTTCAAGAAATGGTGTTCATTTTTCTGCTCATTTTATGAGCCGTGCCTTTTTCAGAACAGCTTCCCTTTTCCAAGCGACAGCAGCTGTATTAATGAAATAGATATGTCACAGCGCTGAGGCCCTGGGCCTGCTGAGACCTGGGTCTGCTGCCAGCGCCTTGTCCAGCAGAGCCCACGACCGCAGCTGCCCACTAACCGGAAGGACAGGCCGGAGCTGCAGGGAGCAAGCCCATGTGTACTGGGAACAGAGGCTCGGTCCTCTTCTGTGACCATATTAAATATGCCATCAAATATTGATGGGATTAAATATGAGCACACTTTTCTCCCCTGCCCTGGAATATTTGAATAGAATTCTAACCACCCCGGGAAGATTACCTACAGTGGTGACGAGATGTTTTGAAATGTTCAATTGTAAATTGCTGGGCTCTGAACACCACCTAGCATAACACCATTGGCTCTGGAAATGGTTATTGAATATCTGCACGTCTCAGCCCTGTCTTAGGGACTCAAAACACCAAGGTGTATGAGACTGGATTTCAAAATGATACCAGAAATTTTTAAAAATAGGATAAATTCAATTCTCACTTAAGGCAAATCCACACATTATAGCGCAGAACCTCTGTTTAGGTTGCTCTTAACTCTGTGTTATCTTAGGGGAAGCGAATCCATGGGAATTTCTTCTGTGTTGCCACTGAATTAATTCAAATTTCCACTGATAAGGCAAAGAGAGGAAGACCCTCGATGAGATGACTTGGTACAGTGACTGAAGCAGTGGGCTTGTCATGATGGAGCGTGGGCGGATGTCCCAGGAGAGGGCAAGCAAGTGCATTCTTGAGTTAGTTCATTTTGTAAGTGCATTTCAGTTCATTAATCAAAATGAAATTGCTCTAATTCAGTCACACTGTCTGTTGTTTCATAAGGTCACAATGAGTTACAGTCGACTTGCTGGCACTTAACAACAACAGGCTAATGATTGAGCACAAATACCCAAAACGCCTTTCACTGTTTAGAAAAAAAAAAAAAAGAAAAGAAAAACACAGGTATGTTTATACATTCGAACAAAAACTCATTGCCCTCAAGTCAGAACCAGCATAGCTGACCCTCCAGCAAGTTTTCAGAGGCTGTAAATCTCATGGGAGGAGAAATTCCAACTTCTCTCTAGTCTCCCCACTCTAAGAGAAAACCCTTTCTGTATATGAGAAATGCATTTTAGGAAACATGAACATGAAAATCATTTGAGAAATGTAAACAAGTCCCAATTTGACAATAAATTCTTGCCAGAGTTTCACTTTAACCAAAATTAGTCTTGCCTGTTTGTTGATTACGTTGGGATTAATACCCAAGTAGGTTTTCGTGGTTTTAGTTAAGGAAGTATTAATAGTAGTTAAGGTTGTGTTGCTGAAACTTCATTTGTCTTCTCTGGATTCTGCTTGCATAATGCTATTTTTTTGTTCTAATTGATTCATAAAAATCATTAAACAAGAGAATAAAAATAATTTGTAGTTCATTTCTGGGAGATGCGGTGCACATGTTTTATGGTTCAAATAACAGATGTTCTTTGGGGGAAGTGAAGCAGCCTGGAAGCTCCCTGGAAGTCAGCCTGGGGCTTCACACCATGCCCTGCATCATTCCTCATCGCTGAACAGCGAGATTCTGCCCCACGCCAAACAGACAAAGGTACGCCACAACCTTTGGCTTCTCTGTGGGGCTCTGTTCAGTAGTAGAGGGGACCCAGAGTTGATGTTGTTGTTGTGTGTACCATCAACCCAGCACTGGCCCATAGCTGACCCTCCAGTGGGTTTTCAGAGGCTGAAACTCACATGAGGGGAGAGAGCCCATCTTTCTCCCACAGAACAGTTGGTGGATTCGAACTGCCTACCTTTGGGATAGCAGCATACTTCCTTACTATGTAGTGGAAAGAAGCTGGGCTGGCATCCCTAAGGCAAGAAGGCTAGAGATGACCCTTTAGCAGATTCTAGGAGGAGCTTGCTCATCTTTGTCCCACAGAACAGCTGGCGGATTTGAACTGTCAAAGAGGGACTCTGCCTTTGTATTAACCACTCAATGCCTTCAGGACTCTGCCACCAGAGGTCCCAGAAGCGTGTTGGGAAATGCTGTGGCTAAATCTCGGGCCAGCAATTGGAATACAGAAGATTCATAGCACTGAATTTGCAAAAGCCAGATTTTCATTATGGAAAAGGAAACTTTCACAATTGACTATTTCGGATGTAATTGTGCTACATCTCACGCCTTCAGATCAACGTCAGAGGTTCGAATCCACCAGCTGTTCCATGGGAGAAAGATGGACAGTCTCCCAGGCTGTTCACTGCCTCTGAAAACCCGCTGGAAGGTCAGCCAGGAGTTGGTTCTGGCTGATTGACCTCATTTTTATTAAAATATTTCATTTTTTAAATACCAGCGAGAAACATACAGAAAGATCAACAGGCTAGAAATCTGATGGGGCAGCAGTTTTAGAAATGAGACAAATGCCTGAGAAAGACTGTAGTAAGAAGAAATGAATGATGCTCTGTAGCAAATGATGACCCCAGAGGGGCTGATGGCATCGTCATCTTTAATAGGTACTTTGAAGGGGACTCGGAAAAGAGGGAGAGAGCTCTTGAAATGTAAAGCTGTTCTCCTACTCACTTGTCGAGGGCAAAGTAAGAAATACACTACATTTTTAAGACAAGAGATGTTGTTATTATGTGCCATCGAGTTGCCTGTGACTCTTAGCCACCCTATGTACAAACCCTAAACCCTGCTTTATCCCTTGCCAATCTTAGTGTCTCTGACACGCCAATCCGCATTATCTCAGTGACTGAATCAATCCATCTCGTTGAAGGTCTTCCTCTCCTGCGCTGTCCTTCCACCTTCTCAAGCATGACGTCCTCCTCCAAGGACCGGTCTCTCCTTGCAACATGCCCAAAGTATATCAGATGAAGCCTCAGAATCCTTGCCTCCAGGGAGCAGCAGCCTGGCTTCACCATCTCCAGGACGAACTTGTTTGCTCTCCTAGCAGTCCGTGGTATATTCAATACTCTTCCAGCACCACAGCTCAAGGGCATCAACCCTCCTTCTATCATGCCTAGTCATTGTCCAGCTCTCTGATGCACAGCAAGTAATTGCAAAGACCATGGCCTATATTGGTGCACCTTAGTCTCCAGACTGGCATCATTGCTCCTTAGTTCCTTTCCTATAGCTCCATGAATAGTTACTAGTTTTGTTACTACCCATCTGATTTTCTTTGACTATTTTTCAGAAGTAAATCCCAGGTCTTTCTTCCTGCTGTTAGCCTAGAAGTTCTAATGCCTGCCTACCTAGGGTTACCCTGTTGATATTAGAAATATGAGCAGTATGACTTCTGGTATCGTGATGACACAGCACAGGCCTGTCCTGACCCCTGCGTGCTCTCATTCACCTGTGGTTCTGTGAATCTAGCTCTGTACAAACACTGTAACACCTTCATTGTTTTTGGAGTTTTGATCTTCCCTCCTTCTCATTCTTTAGATTTTCTGATGTATTCTTGACCTTTTCCTTTACGAATGTCAAATTTCTCAATAATCTAAGCAATTCCTGATGGAATCTGAGTTGGAACTTCTCTGACTTGTTGGCTAACTTAAGACAAACCTACATCTTTAAATACAGGATCCTACAAAATTCATAGGGAGCTCGAGTGGCTTCGTGGTGAGGAGTTGATTCGTCAACCCAAAGGTATGGTTGAAGCCACCTAGTTTTGTCAGAAAGATTATGATAGAATCATTAAATGAGCTGTGGAAGGTATCTCTCTGTTCCCTCCACTTGAGCATCAGGGCGAGTAGAGGACCTATTTATCTATCTGATAGTCTGTAGGTGGTGGGTCTGTATTAACACAGCAGAGATTTGAGGATGGCACAGAATTGAGTAGTGGCTTCATGCTGCTCTAAGTCACTGCTGACACAATGTTACATTTTATATGTTGTTTATCAACAAGAGCTTAGAAGAAAATTATAAAACTACATAATCCTCTTGATTCTAAACTGAACTAAAAATCTACTTAATTTCTTTTTATAGCAAGGAAAACTTGTCGTCTATTCTATTATTGTTAAGTATCATCGAGTTGGAGCTGTCTCATAGCTGGCCTTCCAGTGTACCTTTCAGAGGCAGTAATTGCACTGGAGGAGATTACCCAGCTCTCTCCTGTGGGGCACCTGGTAGATTCAAACCATGTGTTTTAGGATTGACTGTTCAGCTTCTTACTCTCAGAACAGCAGAGTTCCCAATTTATAGTATAGTTGTAGATATATTTGAGTATTCCACTTTTCAATATAGAGTCGAACTTTTTGTACTTATTTTAAAAATTCCGTCTGTTTTCAAATGTTGGGATAAATGTATTCATCGTATCTACTTTAGTAATTTGTAAAATTCTCTGTAGAGCTGTACTTACATTTTCCTTTTAGTCCCAGTGCTCCGATTTATATCTTTTCTTTTTCTTTACACGTTTATTCAGAGGTTTATTCCACTGAACTCTGTGAAGGCTGAATCGTTAATTTTTTAGAAGTTCATTAAATTCTCCTTATGTCTTTGTTTCTTTCCCCTTTTGGGTTTTTTTTTCCTGATATGGAAAATAATCCTTTGGTTTCAGTATTTCTGATTTCTAACATACACATCTAAAGCTGTAAATTTTCTTCTGAAGGGCCCCCAAATTATGATGTACAGTATTTCATTGCCACATAGATTTTAAATATTTTGAAATTTCCTGTATTATAGATTCTTTGGTTCATAAATTTTACTGTCTTTTAACATGCTTACATATAGGGCTTTTTGTTCTCTTTTTTTTTTATTTCTAATGACATTGCATTTCTAACTTAATTGTTAAATGTATCGGACCATATACTTTTTATTTCATGGGCATTTATGGGAACTTGCTCTGCAGCCTATTCAACACAAATAATAGTCTGTGTACAAGTGTAAATGTCATTTTTCTAATTATTGATGACAATGTTCTACATACATGCATCCTGTCTAATTTGTCAGTTGGGTTGTTAAAATCTTCTTTATTCTCACTTTGATTAATAAATGTGTAACATACTTCTCCCATCAAGTTGGAACCAACCCATAGCTGACCCTCCAGCAGGTTTTCAGAGGCGGTTAATAAATAGCACAGGAGGACATTGTCCTTCCTTCTCCCGCAGAGAAGCTGCTGGATTTGAACCATGTGCCTTTGTGATAGCAGCGCAGTTTCTTGCCACTAGGCCACCTAGAAACAAAATAGAAGGTCACTGCCATTGAGCCACTTCATGTGACTCACAGGGGTGCATGGTGCAGGGACCCTGTCGGACACGGTAGAGGTGCTGCTGAAGGTTTCCCAGGACCTATACCCTCAGGAGAGCAGACTGCCTCAGCTTCCCTGTGGAGGGCCAAGCCTTTTCATTAGCAGCTTGTTTAATTACTATACAGAGGCTTCTGTTGCTTTAATTTTATTAATTCATCTTAACGAACGTTTACAGAGGCTTAGGGTTTCCAGTCATTCATTGTTGCACTTTCCTCCCTGCCCACCCCCTCCCTCCCCAATTCACTCTTTTCTTTGAAAAGTAAAACTCTCATTGTTATGCAATCCCTTCCACCAAGTCCACTCTACTGTGCAGCCTTCATTGTGGACTCCTGTCATGACAATAATACCCAATCATATATCCCTTTTAAACAGTTCTCTCCCTCATCTGTTTCAATGCAGTATACATCATTCATCCCTCCTTCTCTGTCTTTCCTCAACCCCGATGTCATTCCCATTTTACAACAGTGGCACTATGCAATATTTGTCCTTTTGTGACTGAGATATTTCACTCAGCGTAATGTCCTCCAAGGTCACCCATTTTGTATAATATTGCATGAGTTCTTTGTTTTTCAATGCGGCATAGTATTCCATTGTGTGAATATACCAGAGTTTCTCTATCCGTTGGTTTGTTGATGGGCTCTTGGGTTGTTTCCAGCTCTTTGCTATCGTGAACTGAGCAATCTTACTGATGTTTTAGCCTTTTCATTATTATGTGATCATTTTCTATGTCTTTAATTATACTCCTAACCCCACATTTTGCTCTAACAATTATATAAGTATATGAGCATTACTTGATTTACATTTGCCTTTTAATGCTAGAGGCTTTACTTTATTCGAACACTTAAATAATCTTTTTCTTAGCAGCTTGTTTTTACCTGATTTTCCGTCTTTATTTTCACCTTTTAAGAATGATAGAGCTCTGCTGGCTTAGTGGTAAGAAGCTGCTCTACCAACCCAAAGGCATAGTGTTCGAATCCACTGGTTGCTCTGAGAGAGAAAATGGGCAATCTCTTCCTGTGCAGTTAACTTTCCCTGAAATTCTACTAGAGGGTGAGCTAGGATTTGCTTCCAACTTTTCAGTTCATAACACCAACCACAAAGATAGTAGGCAGCATCATGATAGAAGAAGAAAAGATAGAAATTGTCAATGATTTCATCATACTTGGATCTACAATCAATACCCTTGGTACTAGCAGTCAGGAGACCAGGAGACCTACTGCCTTGAGAAAGCCTGCTGTCGGGGGTCTCTCCAAAATACTGAGGTGCAATGATATCAGTTTAAAGACTAAGGTGTGCCTGATTTAGGTCATAGTCTTCTCAATCACATGTGATGCATCTGAGAGCTGGATAATGAAAAAGAATGACAGAAGTGATGCTTTTGAGCTGTGGTGTTGAAGAAGGGCACCCATGAACTGCCAAAAGAACAAACAAATATGTCAGGTAGGAAGTGCAGCCAGACTGCTCCTTGTAGGCAAGGATGGTAATGCTTCATCTCACATGTTGTTAGGAGACATCATGAAAAAGTGGACAGTCCATGAAAGAAAGAACGATTCTCAATGAGATGGTTTGGCACGATGACTGTAGCAATGGGCTCAAGTATGTCAGAGATGATGATGTGTAGGATAAGACAGGGCTCGGGTCTGTTGTTCACAGGGTCGCTATGAGTTGAATTTGACTAGACAGCGTCTAATATCCATGACAAAGGATAACACACGTGTTGTTCTAGGCTCTCAGACATGACTTGAGTACATCATGTGCCTGTTGCTTTCTCATGATCACCAATTTCCTTTGGATTCAGAACCTTTGACTTTCTTCCTAGAGTCCTTTGTACCTTGGAACCTAGACATTTGGATTCTAGGAATGTATTTGTCTTAAAAGTCATTTTTGCCAACTTGAGGTCTTACCCTTCTACATTCAAGCCCTGCATGCTTGTGGTACTGAGAGGCTGTTTGCATTTTTCATGAAAGACTTCTGCTGCTACGACAGAGACCTCTGACTAACAGGAGGCCTTCCCCACTGCTTTGACAAGTGGAGTGTTGATAGAATTTGTTTCTGCATTCAGGACATGTATTGGAAGGCCTGGACATTTTGAAAACCCCTGTCTTAATGTCCTGAGGCCACATGGTCTGTTACTGCCTTTTATCTGAAGGACACTTGTCTCGTTCCAAACCCTTCTGTTATTGAGAGTCTGCTGGAGCTCCCTGCACTACCCTGCCTTCTTCATTCCTGTCCATCAAGGCTTCTCTCTTCTCCTCCCCAGAAGCTCATCTAGTTGGTGGAGTTACTTTGTACTGTTGTAAAATTACAGTTTACTGATATCCCAAACACTGTGGGATTTATCAGTATACTGCCATTGGGTTCTTGTAATTTCCCAACACTGTTAAAAAAAAATGTTCTCAGGCATCATCATGGTGTTTTAAAATAACTGATTAGCATCTATTCATATTATATTTTTTAAAAGAAATCCTTATTCGCAGGGTAGGTAGCTGTGCTGCAATCCCGAAGGCACATGAATCTAATCCACCAGCTTTTCCACAGAAGGATGGATATTCTCCTCCTGTACAATTAACTGCCTCTAAAAAACCTCGAGAGCCTCAGCTATGGGTTGATTCCGACTCTACAGAACACAGCAACAACATGGGCTGGATAATCTTACAAGGAAATAGTTTGATTCTCATTAATCAGAGAGGTCCTTTTTTTATTATTCAAATGTTAAAAATTTATTGTTTATTAAGGACCAAGTTTTGGAACCTTAGCAACAATAAAATCATACTTCCTCTGAGTTGGTTCTGTGTCATAGTCACTCTACAGACATAGGAGGGTGTCTCATAGCATATCCTGGGGCTGTGTGTCTTTACAAGAGCAAATTACCCCATCTGATCTTAAAGTTAGGCTGCATATTGGAGTGGACTTGGGGGGAGGGATTGTATAACAATGAAAGAATTTTACTTTTCAAAGAGAAGAAGGAACTAGAGGTCAGGGAGAAAAGTGCAACAATGAATGAATGGAAATCCAAAGTTCTTGTAAACTTTCATTAAAATTGATAATCATAATAATAATTTAAAAAGGAAAAAGTAGTCAATGTGTGCTTGGTTGGTGTTTTCACTTTGTTCTTGGTTTGCATATATAATCATTCGTGTACAGTCTGTTTTGTACTTGTGTGTTGTGTTTTACGCAGTCATTTATTATCCACACCTTAAGAGTAAGAAGACTTGGATTCAAAGAGGCTAAGCAACATTTGCAAGAAGCCTTGGTCCCCTCTGGGCCCACGGGAAGGGGACCTTTGTTAGCTTAATGCATGTCCGCTATGCACTTCTCCATGTGTGGCATCTCATGCCTTCAATCTTCTTTCTCTACTATACTGAAAAATATACAGATCCCAGTTGTATTTAAAATAATCGATTGAAGGATAGAAGACTAGTTTTCTGAGTACTCGCCTAGTGTTGTGTTCTCCTTGTTAGATGCCATCGAGTTGGCTCAGCTAGGAGAGAAGCGTGTGGTGTGACGGGAAAGGAGTGTTAGGTTTGCAGAAATGAGGAGGATGTGGAGCAGTCAAAACAACAGATGTAATGTTTTAGTGATGCTGGAACTTTCATAAATGTAAGGCACGAGTGCTTTATTTGTTTTAGAATGCAGATTTAAAGCTGGCACCACATAACCCAACACAAATACACACATATCCTGTAGACCCTGTCAGCACAGAGAAAAGGAGAGGCACTTCCAAAAATACTTTGGCCACTGCCAAGCTACAGTACAGTATTGAATAGAAGCAGTGATAGTGGGCATCCTTCCCTGGTCCCTCAATGACTTGGTCCCTCTTTGCAAAGAGAATGTCTTTCATTTTTCTCCATTGAGAATGATGTTGGTGCTTGGTTTTGTGTGTATACTTTTCACTATGTTGAGAAAATTTTCTTCCTGTTTTGTGGAGTATTTTCAGGAAGGGGTGTTGGTTTTATCAAAAGGGTTTTCTGCGTCAGTTGATAGGATCATTTGGTACTTGTTCTTTGCTTTGTTAATGTGATGAATTATGTTGACTGCTTTTTCTCATTTTCTTGCATTGAACCATCCTTGCATACCTGCTATGAATCCCACTTGCTCATGATACAAGATTAGCATATGAAACTCAGTAGGATTTCTCTACAGCAACAAAGAAAACATGTAAAAGGACACTAAGAAAGCAGTATCATTTATAATAGTCAACCACAAGATTAAATTCTTGGAAATAAACCTACCTAGAGTCATAAAAGACCTTTAAAAGAAAAACTACCAAACACTACTACAAGAAACAATAAGAGACCTAAATAAATGGAAAATATTCCCTACTCGTAGATAGACTCAACAAAGTGAAAATTATAATCCTACCAAAAGAAATCTACATGCTCAACACAATCCCAGTATGTTGTTGTTATGTGCCATCGAGTCTCTGAATCCTGCTCTGTCCTGAACTACTCTCACTGACTCTGATGTACCTACCCCCATTGCCCCAGTCACTATATCAATCCATCTTATCTGGGGTCTTCTTCTCCTGAGCTGTTCCTCCACCCTTCTCAGTATGATGTCTTTCTCTAAGGAACTGGCCTCGGGTCCAAAGTATGTGAGATGGAGCTTCAAAATTCTAGCTTCCAAGGAGAAACTTGGTTTTTGGTTTTCAACAGTATAGAAAAGGCAGTTGGCAGGTTTATTTGGAAAGGAAAGAGAGCCTGAAAAAGCGAAGCTGTTCTGAAAAAATAAAAATATAGTGAGGCATAGTGTCCTTCTTTCTTAAAACCAACTGACTATGCAGCTGTAGTAACCAAACAGCATGTTACAGATACAACAACAGACACACCAGACCTATAGAATTGAGAACCCTGAAATTAACCTGTTGACCTATGGTCAATTGATACTTGACAAGTAATCAGAACCAATCAAGCTGGGAAACAACCACCTCTTCAACAAATGGTGATGGCAAAACTGAACTGCTACCTGAAGAAAATTGAAATAGGATCCACATCTCATCACACACACACACACACAAGCTCAAGATGGATCAGAAACTTAGGAATAAAATTCCAAACCATAAAGATCACAAGAGACAAAATAGGACCATACTTAGAAGCCTTATCCTATGGTGTAAATAGGTTGGCAAATAAAGCCAGAAGTGCACAACCAGGAGAGGATCATATGGATGGAGGCGACACCTTCTGCATCAAATTTTTTCCCCGGTAGGTTGAAAAGAAAACCTACAGACAGAAAAAAAAACACACATTTGGCAATGACATTCAGGTCTTCCACAGGAAAAAGACTTACAACCCCGTAACAGAATGGACAGGAGACATGAAAAGACTTTTCACAAAGGAAGACATTTGGATTGTCGACAGACGTCTGAAGAAATGCTCACTACCACTGGCAGTCAGGGGGATGCAAATCAAAACAACAGTGAGATACCATCTCCTGCCACTTGTTGTTATTATTTGTCCTTCAGTTGACTCATTGGGACCGTATGTGCAACAGCTGTGTACCCTGTTCTATCCTGAGCCAGGCTTACTGTCTCTGACACACCTACCCTCATTACCCCAGTTACTGTGTCAATCCTTCTAATCTGCGGTCTTCCTCTCCTGAGCTCTCCCTCAGTTCTTCCAAGCATGATGCCCTTCTCCAAGGACTGGTCTCTCCTGGCCATGTGCCCGAAGTAAGTGAGACAGAGCTTCAAAATCCTTGCCTCCAAGGAGCAGCTTGTTTTCACCCTCTGCAGGACCTGTTTGTTCTCTTGGCTGTCCAGAGGATGTTCAGTACTCTTCTCTAGCACCACGACTCAAAGGCATCTGTTCCTCTTCCATCATCTTTGGTCATTATCCAGCTCTCTGATGCATAGCAAGTAATTGTGAAGACCATGGGCTGGATCAGACGCACCTTAGACTCCAGACTGATATTGTTGCTTCTTAATACTCTGGAAAGATCCCTGACAGCAGATTTAACCAATGCAATTTGTCTTTTGATTTCCTGACTACTGGTGCCAAGAGTGTTGATTGTGGAGCTCAGCAAGCTGTAACTATTAACAACCTCAATCTCTTCTCCATCCATCTTGGTGCTGCCAATTGGCCCAGTGGTGAGAATCTTTGTTTTCTTGATGTTGAGCTTCAATCGATATTGAAGGCTGCTGAAGCAAATGCCTCATGTCCTCCTCAGTTTCAGCAAGCAAGGTTGTGTCATCTGAATAATGTAGGTTGTTGATGAGTTTTCCTCCAGTCCTGATGCCACATGCCTCCTCATAAAGCCCCCCACTCCCAAAGGATCTGTTCCTCATAAAGATTGAAAAGATATGAAGACAGGACACATCCCTGATGCACTTCTTTCCTGATTTTGATACATGCAGTGTTTTTTTGTTTTGTTCTGTTCTGCTTCCTGGTCCAAGTATAGATTTCTCATGAGCACAATTAGCTGTTTCAGGATCCACATTCTTCTCAATGTTAACCACAATTTGTTGTGATCCACACAGTCAAATGCCTCTGCAACAGGTCAGCAAGCAGGAAGTATTGGAGAGGACGTAGAGAGTTTAGAACTCTCATTCACTACTGGTGGGATTGTAAAATGGAATAGCCACTGTGGAAGGCAGTTTGCACATAGAAATCCATGTTATTGTTATTGTTGTTGTGTACCATAGAGATGGAACCGGCCCATAGCTGACCCTCTAGAGGGTTTTCAGAGGCAGTTAATTGCATGGGAAGAGATTGCCCATCATTCTGCCGAGGTGCAGCTGATGGCCTCAAACCATGTACCTTCAGGATTGCAGCACAGCTTCCTGCCACTAGGCCACCAGAGCTTCCTAGTAAGATGTGTATAAAAGTCCAAAAGAGAAAGGCAAAGAAGGAAGCGTGGAGGTGGGGGTGGGGGAGAGAAAAGGATGAAAATCACTAGAATAGCAGAGAGGGGTGTGTGTGTGTTTGTGTGTGTGTGTGTGTGTGTGTGTGTAGTAATAGAAGAAATTCACTGGAGATTCAAAATTAGGAGTTATAATAGTCATAAATGAATAGTAATTCATTATATAAAATACAATGTATATGAATCATTGTCTTCACACTTGCTGTGCATCAGACAGGTGGACAATAATTAAGGATGACAAAAGAAGAATTGACGTTTTTGAACTGTGGTGCTGGAGAAGAGTACTGAATATACCATGGACTGCAAAGAAAGCAAATAGGTTTGTCTTGGAGAGGGTGAAACCAAGTTGCACCTTGGAGGCTAGGATTTTGAAGCTCTGTCTGATATACTTTGGGTGCACGGCCAGAAGAGACTGACCCTTGGAGAGGGACATCATGCTTAGAAGGGTGGAGGGACAGTGCAGGATAAGAGGACCCTGGATGAGATGGACAAATTTAGGAACTGGGGCAATGGGATTTAGGTGTATTGAAATCAGTGAGACTGGCTCGGGACAGGGCACACTTCAGAGCTGTTGTACATAGGATCGCTGTGAGTTGTAGGCAACTTGATGGCACATAGCAACAACATGAACGATTGTATGAAACACAATGCAAATGAAAGATGGTATAAATATTGCATAGGGCCACTGTTGTAAAACGAGACTGACATCGGGGTTGAGGGAAGACAGAGAAGGAGGGGAGGAATGATGTATACTGCATTAAAACAGATGAGGGAGAGAACTGTTTAAAAGGGATATGTGATTGGGTATTTTTGTCATGACAGGAGTCCAGAATGAAGGCTGCACAGTAGAGTGGACTTGGGGGGAGGGATTGCATAACAATGAAAGAGTTTTTCTTTTCAAAGAAAAGAGTGAATTGGGAGAAGGGGGTAGGCAGGGAGAAAAGTGCAGCAGTAAATGAATGGAAACCCTAAGTCTCTGTAAAT
>NW_006399777.1:11427288-11435445 GCF_000299155.1 Elephantulus edwardii
GGTATAAAATAATATATATATGAATGAAACACAATGTAAAGAAATTATTCTATGTACATCAATATAAAAAAATGAAAAGTTTTTAAATACGTGGTTGTCATCCATTCGGTATGCCTTATTGGGAAAAATCTGATTAGCATGTTTGTGTATTTCAAATATACACACACAATTCCCTCACAGGTGTGGGAAATGTTGCTTCTTACAGTCCGCTCTCAGAAGTCCATGTCTCTCTGAAATGTGGAGGCGAATGAGCTCTCTACAAAACAAGAAGTTAGGGATGGCCTTTTTCGGTAACAGTCCCCTGGGAATAAGTTTGTTCTGACAGAGTATATAGGTTTACACTGGTTGACGAAAGTATCAGGAGTGCAGTCAAGTTAGTATGTTTTGATTGCTCATTGGACATGTTTAGAAAAATTAATTTATGATTCTGGCAGAGAGGGAGCAATTGCCCCAGGGAACTAATTCTCATGGGACAGTTGATACTTGAACAGTACGACACTTTATTTGAAAATGAGCAGAATTTGGAAGTGAAGTTCTGACAAAATATGGACTGCGGCCACTGAGAAATGGATATTTGCAAACAGTTCTTAAGTTATCCACAACCGTGTTCTGTAAGGTGTGTCTAATATTCAAGTAATTTGTAAGGCTGGAGACGGCTGAGTAGGGGCCAATTTATCATCTTAAGTAGATAAGACAGTTTTTCTACTAACACTAAAATTAAATAAAGGCAAGCCTTAACATATTTTTAACCAAATTACATAACCCCAAACCAGCTGTGTTTTCTTATTTTTAAAGTAAAAGGGTTTCTAAGCATGAGAGATCTTTTTTTTTTTTCCAAATGGCTCTGTTTCAAAATCATCAAGACATTCCATCTGAAATTCTAATTTGTTCAAAGAAGCAAATGACTTTCCTTTGATACAGCCTTTTGATAGGTTCCCAAACCCCTCAGTAGAATACTAATGCGGTGAGTTTTGTTTTTGTTCTCAACCCTCCCCTTTGGGGGGTGATGGTGGTGGTGGAATAAAGTGGGAGAGTTTGATTTTCACACTGTTGTTGGCGTGTGCTTCAGTAACTGAATGCAGGTCTGACTTCCTCCAGCGTACACAAGCTCCCACCGGACGACAGTGAGTTGGAGCTGCTTTCGCGTTAGCTCAGACCCATAGCTGACCCTCCTTTGCGTTTGTAAGGCGGTAAATCGCATGGGATGAGATCACCCATCTTTCATCTCTGGAGTTGGTGAGGGCGGTCCAGCTTTCAGAGACACACATCTGGACCAGTCAGCGGAGCTGAACTCTTGACCATGTGGCTCCATGTGTTCGTGGCTCTGCCCCTGCAGTACTGATAAGACAAATCAAGAACTCAGAACAGTGTGTCTGGCTTGAGAAACATGGACAAATATTACAGCGTCTCAGCTTTGCTAAGGCAACTCTGGTGGCTTGTTTATAGGGACAATCAAGTTGAGTGAGACTCATAGTGACCCTGTGAACAACAGATCTTAGTACTGTCCTATCTTGTGACATTCTCACAATCTCTGACACACTCAGGTCCATTGCTACAGTGACTGTGTCACCCCACCTACTCGAGGGTCTTCCTCTCCTTCACTGTCTATTCCCAAGCATGATGTCCCTCTCCAAGGAATAACCTCTCCTAGCCAAATGTGATAATGGTCACCCAGGTGGACAGTGTTTGGTGGAGCTCCCCGATTAAAACAAGCTTGGAAGCAGAAGTGGCATCCACTTCTGAAATGGCTTGCTTCAGGAAACGGTATGAACAGTGTTCAGGTCTTTCATTCATAGGGTCGCTGTGAGTCGTCTATGACTCAACACACCTAACTACAACAGCAATGAGCTCAAAGTATTGTGCTGCCAACTCAAAGTTACGTGATTCAGAAATTGCTTTGTGAGAGAAAGGTGGACAGTTTCCTCCCATGTGATTAACTGCTTCTGAAAACAAACTGAAGAGTCACCTATGGATTGATTCTGACTCAACATCTCTGCTAAATGCGAAAGATTTAGATAGCCTTTGTTTTTGTTTTGTTGATCAAATTCCCCTTATACCAGTTTTGCATTTTGATTATGGGCATGTCTTCAAGGATCTTATAACTACCATTCAAGATTCCCCCAGTGGAGTGAATTTAGGGCAGCAAGTTTAGTCTGGGAACCTGGGGATACTTAAGTTAAAAAGACAGCCTGCTTCCTGTAGAAGCGCATCCATTCAGTGTTTAAGCAGGACTCTCTCCCTGTTCTGGCCATGGGGCCAGCATCTGAAGGCGCTAAAGGGAAAGCATTGTTCCCACAGGATAATCTCCACATCCCTGGGACACACAGAACCCCACAGATCTGTGTCCCCAATGCCTAGAGTGGCCTGGCATGGGCAGGGTGTGCCTGACAGGAGGAGTGAAATCGCCAGTCACACAGCCAGACTCCAGGCACTGCTCAGCCCCAAGCAATGGGGAGTTTTATTTGCTTTATCTGGAACAGACCCAAAGTGTCCATTTTTATATTAAAAACCAACTTAATCTTTTTAGATTATACAGAAAGCTTATCAGAGAAAATATTTAAGGATGTACAAAGAGGCAAGTCACTTAAAATGCTATCATATTTCTTACCAGATTTTTTCTATTTTGTGTGTGTATAGATATAGATTAGAGATAGATAGATATAGATAGAGATAGAGATATAGATTATATAGATATAGAAAATTATATTTAGATTAGATTAGATGGGATTAGATTTAGATTTATATATAGATTAGATGGAGATGGAGATGGAGGTGGAGATAGAGATAGTTGTTGAACATGACTCACAGCGACCCTTGGAACAAAAGGCCTGAAGACTGTGTTCTACAACTATCGACATTTATCAAAAAGTTCATAGAGTTTCCAGAGGCAAGTTGTTTAGGAAGTGGGTGCCACACTACATACATACACATTCACAGATATATACAAAATGTTAAATGTTGTTGTTGTTATGTGCCGTCGAGTCGTTTCCGACTCATAGCGACCCTATGCACAACAGCCCTAAACCCTGCTCTATCCTGCGCCAACTGCACCGCCTCTGACACACCCATCCCGATTATCCCAGTCACCCAATCAATCCACCTCATAGAGGGTCTTCCCCTCCTGCACTGTCCCTCCACCCTCCCAAGCATGATGTCCCTCTCCAAGGACCCGTCCCTCCTGGCAACATGTCCAAAGTATGTCAGACGAAGCCCCAGAATCCTTGCCTCCAAGGAGCAACTTGGTTTAATCCTCTCCAAGATTAATCTGTTTGTTTTCCTGGCAGTCCATGGTACATTCAGTACCCTTCTCCAGCACCACAGCTCAAAAGCATCCACTCTCCTTCTGTCCTCCCTAGTCATTGTCCAACTCTCTGATGCATAACAAGCGATTGCAAAGACCATGGCCTGTATCAGGCGCACCTTAGTCTCCAGAGAGACACTGTTGCTCCTGAGTACTTTGAGAGGTCCCTAACAGCAGACTTTCCCATCGCGATATGCTTTTTGATTTCCTGACTGCTGGTACCAAGAGTGTTGACTGTGGAGCCGAGCAAACCGAAGCTGTGAACACTCTCAATCTCTTCGTCATCCATCCTGACGCTGCCAATTGGTCCAGTGGCGAGAATCTTTGTCTTCTTGACATTGAGCCTTAGTCCATACTGAAGGCTGCAGTCCTTGACCCTTCGCAGCAAGTGCATGAGGTCCTCCTCCAAAATAGATCTATGTTTCTGTTATATATATATTTACCTCATGTTTCAGGTAACTATGTATATCTATATGTATACATAACAGAGCAGAGGTCTGTGGGAAACCAAGAAGGCAGCCGAGGCCCCTCCAGGGATCCAGAGGCCTGGGGCAAAGTTCTGAAAGCAACAGTGAGGTCATTTGTGACCTGATCAAAGATCTTAACCACCTACACAATGTTGGTGTTGTAGTTGTTGTGTGCTGTCGAATTGGAACCGACCCATAGCTGTACATAAGGGTGTTATGGGTCACAAGTGACTTGATGCACACAACAACAACAACAATAACAATTAGTTGGGAATAATTACAGGCTCAGTTAAGAAGGAAAAGTAAAACTAACAACAACAACAACAACAATAATTATTTGGGAATAATTATAAACTCTTTCCGTTAATAAGTAAAAGTAAAACTTACATCAAACTGATGCGTCTGGAGGGTTTTCAGAGACAGTAAATCTGCAGGAAGAGGTTGTCCATCCTTTTCCAGCAGAGCATCTGGTGGATTGGAACCTATCCGATAGGCAGACTCACACACACGTGGACGTGCACGCGCGCGCGCGCACACACACACACACACACACACACACACACGTGTTATTATATGCCATTGAGTCAGAGTCGATTCACAGCTGACCCTCCAGCAGGTTTTCAGAGGCTGTAAATCGCACGGGAGGAGACTGTCCACCTTTCTCCCTTGGAACCGTGTGCCTCTCTGTTGGTCTCACAACTCCTTTGCCACCAGGCCTCCATCACTCCCTACAGACCCACACGTTTGTCTGTTTGTATGAGTTTACAGTTAAGCTGGCACTTAACAACAATAACAATGACAATATAGAGAGAGCTATATTGGCCTGGTGGACAGAAAGTGATGCTACCAAGCCCAAGGGGGTTGATTTTAATCTGCGGCCCTCAGGCCTGGCTTTAATTGTTTTGGTCAAACATTCTTCTAGGTTGTGTAGCTCTGGTCTGTCCATTTGCTGTACAGAGGTAACCCGTGGTTGCTGTGAAGCTGAACACTGTGACACTGATGTGTCAAATACAAGAATGGTTCCCATGGTAGAAAGTGTTTGGTGGAGCTCCCCAATTAAAACAAGCTTGGAAGCAGGAGTGGCATCCACTTCCATAATAGCTTGCCTCCGGAAACCCTAAGAATCTAGAGAAATGATGAAAGTTATGTAAGTGTTCAGGTCTTTCATTCCTAGGGTCGCTATGAGTCATCTACGACTCGACGGCACTTTACCAACTTAGCAACATGAATTTACAGAGTTCTAGTGTTTAAATGTGTTTTGTGTTGAGCTGCCAAATGAAAGATCAGTGGTTCAAATCCCCCGGCTACTCTTTGGGAGATAATAGATAATCGCCTCCTTTGAAGACTTACAGCCTCACAGACCTGATGCAGAGTGATCGCGTATGGCAGTCAGCTCCATCCATTGGGTTCGTTTTGGGTTTTGGATGAGTATGAATGGTTGATAGAAAGAGAATTGATGCCTTTGAGCTGTGGTGCTGGAGAAGAGTGTTGAATATACCATGGACTGCTAAGAGAACAAACAGGTTTGTCTTGGAGAGGGTGAAGCCAGAATGCTCCCTGGAGTCAAGGATTCTGAAGCTTCGTCTGACATACTTTGGGCATGTTGCAAGGAGGGACTGGTCCTTGGAGAGGGACATCACGTTTGGGAGAGTGGAGGGGCGGTGAAGGAGAGGAAGGCCCTCATTGAAATGGATTGATTCTGTGACTGGAGCGGTGGGATTAAGTGCGTTTGAGATGGTGAGGTTTGCATAGGATAGAACAGCGTTTAGAGCTCTTGTACATAGGGTCGCTATGAGTTGCAAATGACTCAATGGCACATAACAACAACACCAACAACATGAATGCACATATAGTTTATATACCCCATTGTATTTGTTTGTATCCTGACTCCATTACTTACAAGTTACCACTGGACAAGTAGCATTATCTCTTAATTCCTCCATTTTATCTTCTATAATATGAAAGTTATATTATTTTCCTTGAGTCCTGTCGAGTCAGAACTGACCCATAGCTGACCCTCCATTGGGTTTTCAGATGCAGTAAATTACACAGGAGATTGCCCATCTTTCTTCCATGGAGAAGCTGGTGGACTTGAACCTTGTGCCTTTAGTTTGGCCGCACAACTCCTTAAAATTAAGCCACCAGAACTCCCTAGGGTGTGGTATTATAGATGTAATTATTCTAAGTCTATAGTTCATGGATCAATTGGTTAATGCTGTATGGTTTTACTATGAATATACTTAACAGTCTCTTCACAGAAGTAAACAATTCTTGAAATCAGAAATACATTCTCTGTGTCATCAAATAAATGGGACATAATTTATCCCTTGACAGTTGGATATACAATTATTTCTGCCTTCTTGTTTCACATAATGCTCTGCTGTCAGTACTCGATCTCACATCTTTGCTAAGTTTTGCTCATTCTTTTAAAAATCTCTTGGATTGTTCTTCAGAGAATGAGATGAACATTATAAAAAGTATAATATTCAAATGCAATTGATGCAGTAACTGGGCAGTAGGGGTGGTGTGTTGGGATTAGTGAGCCTGGGTCAGGACAGGGTGCACAGCTGGGTCACTAAAGGTTGCAGGCCATTCAGTGGCACATAACAACAACAACTAATTGGGAGAAATTATAGACTCTTCAGACAGCTTGGTGGGGAAAGCCCAGTGTACTGGTCTAGACCCGAGACCAGATACAGAATATTAATGTAGCACGAAATGGCACATGGTACTTAAGTCAAACAAAACACTAGTTCGTGTTGATGGGCTGATTTTGCTTTAGTTTTGCCCAGTTACATTAGGGCCAATTGCTAGTTGTTTCTCCCTCCAGTCAAATGTTTATTGAGACTCCATTAATTTGTACTTTGATATTCAAAGTACTCCTTTTTTATTCACTCCGTAATGTTATTTTTTCCTGTGCAAATGCCATCTGATATCAGAACTTCTTTTCTATTTTGTAGTTTGGCTCACATAGAATCAGTAACAATTCTTAAAAAATGTCTTTTGTGGCTTATTTCTTAGTGAAGGCTGAAACTAAAGTCGTTGAAAATTTGCCTATTGGTCAAAAAAGATTCATGTTCAACATATCACTGGATTTGTCCAGCTGAAAAGAATTCATATTTAGTAAGCATATAATAATTGCTTTTCTAAATCAGTTAACATTTTTAAAATTTGTATCGGTTTGCATGCAATCTTTTATATAAGTCTTTCATTTACATGTATTATCTTTTACACAATCATCCATATATATTCATTCACATACATTATATTTTATACAATCATCCAATACATTGTTTCATTCATGTACATTGTGTTTTAAGTCAATGTTACAGGTAATTCCTGTATTAAAACGGACCTAGTCCAGCTGCATATTTCTCAATTTCTTTTTATTGTGTTGTGTTACTGTGTACCGTTGATGTGGAAGGAACTTACACCTTATCCTCCAGAAGGTTTTCAGAGGCAGTAAATCACACAGTAGGAAACGGCTTCTCCTTGTCCCATGGAGCAGCTGGTAGATTTGAACCAGGTTCCTTTGGGTTGGCAACATGACTGTTTACCTGGTGGAACTCAGGGCAGGGTCCACATCTGCTCTTCATAGGGTTGCAGTGAGTTGTAGTCAACTTGATGATACCTAATAACAAGATGATAAACCATATATGATCTCTGGTGGTGAGGAATTATGCTGGCAATGGATGGTACACTGTTCGAATCCACTACTGTCTTCTCTAAGGAAGAAAATTGGGCAATTATCTCCTTTATGCCTCTGAAATACCCACTGGAGAGTTAGCGATTGGGCGATTCTGATTCTACGACACACAGCTACATGTAGGACATAAATTGCTTTATGTTTACAATCCTTACTACTATTTATATCCAATGTATTTCCACTTCTTAACCACCCATAACCAAGGTCCGTGCTCCCTAATCAAGTATGCCTGTACCCCTTTCTTCTGCTCCTTCCTAACGAGATTATTTCATTTTAAGGGCCTGTAGTATATACTCTCACAAGCTCAAATAGCGTGGGAAATGGCGTAGTTCAGTGGCAGAAGTAGGCTGACGCCTGGCCAGGCGAGAAGCCTGAGCAAAGAGGCTGTTCTGATTGGATCAAGGTTCACGACAGCACAGAATTTTTGTGGAGGTGACAAACAGGCCACGTCTCTACAGCTGAACCTTGTTGTTGTTGGTGTGTAGCATCAAGTGAGAGCCGACTCCTAGCTGACCATCCAGAAGGTTTTCAGAGGCAGTTAGTCATATGAGAGGATGTTGTCCATCCTTCCTCAGAGCACCTAACAACAACAGCAAAACTATTACTGTAGGATGTTCCCCATGCAGCCACAACTCATGCCCCTACTTCTACCACTCTGGTCCACTTTGCCAGATCTCCTGTTG
>NW_006399777.1:11437680-11450332 GCF_000299155.1 Elephantulus edwardii
TCAGCCCCCGGCCTAGTTGCTTAACTTCAACCTTTATCACTTTTCACAGAACCTTCTAGAACTCCCTGGTTCTACCCTTGCTGTACTTGTTATCCATTTCTATGTGGTGCTTTGAGCTTTGAAACAGTCAGCATTTACCATCTCACTATTTCTGTGGGGAAGGATGCAGGCCAGCTGCAGGGCTTCTGCCTTTGGGGAGGTCTCCTGAGGTCCAGCCAAGCTGTCAGCCAGTTCTGAATGTCTATCTGGACTGGCAGATGACCTGCTGGGACAATCCGCGAGCACAGTTGGCCAGTGAGTGTTAGCTGAAGGCATGTCTTTTCTCACTGCCTGAGCCTCTCCACAGGGACACCAGAGTGTCCACACAGCATGGTGTCAGCCTTCCCTCAGAGCATGTGGACACCGCGATGTCTTCCGTGACCTGGTGTTGGGAGTCACGCCAGGACACTCAGGTCAGCCCAAGTTCAGTGTTAGGCAGATGACATGAAAGTTGAAACCCAGAAGTCTAAACTGTTAGGGACCGTTTTAGGGGCTGGTTACTGCACCCTGGATGATCCCTTCTCTACCCAGCGGTCAGGGAGGACTGATTAATATAAAAATCAGATGCATTAATTCTCTGCTAAGACCTCCCAATGGTTTCTCATAAAAATAAACATCCCGTGAAGCCTCACCTTTGGTCGCCCATCACTGCCGCAACTCATCCTCTGTATTTTCCAGTATGTTGTTATGTGCCGTTGAGTCAGAATTGACCCATTCAGTTGGTTTTCAGAGGCAGTTAATGGCACAGGAGGAGATTGCCCATCTCTCTCCTGTGGAGCAGCTGGTGGGTTCGATCCATGTGCCTTTGGGATTACAGCACAGCTTCTTACCACTAGGCTACCAGAGTTCCCTAAGTATTTTCCAGTATGCTGCAGCCTTGTGGGATCCTTGTATCCCACCTCAGGGCCTTTGCACTGCTACTCCCTTTGTCTGAACAGTGTTCCACCAAACACCCAGGGCCTATGCCATCATTTGCCCTCACTCTCCACTCCTGCCTCACGTTATCAGTCGTCTTTCCTGACTGCCTTTGAGACAGCCCCTCAGCCTCCTCTCCCTTGCACCCTGCTTCCTTTGTACCCATTGCACACTCTGTACCACTTGCACACTCTGAGAGTTTACATTTTTGGTTTTCTGTCTCCTTCAACTCACGCACGTTTGTTTTATAAATGCAGATGTTCGTTCAGCTTTATCCCTTCTCCGGCTTAATATCTGTGAACGTGATGGGTATGCAGTAGCGTCATTTAAAAAATCCTGTGAAATACAATCTGAAAGAAAGAGTGTATGAAACACAACATATACAAATTTTACATGCACGCCAGTTTTTAAAAGAGAAAACAAAATTGTCACAGGATTCACTTTGCAGCAAGATAAGGAAGGTCGCTGGGTGAGCAAACTGTGTTTAGATAACTATTATGGATCTAAGGAGAGCTCTGGTGGCTGTGGGGTAAGAAGCTGAAAAGCAGATAGCTGCTTCATGGAGAAAAGATGAAGTCTCCTCCCATGAACTTTACAGCGTCTGAAAACCTGCTGGAGGGTCAGCTGTGAGTCAGTTCCTGCTCGACAGCGCTTAACAACAACAATAACAAAATTAGTAACCTACAGGATGACAGTTCCAACTCACCTGCTGGCACCATGAAAGCAGATACAGCAACATGTTTCTGTGAAGATTCCAGAGAGGTTCTTCCTTGTAACACATGGAGTTTACTTTCTGTTGGTGGGCGCAGGAGAGATAGATAAGTTGATACATAGCAGATAAAGTCTTGACTTTAATAAGAAAGAAATAACAAAATACATATATTTTAAGATAGAATTACTGGGGAACTATAACTTCTCTAATGGTATTACTGTTAAAAACACACAGAAGATGCCTTTTTTATATTCTCAACTCCTGTTTAGTCTGGGAAAACCAAGCTGTATGTTGCTTGAGATTTTGGAAATTGCTTCTTTGAAAGTAAATTTGATGCATTGTTTCTATTTTTTAAAGTGATGAAACAAACAATCCTAGAAAAGGTGGGATCCAGCATTTGGCTACATCTGTTTTAATCTACTTCTGTTGCCTCGGAGCTTAGTGAGGCCATTCTCTTCTGTCCTACAGGGCTGATATGAATCGGAATTGACATGGAGACAGCAGGATTTGGTTTTATTACAAAAGGGCTCACAAATTAGTCTCAGGCAATGGTGTAAAAAGTAATAGGTTTTGAGCATGGGTTTTCATTCTGCTGTTTCTCTAGTTATGACCATTGTTACCCCAGAGGCGGGCACAACACCTTGGAGTCTTAATTTAGTGTTGCTTGTTGAAGTATTGTTAGATAAGCTCACTAAATGTTAGCAGAGAATTTTGTTAGACGAATGTTGTTCTTTTAGATGCTATAATTCCTTACACTGAAGCAGACGCTCCGTGATTACTTGTGCTTTGAAATCACAGTGTTGGGATCCTATATAATGATTTGTAGGTGTTGACTCTTGAGTCACAGTGACCGTAACCACAACACACCTTGCTTCTGTTCCATCCTCAAACCCTCTGCTGGACTTTTGTCAATCCATCATCTCATTGAGAGTCTTATTTTTTTCTCCCCACTGACCAAGCCTGATGCCTTTCTCCACGATTAGCTTCTCCTGGTAACAAGCCCAAAGTATGTGAGATAAAGTGTCGTGATCATTGTTTCTTTTTTTTTTAAGAGTATAATTTTTTTCCTTTTTTAAAAATAAGTTTACAGAGACTTAGGGTTTCCAGTTATTTCTTGTTGCACTTTTCTCCCTGCCCACCCCTCCCCCCAATTCACTCTTCTCCTTGAAAAGTAAAAGAAAAACTCTTTCATTGTTATGCAGTCCCTTCCCCCCAAGTCCACTCCACTATGCAGCCTTCGTTCTAGACTCCTGTCATGACAATAATACCCAATCATATATCCCTTTTAAACAGTCCTCTCCCTCATCTCTTTCAATGCATTATATATCATTCATCCCCTCCTTCTCTGTCTTCCCTCAACCCTGATGTCAGTCCTGTTTTACAACACTGGCCCTATGCAATATTTGTCTTTTTGTGACTGAGATACTTCATTCAGCATAGTGTCCTCCAGGGTCACCCATTTTGAATAATATTTCATGAGTGCCTTGTTTTTCAAAGCAGCATAGTATTCCATTGTGTGACTATACCACAGCTTCTCTATCCATTCTTTTGTTGATGGGCACTTGGGTTGTTTCCAACTCTTTGCTATTGTGAACAAAGCCTCAGTAAACATGGGTGTGCATGTTATCATTGTTTCTTAAAGGCAATACGTCTGCACATCCCCTAAGTCAAATGCACTGGTTCTTTGGCGTCTACATTGCACTCAGTATTCTCTTGATTTTTCAATATTTTCCAAGTAACAATACATGTGAATTTTACTCAAGAGACTGTGAGTGTCGACCTGAGTGAATGGAATTTGGACTTCAAATTTTGGGCCTCTGCCAAGCCCTAAAGATGTAACACAAACAGTCAGGTCTCACACGGCCTTTTGCTCTAAGTTTTTGAAGTCTCATTGTTAAACAGTCAGGTCTCACACTGCCTTTTGCTCTATTATAAGTTTTTGAAGTCTCATTGTTTTTGAGTCCTTAGAGAGTTGTGTTGTGAACCCAAAGGCCACAGCACTTTGGCAGTTCGAATCCACCACCCTCTCCATAGGGAAAAGGTAAGCCGTCTCCTCCCCTGTGATTCACAGCTTCGGAAACCCTGGGTGTCAAGCTCTGAGTCAGTTGTGACTTGACACCATCGGATACCCTAAGAAGCCAAAGGAAAGAGCAGAATTTACCCTTTGATTTTTTTCCCCTAAATCAGTGTATTATCTAAGAGATCTCAATTTATAAATAAAACGATTCAGTGACTGGGGTAATGGCGGTAGGTGTGTCAGAGACAATAAGGTTGGCACTGGATAGACCAGTGTTCAGAGTCGTTGTACATAAGGTCACTATGCACTAAGCAGCTCAACAGCACATAACAACAGCAACGACATTCTGAACTAGGGCATTTCCAAGGCTAGACTGGCATTTTTGTGAATGGCAGTACATTTGTTAAAGGAAGAAAATGCTAAATACTTAGTTGAGTACTGACTCAGAAGACTTATGTGTTTACTGCACAAAAACACAATTCTTACGAGACTTGGATGTGGTGAGGGCTGCTCTCTTCACGACCTTAGTTGTCTCAAGATCTGATGTCTCTAGGAATCTGGAATCTTGAATTAAAAGTAATGAAACAAAATCTATCTTCTCAAAGAAGCAGTGTGGCTTGTTAAGAAGTCTTTGGTCCAGTGATGGACAGAAGCATTAATGGAAGTTATTACCTGCTTGAACCTATACCTTTATAACTTAGTTAATGGAATGAATACCCTTTAAAAAATTGCAAATTTTTTTTTCTTCATTGAAAATATTCTGGCATTTATAACATCTGCAATTGTTGTTAATCAAAATGAACAACAACTACAATCTAAAGCAGACGTGACTTTAAAGCCTTCTGATTTCAGCTTTCAACCCTCCTCCCAAAGAAACACAGCTAATTGTTCAGATATCCATTTGTCAATATCAGTTTAAAAATTGTATGACCTTATCAAGCAAGATTATTTTCCTCCTCATCATAAACCAAAGCTTAGTACTTCATAAACAATACCCACCCTCTACTTCCATCCCTGGTGCCAACATTAAACTTTCACCTCTAAGCCTTTGCTTTTTCATATAAGTGACATTATACAATACTTGTAATTTTGTAATCAACTTGCTTTACACAGCAAAAAGCTTTTCCACTCCACTGATACATGTGATGGTGGTGCTGTGTCCCATTGAGTCAGAACCAACTCATAGTAGACACTCCGAGGGGTTTTCAGAGGCTATAAACTGCAGGAGGAGAGATGGCCTATCTTTCTCTCACAGAGCAGGGGGCAGATTTGAACCATGAACCTTTGAGTTGACAGCTCAACTCCTTACCACTCAGCACCCGCAGCTTCTATCAAAACTCGTTTCTCTTCCTGTCTTCCTGAGTAGAGGTCATTGGATATACACCCAGGGTTCCCGTCACTTGTCCATCTGCTGGTGGGCATTGTGGTTGCTTCTGCCTTTTGGCTGTTGTGGACAGTACTTCAGATAACTTGAGTAATCATGGAACCTTAAACCAAAACATGCATGGAAGCCTTCTGAAAAAATGGAGAGGCTCAGTCAGTCTTGAGCATTTTCCACTTTGAAGATCTGCTCATATGAGATTGAATAGACAACAGCAACTTGAAAATTAGATCTCAATATAATAAGCTTCTGTTAATGAGGGAATATTAATTCAGGAAGGAGTATGAGGTCCTCTTTCAGTTGAAGAACACAATCATTATTGAATTGGCATATGGTTTTTGATGTATATGTTCTCGATAACAACAACAACATATTTTAAAAATAATTCTCTATGATTAACACCCTACCCTACACCCATCCTCACCCCTCTATTTCCACCCTCTGCCTTGTCTTGGATCCTCATACTCATTCTACAATAATGATATTTGCATACAGTATTTGTCCTTGTGGGACTGAGTTAGTTCACTCAGCATAATTCTCTCCAGTCCCTCCCAAATTAGGTAGCAATTTACAAAAACATTGCTTCTGCGTGCTGCGTAGTATTCCATTGTATGAATGTACCACAGCTTCTCAATCCATTTGTTTGTGATTGGACATCTGGGCTGTTTCCATCTTCTTATGATGGTGAATAATGCTGCTATGAATATCCGTGTACAAGTTTCCATTTGAGCCTCTGTTCTCATTTTCTCAGGGTATATTCCAAGCAATGGGATAGCTGGGTCATATGGAATTTCTATGTTCAGCTTTTTGAGGAAGCACCAAACTGCCTTCCAGCGTGGTCACACCATTTTACAATCCCACCAACAATGTAAAATAGCTCCTATCTCCCCACATCCTCTCCAATGTGTATTACTTGGTGTCCTGTTAAGCTTTGCCATTGCTACTGGAGTGAGACGGTATCTCATTGCGGTTTTGATTTGCATCTCTCTCATTGCCAGTGATTTGGAGCATCTCTTCATGTGTCCGATTGCACAATTTGATGGGTCGGTGGGGTGAACGGAATGGGAAGGATCTTTTGCGTAAAACAAGGTATTCAAACTTTGTAAATAAATCAGAATAAATTAACAAATGAATGTAAAATTGAATATATATGAATGATTGTATGAAACACGATGTAAAAGAGAGATTGTATAAAAATGCATATGAATGAAACACTGTAAAGGAATTATTATATGAAAATCAATAAAAATTAAAAACATAATTCTTATCAACTGAGCTTTGGTAGCATAGCCTGTCAGGAGTTGGGCTATTAACCCTAAAGTGGCACCTCTCTTCCAGTTCAGACCCACCAGTGGCTCTGAGGGACAAAAATGGACTGTCCCCTGCCAAACCATCACAGCCTCTGAAAACCCACCGGCTCTGAGTCAGTTCCAACTCCATAGCAATGAGTTGCAACTATAGCTTGAATTATTATCGGCATACAAATGAAAATTCTGTGGTCGAGTGAGCAGCACTAATTTTGGAGAGCTTTGACTAAGCTCTTTGACTTCTTTTAGAATGTTCTTGCCAGTTATCACCAAGTCAACCCTTAACTCTAGGAGATGCGTGCACAGCGGATCCTGTACAGGCCACGTCACCAGTTGTCTGTTGGACGCTCTGAAATCACAGAGTATTCAGGGGCTGTTTCGCAGAACCGATTGCCAGAAGGCCTTCTCTAGCCCATCTTAATATGGAAGCACCTCTGATGTCAGCTCAGCACAGACAACGACGTACAAACTGACATGTGGACGCTGTCTGTCCATGAGGTCCCTTCAGTTTAACCTGCGTCTGTAGCAGGGAAGCCAAGCCGTCCACCGCTGAGCTCCCAGTGGCCTCCTCCTTCACGATTGCCACTTCTCACTTATGGTTGAGTCCAGTCCTGTGCATGATGGCCCCATGAGATGACACAATAACACGTGGTGTGTTTCAGCGGGATACTGATCTCCATGGGGTTTGGGTTTCCAGAGCGGTGATGTTATGGAAGATAACAAGGCCTGGCTCCCAATGTGACATCAGACCACCAACTTTTCAGCTGCTAGCCCTGCTTTTCACCACTTGTGCCACCCAGACATCCACAGGCATCCGTAGATACCTCTTCACTGGCAGGAAGGGGGCAAAAAATAGCAACCCACTGCTGTGGGATCAATGCTCACCCATTGCAACCTCACAGGAGAGAGTCAAAATGCCACAGCCATCTCAATGCTGTAATCAGTACAGAAGCAGACAGCTGCGTTTCTCCCAGGGAGCTATTGCTGGTTTTGAACCGCCACACTTTCCATTAGCAGACAAGCACTTTAAACACTGTAGTGCCAGGCTCTTTGCATCGACAGGAGGGAGCCCTGTTTACTTTGTGTGGCGATACCCAACAGCTCCTTGGCATTTCATCTCTTGAGTCTCCACCACTGGTGACCCCTCTTGCTTGGCCAGCTCCTTCTGAGATGAGCCATGGTCCCAAAGCCTTAGGAGGAGCCAGGAAAGTGTGCTTACTTCTCGAGTGCCGTGTCTGGAAGAGGTCGGAGGGGAGTGGCTGTGGTGTCAGGGTTAGGGGAAGCGGTGGAAGTGTGGTGAGCAGGAAGGAAGGGATCATTTAACTGAACCCAACGTGAACCTTAGGCAGTTCAGTTCAGGGCCAGCGCTGACGTCAAAGCTGTTTCTTATTTTATAAAGACCAGGCTGTCCCGTTCAGTACACCCCTTGCCTTCAGCCAGCCTGGAATGCCAGGCCATGCCCTCTCACTTGACTGTTTTTGTTGTAACCCTAGTTCAGATACAGATTTTTCTGCTGTAACTAGCCCTTTCTTTCTCAAATGAGATTCAGTGCCAATATTGTGTATGTTGAGAACCAACGTACAGAGCGAAAGAGAGTCTTTAGGGATATATGTAGTTAGCTTTGTGTTCTGACCGTGTCTAATTAGTCCTCTTAAAATGATGCTAGTTATGGAAAGACATTAGGTTCATAGAGCTGCTATAGGTTGTGCTTGACTCAATGGCAATCAACAACAACAACAATAAAAACAACAACAACACAGGGCAACATCTCATCCCCTGCCTTCCTCAAATGTAAGTCAAAATGCCTTTTCTCTGCCTCTTTAAATTAACCCAAGTGATAAAAATAAGAAAGTTCCTTCCACTGCAAGCATGTGGTAACAGCCCAAATGTTTAACCACAATCAAAGGGCTTAGGGGAAACAAACTGTGGTACATTCACATAATAGAATATTACAGAGCACTCAGGAGCAACGATCTTGAAAATTACTACAGAACTTGGTAGGGACTGGAGAGCATTATGCTAAGTGAGATAACTCAGTCTTATAAGGACAAATACTGCATAAGACCATTATTGTGGAAATAGATAACTAGTAAGATGTGTATGAGGATGTGAGGAGGGGGCAGAGGAGTGAGGATGGGCAGGGGAGAAAATACAGAGTTGCACCAGTTTGGTGGGTGGAGGGAGGGGGTGGATAAAGGAAATGGGAAAATTCTGGCAGGAATCTGGAAAGACAGGGTAATGGGAGGTATAGTTCAATGCTGATTAAATTTCCAGAACATAATGAATGGGAATGATTGTATGAAACACAATGTGAATGAAACTGTGTGGAATACAATGTATATGAGCTCTGTAAGCAAACCAACATAAAATAAAAATGGGGGGGGGGAAGAAAGTTCTTTAAATACATTTGAAATAATTGCTATGACAATTTTTCAACTCTGCAGCGTTTTCATTTAAACCTATAAAAAGCTCTATCTGTCTAATTTTGATGTACGATGAACGTGAAAAGTTTATTAGGCTCGAGGAATGCTCTGTTCTTCTTTGCGTGCAAAATTCAATTGAATTCTACAGCATGATGTTGCCATCAATTTAAATGTATATCTGCCACTACATTTAGCACCTTTTTTTTAAAGTAATAAATTCTTTCTAGTGACTCCGATTTAGTGTGTGTGTACTTGAGCATTTGACCATCTTCTCACCACCGTAGATGCTGCCACACTTCCTAGTTTCTTCTCATTGCACCCATGAGGTTCAAAATAGTTGTTGTTGTTGTTGTTATGTGCCGTCGAGTCGCTTGTGACTCATAGCGACACTATGTACAACAGCCCTAAACCCTGCTCTGTCCTGCCCCAACCGCATTGCCTCTGACACTCCCATCCCGATTACCCCAGTCACTGAATCCACCTCATAGAGCGTCTTCCCCTCCTGCGCTGTCCCTCCACCCTCCCAAGCATGACGTCCCTCTCCAAGGACTGGTCCCTCCTTATAACATGTCCGAAGTATGTCAGACGAAGCCCCAGAATCCTTGCCTCCAAGGAGCAGCCTGGTTTAACCCTCTCTGGGATGAATCTGTTGGTTTTCTTAGCAGTCCATGGTTCAATACTCTTCTCCAGCACCACAGCTCAAAGGCATCAGTTCTTCTATCTTCCAGGAAAGGAAAACAAAACTCAGAAATGCTGTGTAATTCACCGAAGAGTCACCCAGATCTGGGAAGCACTCAATTTAGGGTTTGAGCCCACATATATGGTCTTAATGTTCCATGTACATTCCATCAAAAGTGTTTCTTTAAGGCAGACGTAGGTTGCTAGAGACAATGCTGTTGCTGTTGTGAACCATTGAGTCAGAACTGACCCACAGCTCATCCTCCAGTGGGTTTTCAGAGGCAGTAAATCACGTAGGAAGAGACGGCCCATCCTTCTCCCTTGGGGCAGCTAGTGGATTCAAACTATGTGCCTTTGGGATTGCAGCGAGCTTCTTACTGCTAGGTCACCATTTACCAAGAGTCACTTTTTTCTCTAGAGACTGTCTCCACCTGAAGACGCGGCCAAAGTGAAACTAAAAGTCTTGCATCCCTTACCCATTGGGAGGATCTAGTCTGTCTTTGCTTCTTTCAAGATGTTGTTGCTATGTGCCTTCCAGTCGCCTGTGACCCAAAGTGACCCCTATGTACAGCAGCTCTGAAGCTTGCCTTGTCCTGAGCCAGTCTCACTAATTCTGGCACACCAGCAACCACCATTGCCCGAGTCTCTGTCAGTCCATCTCATCCGGGGTCTCCCTCCTGATGTCCTTCTCCAAAGGACCTGTCTCTCTTGGCCATATGCCCAGAGTATGTGGGACAGAGCTTCAAAATCCTAGCCTCCAAGGAGAAACTTGGTTTCACCGTCTCAGAGACAGACCGATTTGTTTTCTTGCCAGTCCATGGGTATGTTCAAGACTCCACTCCAACAGTACTTGGGCATATTCAGTACACTAAGGCAATTGAGCTTGGGACTTGCACACTTTGGTTCTCACAGTGACATCTTGGCTTTTAAAAGCTTTGTAAAGACATCTTCTGCTGCAGATTCACCCAGTATTAAACATCAATGTGTTCCCTGATTATAGTCATCGTTGCTTTTATCTAGTTTAAAGGAAAAAAAAGAAGTATGAGCAGATTTCACAGCTGAAAACTTTGCTATGTTTCACTTAACAAGCAGAGGGAGTAGCAAACATCACAGGAGAGCCCGCGGACTTCACAATTAATAAGTCTTCATTTCTTTGAAGATGACTTGCAAGACAAACAGTTCTTGGGCACTAAATTTGTTGGCTATACTAAAGCCTTGGCCAACCACATCTCTTTTGTCCTCATAAGAACTGAGGTGGTAAAAGACTCAAGCCCTCCTGTTTGCTCTTGTGCCTGAGTTTGTCTGATTTGCATCTACTAGATTGATGGCAGCTCTGGTGGCTTCCTCGTAAGGAGTTGTTCTGCCAGCCTAAAGTCACACAGTTCAAATCCAAGCTGCTTCACAAGAAAAAGATAGGCTCTTTCTGTGTGATTTACTGCCTCTGAAAACCTGCTGGAGGGTTGGCTATGAGTTGGTTCCAACTTGACGGCACACAACAAGAAGAAGATGGATTAGATAAGTTGCTGCTCCCCAGAGATGCTGTATGGTCATGCCCATAGCCTTGACTCTGAACAAGGATTATCAGCAAGCATTTACACTATTCTCCTATGACCATAATCAAGGCTCTAGTCCCATGACTTTCCTCCTTGAATGTGTCTCTCTTCTCTGGTTAGAATTATCCACACCTCCATTTAGGCTCATTTCAAATATTGCTTGTAGCTAGCATTTGTATTTCTATCATTCTGAATTGTGTGACTGATTTCCTAACCTTGCCTGTCTATCCAAACGGCTCTCGTTTTCTCAGTGGGACCATTAAGTGGAAGGCTTTGTATCTTTTTCAGCATTCTCACCAGTTCCTTCCATGCATGATACCTGTCTGTGTTACTGGCTCGCCTCCTGTGTCTTGAATTGACTCAAGGTTCCCAGATCTGATTTACTATTATAGGTAGATTCCTTTATTCATAGATGTCTATTAAATTCCTGGTATATGTCTGACACTACTCCAGGAGTTAGAGACACGTAGGTGAATAAAACATAAAAATTCCTTACCTTTGTGAAACTTACATTCTAGTTGAAGGAGACAAGTAATAAATAAAGAAGTAAATCTGTCATAGCAGGGAAGAAAATAGAACTAGTCTGTGGAATGTTGTCCTCAAATTTGTATCATTGCTCTCCAGATATTCACACCCTGGTCTTTTCAGTCACGTGCTATGCATCTGAGAGCTGGAAAATGAATAAGGATGACAGAAGAAGAATTGATGCCTCTGAACTGGGTTGTGGAAGAAGAGCATATAGGTCTTGGAGAAGGTGCAACCAGAGCGCTTTTCTCAGGCAAAGATGATAAAGCTTTGTCTCTCATAATTGAACATGTTGCTAGGAAAGGCTATTCCTTGGAGAGGGACATCATGCTTGGAAAAATAGAGGGCTGGACAAAGAGAGGAAGACCGCCCCTCCCCCGCAACTAGTTAGATTGACACAGTGTCTGCAGTGATGAGCTCTAGGCTGTCAACGGTTGTGAGGATGGCGCAGGATAGGACAGGGTGCAGGTCGGTTGTTCATGGGGAGGGGGGGCTCTGGGTCATATTGATTCAACAGCTCCTAAGAACAACAACAAGGAACATTGAGGAGACAATGTCATTTCCGGTGGAATGGCCAGAGATGGCCTCACTGAGGTGGTGACGTTTGGACAGAAGCCTTAAGGACACTAGGAAATAATGCACACAGATGATATGGTTTACCTAATACAAGTTATTTTTTTTCATTTTTTTCTGCTAGTTTATTTACAAAATTCTAATACAAATTCAAACAAATTCTTTCAATTTCCCTCTCCCGCCACCCATCAAATTGTACAACCCAATGATTAATCCCTCCCACCCTCTACACATCCACATCCCTCTGTTTCTAACCCCCCAAATCCTTATTCATAAACCCAAAGATAAGTATTAGTGTTTATCCTACATTTAAAGGTAACATGAGAAATTAGGTGGCCATGCTTCAAAGAAATGTGATAGAGTGCAAAGCTTTCTCTACTGGGCTTTGAGATGCCCAGGAAAGAACAGTAGTCGGCCAGAAAGCAAACTAAACATTAATATCTAAATCATCCATCCGTCAAACCATCTATCTATCTATCCATCCATCCACCCCCCACCCACCCATTCACCCACCCACTCACCTACCCAC
>NW_006399777.1:11450432-11467108 GCF_000299155.1 Elephantulus edwardii
CCACTTCTTCAAAAGCTCCTGTCTTATTCTTACTCTGCTAATTACTTCTTTAGACCAGAACTGATGTAAAAAAGACTGCCATGTCCTGGGCGAACCCTACAAGCCATGTAGAAGAGCAGCCCCTTACCCAGGAATCAATTGTGTCTGCTGGCATAGTCTGAAACATGTTGCGTTGTTAACCCAAAGACTGTGTGGCTTTCAGACTACCATTAGTTCCTGGGAAGAACAATGGGCAGTCTCCTCTTCCCGGGATTGGAAACTCAATCTTGGAAAAATTGGAAAGTCTTGGAAACTCACTATAAATCAGAATCAAATCAACCACAGTGAGTTTGAGGTGATGTTTGGAGGGTTTTTTTGTGGTTTGTTGTTTTGTTTTGGTGTTGTTGTTGTTTTTAAAGATAAAACATAAGCTGTTTTATGACTCTAAATTAAAGCCAACATCACTAATGCATAGAGTTGGTTGGAGCCCATTTCTTTACCCAAATCTAAGAGTCTAGAGTCTCCTTGGGACTTCACAGAGACCAGGTCATTCTGAGATATGACCCAGGAGACTATGATGCTAATATGATAGGCAGCACTGTCTCCATCAAGTCTGGGTTGGAAATGCCACCCTGAGAAACACTGACAAATACTTCTGACTCAGAATGGATTGTTAATTTAATGCCATTAGGGGAAATAATAATTAAAGCTTCATTTCATTTCAAACTTGAAAGAGTGTAAATGTCTCAAAGGCTCTGCTGTAAAAGAAAAAGGTTGAATTTCCCAGTTAAACGTTAAACAGAAAATAAATGGGGCTTCGGAAATGTATTGATGCACGTATCAAATATTCCGCGGTGATAGTAACATTCGAAATATTACTAATGCATGAAATCCTTCTATTTTAAAGTACGTGGCTTCTTATTTATAAGAAATGTAGCTGATACGAACAATCACCTGAGAAGTGCTTAAAAAGATTCTTCGGTCCCACAGCTGCATGTTTTGGTAAATGAGGTCAAGCGGTACAGCCCAATCTGAACCGACTTCACATGAATTCAGACAATCGGCTGCTTACAGAGACCGTTCAACAGGAGGGCCTGGCTTAGCACATAAATTCTACTCCTTTATAGATGCTTAAACTTTGAATGATATGATCGTTCTGTCTTCTTGCACATAATAAAGGTCTGAAGGGGGAAATGTGCTGTATCACTGCTTCCCAAGGTGGTTGTTGTTATGTGCCATCGAGTCGCTTGCGACTCATAGCGACCCTATGTACAAGAGCTCTATACGCTCTTCTATCCTGTGCCAACATAGCCACCTCAAACGCGCTTATTCCCACTGCGCCAGTCACAGACTCGATCTATCTCATTGAAAGTCTTCCTCTCCTTCGCTGCCCCTCCACTATGCCAAACATGATGTCCCTCTCCAAGGACCAGTCCCTCCTTGCAACATGCCCAAAATAAGTCAGACGAAGCTTCAGAATCCTTGACTCCAAAGAGCCTTCCAGCTTCACCCTCTCCAGGACAAACCTGTTTGTTCTCCTAGCAGTCCATAGTATATACAACACTCTTCTCCAGCACCACAGCTCAAAGGCATCAATTCTCTTTCTATCAACCCTATTCACTGTCCAACTCTCTGATGCATAGCACGCAATTGCAAAGACTATAGCCCGGATCAGGCACACCTTAGTCTCCAGTCTGACGTCGTTGCAGTTCAGTACTCTTGAGAGGTCCCTCACAGCTGACTTTCCCAATGCAATTCCATCTCTTGATTTCCTGGCTGCTGGTACCAAGAGTGTTGATTGTGGATCCCAAGGTTGGCATATTTTAATTTCCTAATGAGTGAGCTTCCAAACATTATTTGAGGTGATTTGGCTTTCCTCCCCTGTAGGTAGTGGGGAACCTCTATTTTATTTCTAGGAGAGAAGCCATTGACACTGTTTAAGAGCTACATGTACAAAGGCTGTGCTGAGGAAATGGAATAATTTGGTTAGTTGTTGTTATTGAGTCAACTCACGGTGATCCCATGAACAACAACAGCTCGGAACTCTGCTCTATCCCGATCCAATCTCACTGTCTCTGACAAACCTGCCCCCTAAGTCACCCAACTAGCAGGAATAAAAGGTGGGCTTTCTGTTGAGCTGATTCCCATGAGCAGTGTCATCCCACTGCCAGGAATACATACATCTCAAGGAAAAAGAACTCAACCTATGTTTATAGCAGCATTGGTCATAAAAGCAAGAACATAGAAACAGTCCAAATATCTATCAACAAACAAATGGGTTGAGAAAGTATGGTACATTCACACAACGGGACCTTATTTTTGGCCAATTCTGTCAAATCAGCTTCAAGTTCTATCTTTCTTACCACTGGTTCTTGATCATAAGCTACTTCCGGAAGTGGTTCTGTGTCAGCCAGTTCTTTTTGGTCCGGCCTTCCATCTTCTTTCAGTATTTCCTGGATCGTTCAAGATTCTGTCCATAACATCTTTCAGTATTGCAACTCAAGGCTTGAATTTGTTTCTTCAGTGTCTTCAGCTTGAGAAATGCTGGGCAGGTTCTTACTTTTGGTTTTCTGATTCCAGCTCTTTTTGCACACTTCTTTATAATACTTTGCTTTATCTTCACCAGCTGCTCTTTGAAACCTTCTGTTCAGCTTGTTAACTTCATGATTTCTTCCCTTTGTTTTGGCCTCTTGGCATTCTAGTGCAATATTCAGAATCTCTTCTGACATCCATTTCAGTCTTTGCTTCCTCCTCTGTCTTTGTAATGACCTCTTTTGCGTTCTTCGTGGATGATATCCTTTTTATCCTCTCACAGCTCATCTGATCTTTATTCATTAGTGTTCAGTGCCTAAAACCTGTTCTTGAAATGGTTTTTAAATTCACGTGGGGTAGGCTCAAGGTCATCTTTTTGTTCTTGTGGATTTTTCTTCATTTTCTTTAGATTCATGAATTCGAACATGAGTAGTTGATGGTCATCTGACCTGGATTTCACAACTGATATTGAACTTCTCCATTGATTCATTTCACATATACACTTAATATGATTCCTGTAGGTCTATGTGTATAATCATCACTTACATTTTTTTTAAAACTCAATAAATAAATCATTGGTGCAAACTTAAAGCCATCGATCCCCAACCTCATTTCTGTCACCAGTTCTGTCCATATTTTCCAATTATTAGTCCTTTTTCTTTGTTTCCAACTTGAGGATTCCTGCTACCGATTGTTATGAATTCATTTGAAGTGCAGGTTGAACAGTGTTCTTAGATAGGGGCCTATTTTGCTCTTTGTAAAACTCCTGGTTGAAGATGAACTGAGAGTAATCCCTGATTTTTTGAGTGGCGGACCAACATTGAACTGTGGGTTGTTTCTGCTTTGTAGAGCACAAGTTTTCAGTGACTCTTCCCACTTGAATCACCTCATTTAGTTACTCAGAGATCAAGTAATCATTCTCTGTCTACCTTTTGAAAGTTTGTGTCCTAATTTAGCTCTGTTAGATTTCCATATTATTTGCTACCCCTACTTCTCGTGTTATATTTTAAAATTAATTTACTGTCAATGAGCTCATCATATAGTGGCATTTTAGATCCATGGCTGGTGATGCCCTTTATGACTGAGTCAGAACGGACTCACAGGTGACCCTCCAATAGGTTTTCAAAATCACACAAGAGGGGATTGCCCATGCTACTCCCACAGTGCCGCTGGTGGACTCAAACCACATGCCCTTGGATTGGCAGCTCAACCCCTTACCACTCAGCCACCAGAACCCTCTTTATAGCCATTGTGTTATTTAATTGCTCAAGATTCTGGATTTCAAAATACAACCTCTACGGACAGGTGTTGTAGGACACTAAGCAGGAGTGGCATCCACTTCCTAAACCACAGGCCTCTGGAAACTATGAACTTTGAGAAACAATGATAGTTATAGAAAGGCTTTGGGTCTTTTGATCATAAGATCTCTATGAGTTGTGCTCAACTTGACAGCAATCAGCAACAAGAAGACAAAAGGTGCAAGGGTTCCCTGACCTTCCTTCCATTGAAAGGAATGCGGCTTAACTTCCACTGCATATTATTGTTTACACATGAGTTATGCTGCGATGCCAAACACTGTGACACTGATGTGTCAAATGTGATAATGGTTACCCATGGTGGACAGTGTTGGGTGGAGCTTCCCGATTAAAACAAGCTTGGAAGCAGGAGTGGCATCCACTTCTGAAATGACTTGTCTCTGGAAACTCTATGAACTTAGAGAAACGGTGAGAGTTATACATGCTCGGGACTTTCGTTCATAGGGTCGCTATGAGTCATCTACAACTCAATGACACTTAACAACAACAACATGTTCAGGACAGACTAGCAGATTCTACTCTTGCCAGGGGCGTGTAGAGGTCCTGATGTAGGAGAGAGTGTGTGATAGGAGATCTTGCTGCACAGTTTTGGGAAATACTGTTTGTCATGCCACAGACTGGATGTTGACCTTGACCCCTACCCATGAAGTTGTCTTCCCCCTGAACACCTAAGCCCCCTACATTTCTATATGGTGAGTGTTCAAGTCAATTATGAGTAATGTAACTACTCTCTCTCAATTAGATGTACTGCCTGCTTTCACATAGACGCCACATAACCCAGCTCTTGACTTTCCAGAATTTAAACAAGTCATTCACTGTGGTAAAAAAAGAAAGAAGAGACAAGATGAAAGTTCCACCATTTTAATGTATCCGCCATGAACATTCATTCAGATAGAAAATTTTAAATTATTCTAAAGGTCATGTTTCCCCCCAGAGCACTGTCTTATCTGGAGCGTTTTTATATAACTTTCTAAGAAAGCATTGCACCCAATAACTATCTTGACTTGAGCTGTTTGATTGATCAAACACCTTTGCATTTAAAGATGAATATCTATATGACAGGAGATAAGGCAGAACAGGAAGGCAGCTTGTTAATACGGTGTCAACTGTAATCCATTTCTTTTGAGGTAGAACAAAAGGCACATTTAATAAGTACTTCTAAACTTAGTGTCTGAGAGTCTGAGCCAGTCACTTATTTTTAAATGGAATATCACCAGGAATAAGAGCGACTTTTTGCATGAAGTAGAGGAAGTTTTAGAAGGCCTCTTCTCCAGTGTTTAATTGGATGGATAGCGTAGTTAGTACCAGCACAAATATGTTGCAAAAAATAACTATATTGTACACAAAGCATAGCATATGCAGTTAAGTTATAGTGCTTGAAAATGTTGACGCTCATAGTGTATTTGTATATATTTGTATTTCCATATACAGCCCAGGAGAGGAAGACCCTGGATGAGATGGATTGACACAGTAACTGGAGTAATGAGAGTAGTTGTGGATAAGGCAGGATTCAGAGCTGTTGTACATAGGGTCACTATCAGTCACAGTTGACTCGATGGCACATAACAATCGCAATGATTTATATCTGTATCTATATATCTATATCATCAATAGATACAGATATATGTATCTCCTCTATATCTATATCATCTCTATATCTTCTCTATCTCTATATCATGCATATCTATATATCTATATCATCTATCTTTATATATATTTATATTTATATCTATGTAACTCTATCTCTGTCTCAATCACTATCTCTCTATCAATATATCATCTCTCTATCATCTATCTCTATCTCTCTATCTATCTCCCTATCTATCCATCCATCCATCTATATCTATCTATCCATTTATCCATCTATCCAGTCAGCCAGCCAGCCTGCCCGCCCGCCTGCCAGGACCAATTCATAACCGACCCTCCACCTCCAGTGGATTTCTGAAGCTATAAATCCCATAGGAGATTGCTCCCCTTTCTTCGACAAGCAGCTGTGGAATCAAGCTGCCAGAGAGGTGTGGCCTTTGTTCTCGATTCATTCCTTATTCTTCTCCTTCTGGTACCCATAAGCTTCGATTTCACTTTTTCTATAGTTGACCGACTTTGGCATCAGATGTCGTGCCAAAAGAGGAAGAAAGACAAGTCCGTTCAGAAGGGCTGCTCTAACAAGATCCTGGGCTTTAGTGCTGTTGTCGGTAGGGAGTTGGACTGTTCACCCAGAGTCTGTGGCCATCGAGAGGTCCGGCTTCACCAGTCCCCCTAGGAAGGAAAGGAGGACATTCTCCTCTTACGTGATAACAGCCTCAGAAAACCAGTGGAGGCTCAGCCGTGAGTCAGTCCTGACAGCAGTGAGTTTGAAGGGTTTTTGGGTTTTTTTTTATGTGCTGGGCTTTTTCTTTTTATATTTGAAGAGACTGCCAATAATTTGTTGACCTAGCTCGATGTCAAGAAAATGAAAATCCTTACCCCTGGACCTACAGCAATGTCATGATGGATGGAGAAAGGATTAAGACTGTCAACGGCTTCATCTTATTTGAATCCGCAGTCAATACCATAGGCAGGAACTCAGGAGATGTATTGCACTGGAAAATTCTGCCGTCAGGAACCGCACCAAACTATGGAGAAGTAGTGATGTCAGTTTGAGGACCAGCATGCACTTGATTCAGGCTGTGGACTTTTCAGTCACTTTACTGTGCATCTGAGAACTGGGAAATGACTAAGTATGACAGAAGAAGAATTGGTGACTTTGAACTGTGGTGTTGGAGAAGAGCTCCGAAGATCCCCTGGACCACCAACAGAACAAACGTATGTCTTCGAGAACATGCAGCCAGTGAGTTGATTGGAGGCAAAGATGAAGTAGCTTCATCTCACACACTTTGGGCAGGTTGCTAGGAGAGCTTCTTCCATGGAGAGGGACATCGGGCTTGAGAAAGAAGGGGTGGTGAAAGAGAGGAAGACTCTCAACCGGGTGGGTTGACATGGTGACAGCTGCAGTGGGCTTGAGTGTGCCAGGGACTTTACAGGATAGTACAACATTCAGCCCAGTTGTTCAAAGGGTCACGATGAGTAGTCTTCAAATTGATGACACCTGAAAACAAGTGAGGAAGCGGCCTAGTAATAAGAAGCTGCACTACAATCCTATAGGCACACAGTTCAAATCCACCAGCTGCTCCAAAGGAGAAAAATGGCGTGCTCCTCCTGTCCTCTTTACTGCCCCTGAAAATTCACCGGAGGGTCACTGTGGCTCTGACTCGATGGCACACTGCTGGCTCTAGTGAGTGAACAGATGCACTTTCAACCCAAAGGCCATTGGTTCAAATTCACCAGGGGCTCAGTGGAAGAAAGATGGACAGTGTCTTCCCTTTAGATTCACAGTCGTTGAAAACCTACAGGAGGGTCAGGTATGAGTTGGTTCTGACTTGACAACAGTGAGTGACCAGTAACTTTAGTATGTAGACACAGTGGAGCTCTGGTGGCCTAGTGGCAAGAAGCCGAGCTGCGATCCCAAAGACATGTGGTTCAAGTCCATCCGCCACTCGATAGGAGAAGGCTGGACAATTTCCTCCCGTGCCTCTGAAATCCTGTGCCTCTGAAAATGGAGGGCTACCTCTGGGTCAGTTCTGACTATGGTAAATGACAACAACAACAACAAACACAATGTCTGCCTTAATGAGCACAGTTTATCTGCTCCGGCTCCATTGCACCTGTTGCTCTGTTTAAACGTCTCTCTTGAATAATGTGGGAGAAGGCTGGACGGTCTCCTGCTGTGGGATTTCCTGCCTCAGGAAACCTGCTGGTGGGTCTGCAAGACATTGGTTCTAACTCGATGGTGAACAAAAATGGTTAAAAGACATCCATGGACTCCTGTCCTGTGAGCTCTGTGATGCTTGACTAAAGCACATGAACTTAAAAGGCCAAGGTGATGATAGTGCGTAGAGTTGGAAAAGCTATAATATATGAGTCAGAAAACCTGGCGTTACACCTGTGACTCAGTCGCCTTTCTAAGTGGTTATCCTGTTCAAGCTGAAGTTTGCTAGTGTGTAAAACTCTCTAATTCTTTCCAGCTCGTGAGTCTTGCCCCATTATTGTGTCTTAAAATAGCAAGCTTGCTCTGTGATGGATGTTACAAGAGACTTTTGCAAGCACTGGCATGGGAATGCGTTTTAAAAGTAGTTCATCTCCGTAATTCCCCCCTTACCACACCAGCATGAGTTTATTCTACAAATCCACTGAAACACAAAAGGACTCTAAATGAAACATGTTCACATGTATGAGTGGCTTAAAGATACGGCTTGTTTAAACCATGGGTGGAAGGCAAAATAGAATCTGTTCAAATAGGGAGCTTGTTTTAAAGTTAAATGGCTTCAACTGAGAGGTGGCTCTTGGGAAATCAGCTTTTCCTTATAACCACGGAGCGCCCACATCATACCTCATTGGAGAGTTTCACTGTCGTGTGTGCAGAGCGGTGCCGGGCAGAGGGAACCTTATGCCTGGAATAGCGGGGACCATTGTCAGTTTGTAAAATGCCCTGGAAATAGGGAGTCAGATATTGAGAACTATATTTGGGGGCTAATAGAAAATCAAGAAAAAATAAGAGGGGGTGGGGAAATCAGCATGCTGAAGAAGCCTGCAAAAGGAACGAAGAATATTATATAATATGTAGAGGGTGTCAGAGCAAGAAATAGCCAGGCAATTGTGCATGGGGGCCGGGGCGGGGTCAGCTTTGGCAATCTGCTCTGTATATGAGGGTGCAGTAGGGCCAAATTCCACTTATTTTTTTCCCCTTCATAGGTTTATAATCTTCCTAAAGTAATTCTTTGTAGCAGAGGTTCAGAAAGGCCTAATTTGCATTAAAACATGATGTGCTGTGAATCTGAGTATCAGAGCTTTTTATCTGTGCCTCTTTGAGAGAAGCATAGACAATAACCGAACCTTGTAACTCCCTCCCGAGACAGACAGGTAGAGCGTTCATTTCCATTCCGTCTCTCTGTTGGGGGAGGGTGTATATGGCTGAGGGAAAGCCTGATTATTCCCTTGCTGCTTAGAAACGTATCCAGCAAGTTACCAAGGAGCGTGGAGAGGCCTTTCCTAACCCTAGTGGCAAAGGAAGCTCTGGTGGCCCAGGGGATAAGGAATTGCCCTACCAACATAAAGGCAGGCTGTTTGAATCCACCAGCTTCTCATACCATTCTATGCCACTTAGAAGAATGTATGACAGAAAATAAGTTGAACCAGGCCTGAGGGCTACAGATTAAAATCACCCACCTTATAGTCAACAGTCTTGGCACCAGCAGCCAGGAAATTAAAAGGCGCATTGCCATGGGAAAGTCTGCTGTTAGGGACCTCTCCAAAGTACTGAAGAGCAATGGTGTCTCTCTGGAGACTAAGGTGCGTCTGATACAGGCCAGGGTCTTCGCAATCACTTGTTATGCATCAGAGAGTTGGACAATGACCAGGGAGGATAGAAGGAGAATTGATGCTTTTGAGCTGTGGTGCTGGAGAAGAGTATTGAGAATACCATGGACTGCTAGGAAAACAAATAGATTTGTCCTGGAAAGGGTTAAACCGGGTGGCTCCTAGGAGGCAAGGATTCTGAGGCTCTGTCTAACATACTTTGGACATGTTGTGAGGTGAGACTGGTCCTTAGAGAGGGACATCATGCTGTCTAACTTACTTTGGACATGTTGTGAGGTGAGACCGGTCCTTAGAGAGGGACATCATGCTTGGGAGGGTGGAGGGACGGCGCAGGAGAGGAAGGCCCTCTATGAGGTGGATTAATTGGGATAATTGGGATGGGAGTGTCAGAGACAGTGCGATTGGCACAGGACAGAGCGGAGTTTAGGGCTGTTGTACATAGGGTCGCTATGAGTCGCAAGGGACTCGACGGCACATAACAACAACAACCACCTTATACTTGGTAGCATAACTTTCTGTCCACTAGGCCAACGTAGCTCTCTCTGTGTTGTCATTGTTATTGTTGTTAGGTGCTGTCAAGTCATAGCTGACTCATAGCGACCCTTGGGCTTGTTACCAAGCCCAAGATAAAAGTAAAGACTTTCAGTCGTTGAAACCAAACTTTTGAAGATAATTTTCAGAAACAGTCGGACAAGTGCTTATGGCTGACCCTCCAGTGGGTTTTTCAGAGGCAGTAAATCACATGAGAGGAGACTGCACATCTTTCTCCTTCAAAACAACGTGCACAGAACAGTTTGTGGTTGAGTTCAAACCACATACCTTTGCACTGGCAGCACAGTTCATTACTGCTAGGCCATGAGGAACTCCAGAGGGAGATTACATGTGGCTAATAATGAGAAGAATGGGGATCCCAGAACACTTGATTGTGCTCAGGCAAAATCTATACCTGGACCAGAAAGCTGTTGTGCAAACAGAACAAGGGAAACACTGTTGTTGTTGTTGTTATGTGTCGTCGAGTCACCTGCAACTCATAGTAACCCTATATACAGCAGCTCTAAACTCTGCTCTGTTCTGTGCCAATCGTGCTGTCTCTGACACTCCCATCCCCAGAACCCCAGTCACTGAATCAATCCACCTCATAGAGGGCCTTCCCCTCCTGCTCTGTCCCTCCACCCTCCCAAGCATGATGTCCTTCTCCAAGGACTGGCTCCTCCTTGAAACATGTCCAAAGTATGTCAGATGAAGCTTCAGAATCCTTGCCTCCAAGGAGCATCCTGGTCTCACCTTCTCCAGGACAAACCTGTTCATTCTCTTAGCAGTCCATGGCATAGTCAACACTCTTCTCCAGCACCACAGCTCAAAGGCATCAATTCTCTATAATCCTTTACTTATTTTAAGTCCAAGCACTGGAGTAAAAGATTAAGTTCAAATGATACTAAGTTCAAATAATCCAGTTCAAATGATAGAGTTCCTTGTCTTTTCTGGTTTTACTGAGGCTCAGAAGAAACTCAGACACTGGTCTTACCTTTTAATGATTAAATGGAAGTACAGGACCAACAGGGAGTTCTGGTGATCTGTTTTTGTTCTTGTCGAGTACCTTCATGTTAGAACTGATCCCAGAGCTGACCCTCCGGTGGGTTTTCAGAGGAAGGAAATGAGATAGGAGGAGATTGCCCACCCTTTTACCCAGAGTAGCTGTTGGATTCAAACTGTGTGTCTTTGGGGTCGGAGTACAGCTTCTTACCACTGGACCACCAGCGGGTGATCTAGTGCTACAGAGTTGCACTACCAACCCCAAAGAAGCTTGACTTTCTCAGTTGATACACAGGGCAAAGTTGGGTAGTCACCTTCCGTGTGATTTACAGCCTCTCAGACCCCATTGGAGGGCTGGCTATGAGTGGGCTCTGACATGTTAATACACAATAACAAGAACAACATAGGACCAGGAGCTGAGACTCTATTTGTGGGCACCCCTGCTTCAGCCTTTGAGAAGCTGACACAGTGACTCCAGAAATGAACTTGAACATGGCAGAGACTTTGATTATGGTGTGGTATAGAGCATGATTCCTCTCTGTTGTTCATAGTGTCATTGTGAGCTGGAGAGGTGGAGAGAGAGAGAGAGAGAGAGAGAGAGAGAGAGAGTGTGTGTGTGTGTGTGTGTGTGTGTGTGTGTGTGTGTGCTCCCTACTATGGTACCTAACAGTTAAAGCAAAGAAAAATGTAGGTAAGAGGACTATCTGACAATGGAAGTGTACTCTTCCATAGTTAAAATCAGATTCTTTATCAAAACGTAATAAGTGCCTGGGACATTTATTTTCAGACTTGGACAGCTATTGGCCACCACAACCAGGCATGAATGAGAGCGTGAAGTTTGGTTTTGTGTTTTGTGTTGGATTTTCCCCCCCAAAGTACACTATGTATTTTAGCAGTTTTGTTGAAAATCCAGACAGTATCATACTCTCCCTTTTCTTTATTTGATATTTTTTTAATAAACATGGGGTGTCGATGCTTACAGAAGAGAGGCAGTTATGAAAATTATGAAGATCTCTCTGCGAGATTATTACCCTCTGAAACTTCAATAGATCAGAAGAGCTATTTAAATACTCATTAAGATGACAACTTGATGATCTAGAGAAATTAATTTACAATAAATGGCACAGTAATTTACGCAGAAGTCTCCCTGAGTGTGGATGTACTGGGTGTGAAGTGAGTAGAAAGTGTTAAAAGTGTGTGTGTGTGTGTGTGTGTGTTATTATCACAGAATGCTTTTTATCAATAACTGTATGTTAGTGGGGCAGTTTGTAGCTTCTCTCTAGACTTGAGTCTCTACATCTGTGAAAGACTGGATCACCCCTCGATTATCCGTGTTGTTGGGTGCCAGAGAGTCAAGGATGCCTCACAGCAATCTTATAAACTACAAACTGAATCCTATCCTGTCCTGTGCTCCATGAGTAACCATTATCACATTTGGCACATCAGTGTAACAGAGTCCAGCATCACAGCAACCACGAGTTACCTCTGTACAGCAAGTGGACACACCAGGGCTGTACGACCTAGAAGAATTACTGCCTTTGAAAACTTGCTAGAGGATCTGCTCTGAGTCAGTTCCTGTTTTGTAGCTGTTGTTGTTATTGTTGTTGTTGTTGTTGTGTGCTGTTGAATCAGAACTGACCTATAGATGACCCTGCAGGGGGTTTTCAGACACAGTAAATCACATAGAAGGACATTGCCAGTCCTTCTTCTGCAAGCAAACTAGTGGATTTGAACTGTGTGCCTTTGGGATTGCAGCACAGCTTCTTACCACTAGACCCCTAGAGCTCCCAAATACACACACACACACACACACACACGTTGTTACGTGATGTCAAGTTGGAGCCAATTCATGGTTGGTCCTCTATCAGGGTTTCTAGAGGCAGTCTGTAAATCACACAGAAGATTGTCCAGCTTTCTTTCCACATATGTGAGTGTAACAGAGAAAACAATGTCTGCCAAGAAAAATTCTACACATTCATATGACTAAAAACACAATATTTTTTTCTTTGATGTCATCCTGTAATACAGTAATCATGACCTTTTCATCCACAGAGTACTTCCAAGATAACCTTCAACTGCAATTTAATTGTATTCCATGAAGAAAAAGGCTCGTGAGTGTTACGTGTCATCAGCAAATCATTTCATTAATAACTCTGATACTGGTTGATTCATTCTGCTACTTGGAGACTTTCTTCTGTTGACTTCTTTGCATCTAGAAGGTGATGCGTGCAGCATGCCGGGTTTAACCCTGGGCTGTGCAGCGTCCGAGGGAACTCAGCCTTGCTGGGCTCTCTCCCTCTCTCAGCCCTCAAAGATTCCTTCTCTCGATTGGACTTGTTGTGTGACTTGGATCAGTAAAAAGTAAAAAGTTAGAGCTAGAGCCAGTTACGCTGATATGCCCGAATACAGACAGATATTACAAATGCATCAACTGTCTTTGAAGGGGACAGAGGGAGTCTGAAAACTTGGCTCCAGCCTGAGAGAGTAGCCACCAGGAAGGACAAACATCCCCAAGTGCTGCCAGATCATTCCAGAAATCTCAGTGTTCTGAGGGTGATCACTCAGGCTTAAAATGTTGTTGTTGTTGTTGTGTGCCGTGGAGTCGTTTGCGACTCATAGCGACCCTATGTACAACAGCCCTAAACTGTGCTCTATCCTGTGCCAATTGCATTGCCTCTGACACACCCATCCTGATTACCCCAGTCACTGAGTCAATCCACCTCATAGAGGGTCTTCCCCTCCTGCGCTGTCCCTCTACTCTACCCAGCATGATGTCCTTCTCCAAAGACCTGTCTCTCCTTGCAACATGTCCAAAGTATGTCAGACGAAGCCCCAGAATCTTTGCCTCCAAGGAGTAGCCTGATTTAACCCTCTCTACGATGAATCTGTTTGTTTTCTTGGCAGTCCATGGTACATTCAATACTCTTCTCCAGCACCACAGCTCAAAGGCGTCAATTCTCCTTCTGTCCTCCCTGGTTATTGTCCAGCTCTCTGATGCATAACAAGTGATTGCAAAGACCATGGCCTGTATCAGGCGCACCTTCGTCTCCAAAGAGACACCGTTGCTCTTGAGTACTTTAGAGAGGTCCCTAACAGCAGACTTTCCCATCGCAATACGGTTTTTTATTTCCTGGCTACTGGTGCCAAGAGTGTTGACTATGGAGCTGAGCAAACTGAAGCTGTGAACAATCTCAATCTCTTCACCATCCATCCTGATGCTACCAGTTGATCCAGTGGTGAGAATCTTTGTCTTCTTGACATTGAGCCTCAGTCCATACTGAAGGGTGCACAAATTCAAATGGCCAATATGGTTGACAGGCCAGGAGTTAGCACCTCCCACCAGTGTAAAGCCATGTCTGATTTAGCATTGATCCTTGGTAAATGCGTGTGTGAACTGTGCTAGTCTGCTCGCATGTAGACTTTTCTCATCCCTGTTGGTTGTGGTGGTGAGTGAGCATTGCAATAAGTATGTGACTTGAGAAGAGACCCACGTGGCGTATCATTACATAGCATTTTCATCAAGCCACTAAAATAGGTGTCAGTACCCTCAAGGCCATAGAGAACAATAAAAATAGAGTCAAATAATTAGGAAGAGATGCACTTGCAGGCTTGCTTCTCTTCGCTATATGATTTATTTCGGGAGGTAAGTTTGTAGAATTTCGTGTTTAACAATGGCCCTGTTTAAGAACCCGCTAACAGAATCCCTGAATATGTAACAGGGGGCTTTAAAAAATGAATACACACAGGCTTCCACATGTCACTGAGCGATGTGGCGTTTAAGGAGAATTCTGCAAGAAAGAATAGAAAAGTAGGACAAGTGACTCAGAAAATCCAGAGGGAAAGTGTTCTGGATGCAGTGGGTGGGAGGAAGTGGGAGAAATTAACAGGAAGAGTCCAAAATGAATGACTGAGATAAGAACTGAGGAAAGGGTGCCTTGCTGTGGATTAGGGGATTAGAAGATTGTGCTAAATTGTTGTCCTGAAATCCTAGTGACTCACAGGGACCCCCCACTGGGAGGCTGTAAATCTTGAGGGGATGAGAATGCCCATCTTTCTCCCATGATTACCTGGTGGATTGGAACTACCAACCTTTTGGCTCATATCCCAATATATTTTGCTTAGGGACTCTAGGGCTTCTTCAATTCCTAACCTTGTTGTTATTTAGGTGTCCTTGAGTCGAAGGCGATTCAGAAGGACCCTTTGAACAACAGAGCTGAACCCTGTCCTGTCTTGTGCCATCCCACAATCTCTGACGCCCCCAAACCAATTGCTGCTGTCACTGTATCAGCCCACCTGTTTGAGGCTTTTCCTCTCCGTAGCTGTTCCTCCACCTCCCCAGCATGATGTTCCTCTCCAAGGCATAGTCTCTCCTAGCAACACAACCAAAGTGTGTGAGATGAAGCTTCATCACCTTGGCCTCCCAGGAGCACTCTGGACGCACCTTCTCCCAGATGTATCTGTCTGTTCTCTTGGCAGTTCATGAACCACAGCTTCTCTGAGCTCAATTTCCTGTGCTCTGAAGCCTCTTCATAGAACTTCTCAAGAGCCTTCAATTCTCTATGTGTATGACCCTCTCGTGATGTTCTTCTCAGAGAGCTAGGCTGCTAACACATAGGTGTCACGTCTCTGGTGTTTTACATCCATCAGTCTCTCTAAAGGAGAAAGATATCCTCCCACAGGATTTCAGTCAAATCGCTGCCTTCCTGTTGGAACTCACTCATAGCTCACCTTCCAGTGGGTTTACAAGGCAATGAAGCCCATGAGAGGAGATTTTGCCTATTTTTCTCCTGCAGAGCTGCTAGTAGATTCAGACAACCAGAGAGGGGTGTGTGCTTTTTGAGGGAGAACAACACCCTACAGACTCCAAAACCAGAACCCCTTGGAAACATGCCAGAGGGTCAGCTATGCATTGGAACCAACTCAACAGTTAGCAATGAACTTGAGTCTTGAGTTTTTAGTACTTACCATAATTGGCAAACCTTTTTCATTTCATTCTCCGTGCAGGCTAGTTTAAAGGCAGTCTACAATTGAGAGGTATCTGTCCCATATATAAAAGATGCTTCCCCACTGCAGAAGATACACGTTACCGAAGAAAGAAAATAGACTTCTGTTCTAGTAGAAAGATCTTCAGAGATGTGTATCAAGAAACGTTCCCCACCTTTTTCTTCTGACTCCTGGAGACAATTACAAGTAACCCATTTCAATGCACATCTGGCTGAGAAAAGCAGGTACATGAAATATACCAGGAGTGCAGGCAAACCCCAGAGGGACTTGACTTCCAGTTCAGTAGTTAAGCTTCGGTATATGCTGTATGATTTGACTGTATCCTGGCAGGGTGCTTCATTGCTGGAGTCTTGAAAAAGTCATTTAAAGGAAAAACGGGAGCTTGGCACAGTGAACTCCTTGTCTGAAAAGGCGCGGTCTTTGTTGGTTGATGGATTTCTCAAACTCGTCTGCAAACATGCCTTCGTAATGGTTTCAAAACTGTCTTGTAAATAACAGGCTAGAAACCAAAGGATGCAGCGGATCTAACGCTCCTCTCCTCCACTGTCGGCCATAGGGTGGCTGGCTCCATAAGCCAGCACTCCGCAGAGGGTAATTCCTGGGCCCGCATTGTTGGCTTCAGGAGAGGAAGTGTTCCAGTGCAGGTTCTTGGGCCTCCTTCAGGGTCGCTGAGTGAGGATCTCTGAGGATGGGAGGCAGTAATTTGTGTTAAAAAGTCCTGAAAGTGATTCTGTTGTAGGCTAAATGTTGGCATGCTCTGCTAGGAAATAGACGAGAAAGAATCAAGCTCATTCTCCCTCCTTTCTCTGTTTTTCTCCCATCTTCTCCCTTCCCCTCCCCTCCCCTCCCCTCTCCTCTCCTCTCTCTCTTCCTCTCCTCTCTCTCTTCCTCTCCTCT
>NW_006399777.1:11467593-11515672 GCF_000299155.1 Elephantulus edwardii
AAAAAAAAAGAAATAAAAAATCAGAGATGAGGGAGGATCCAGTAAGAAGAATAGTGGCAGAAAACTCAGAAAGGTAGAGTGAAATGGCAGCATTGAGTAGGTTCCACTGGGATTGGAAAGAGAAAAGCTTTAAGACAGTCAAGAAAGAAGAATTAGAGGGAATGGACCAGTTTGGGTAACAGAGCAGACTCTTAGCAGAGACAGGAGGTGAGCGAAATGATTCTGTGACCTCAGGTCCGGTGGGATAAAGGGCAGTAAGTTGTAAGAAAAGGACGCTTTAAAAGTAAAGGAAAGTTTGAAAGGGAAACTATGTGTGGAAAGCAGTGTAGAAGGAAGAGCTGAGAAAAATTAGTGCCGTTGAATTATAGTGATGCTGAAGAATTTGAAATACACCATGGACTGCCAGGAAAGCGGACGTCTTTGTCTTGGAAGAAATAAAGTATACATACCCCTTAGGACTGAGGATGACCAGACGGTGTCTTATGGGCTTTGGACATGTCGGGAGGGACCAGTCACTGGAGAAGGACATCATGCTTGGTAAAGTTGTGCCCTCGAGTCAGAGCCAACTCATAACTGACCCTCCAGTGGGTTTTCAGAGGATATACACGGCATGAGAGGAGATTGCCCGCCTTTCTCTTAAGGGACCGCTGGTGGATTTGAACCATGTGTCTTTGGGTTTGGGATGACAGCACTACTTCTTACCATTAGGCCACCAGAGCTCCCTTTGGTAAAGTAGAAGTTCTGAAAGAAAAAAAAAAGAGAAGCCCATCTGCTGGATGGATTAATACACTGGCTGGTCCACTGGGCTTGTGGTGGTGACACAGGACCAGGTAGTATTTTATTCTGTAGAACATAGGTCACTGTTGTTGTTGTTATGTACCATTGAGTCGACTACAACTCATAGCCACCCTATACACAATAGCTCCAAACTTTGCCCTGTCCTGAGCCAGTCTTCACTGACTCCGGCACACCAAACCCCACTATCCCAGGTACCGTCTCTCTCAATCTCATCCAGGGTCTTCCTCTCTTGTGCCATCCCTCCACCCTTTCAAGCATGATGTCATTCTCCAGGGATTAGTCCCTCCTGGCCACATGCCTCAAGTATTTGAGATGGAGCTTTAAAATCCTAGTCTCTGAGGAGCAACTTGGTTTTACCCTCTCCAGGACTAAACATGTTTATTGTCTTTGCATTTCGTGGAACGGTCAACACTCTATTCCAGCACCACAACTCACGGCATTGATTCTCCTTCTACCATCCATAGTCATTGTCAAGTTCTCTGATACATAACAAGTAATCACAAAGACCATGGCCTGGGTCAGGCGCACCTTAGTCTCCAGACTAACTTGTAGGCGCCAAACAACACAAGAGCTGTGGGTTGGTTGACCTCTCTCTCCTGAATCTTTCGCATCCCCATACCACCCAGCCATTACTCTTTCTGTTGCAGCCTCTGTCCACCTGCCCATGCACACCTGGGGCTTGGGGGTTTTGGAAAGGGACAGATACTCCTTCGTCATCACTGACACAAGAGGAGACAGCTGTGTTCTCATGACTGTCCTAGAAATAAAGCCATTCCCTATTTTCCAAAGTGAAACACCTTGAATAGGACTTTGGCAAAACCCTGGCTGTCTTGTTGAGAAACTCCACATTAGGATCTTCTGGGAGCAGGCCGAGCAGGGCTGGGTGCCGGACGTTTCCCTCTTTATCCAGAGAATATGTAACAAGTAGAATACATTAGCTTGGAGAAGACCAGAACACCCTCTCAAGTTGGAGCCAACATCACACTTCCTAACCCCCCAGGGTTTTCCCACTAAATGTCCCACGACCTTACATCAGACACTGGTCAAGGAGGAAGAGCCCAAGGGCCACCAAACAGCTAAGCTTCTCTTCCTGGAAATCAGAAGCTTCTGATTAAAAAAGAAAAAAAAAGTAAACTCCAGGATTAAGGAATCAGTTCAGTGAATCAATCTTCAATCTGGTCCACTTCTGGTTTACACAATGGCTCCAATTCGAAACCTGGGAATAAAATCCAAATGGGAAATGCAAATTCAGTCTCTGCCTGGATGTCTCCTGGGAGTCTTTGCCTCTGTCTTTACTACTAATGATCCTCTAGCTTTTTTGTTGTTGTTAGTTTGCTTGACAAAGTTCATATACTTTGTGTTTCACGCTGTTCTTCATTCACATTGTGTTTCATACAATCATTCTCATACATTATGGGTTTTTTTTAAATTTATTTTACTTTAATCATCAATAAGAGTAGATAGACTTTAAAAAGTAATATGTAAAATTACAAACACATTACTATAGTGTTTAAATAGACTCATAGAGAACTCTTTAGTGGGTATTCATAGGGTATGATTTGCATGGGGAGAGACTGGTCACCATTCTCCCTCAAAGCTACTATCAAGTTCAAGCTCCTAGACAGAGACAGCAAAACTCTTTAGGGTTTGTGTCAAAAGAATCCTCAAGTAATATTTAGAATAACTTTTAATTATGTATTTTTATGGCGTTAAATTCTGAAAAACATAATTTGGCAAGAAAAAGTTTTACTAGTCTTTTTTGTTTGTTTGTTTTAAATTAGTCACTGTTGGGCTTTGCCCATCATTACTCTGTCTTTTCAAAATGTGTGAACTGTGGGGGGCTTTTCCTTCTCCCACCTGCTCCTGACCCGTTTCTCACCCGCTGCACAGACACCCCGGAGCACTCTTTAGCACTCTGTGCTGCTCTGTGTATTAAGGGCAGTCCTTTGAGAGATCGACCTCCATAAAGCAGGACATAAGTCAGGTGTGGGTTGGCAGCACAGCACAGCTTCTCATCTCTGGGGCGGGCCACAGGGGCCCTGTTACTATTTCATCCAAACAGGAGAAGGAAATGAACATGGGGAGAGGAGAGAGGCCAGAAATCTTCTCATTGCAGTTAGCTGCCATGAAACATGGGATCCCAGAAACCACACTGGAGTGGGAGTATGGGCTTGATAGTGCGTGAGGCAGTGCCATTGAGTTTGAGGATACTTGGATTATGATGTCAAGGAGACAGGACACGTCCTTCAGATGGAATACAGTTGGAAAACCCGTTAGTGCTCAGAAAGATAGACCTCTAATGCCATCAAGTCAAGCTTTCTGGGCCAATAATGGAGTCATGCAGGTGATCTAGTAGATTGCATTGCTGCTCAATAACTTTCTTATTATGTTACTGCAAAATAATTATTATATCCTGCTCAGAGCCTATGTAAGATCGAGAAATATTGAGGAAGTAGGGGAAACACTGCGTTATTCCACTTGTATTTTATATTCTGCCCCAGACTTGGGAAAGTCAGCCATCCAAGCAGAAGAGGACTTTGTATTATATTTAAGATAATCCTAATTTCTTCCATCTGCCTCATTTCTAATTATCAAGCTGACTGAGTCTGTAATCCTTTGATTTATAGTCAAAGTAAGTGTGGAGCATCTCAATTTTCATCTAACATATTTTTATATAATGGAACTCTGTGGCTTGGTGGTACGGAGTTGCACTGCCAACCCAAAGGCATGCTGTTCGAATCCACTAGCTGCCCCAGAGCGGAAAGATAGCCAGTCCTCTTGTATTCAATTAACTGCCTCTGAAAACCCACTGGAGGGTCAGCTATGGGTCGATTCTGACTCAATGGTACAAAACAACAATAATTCTTCTGTAAGTACATGTTAACTAAAAAAACTTCATACCCATGACCTTTTTTTTTATCATAATATTGTCAAAGCCATTTCACATATTTTTGAGTGGGGAAAATAGCTCTGAGGTTTAAGTTAATAGAGTTTGTGATTTTTTTTTAAAAACTGTTATTATATTCCTCATCCTGGCAGCTGTGAGGCCAGGAAAGTTCAGCTTTTTGAAGAGTTTGAATATTAAAGGATCATTTGATGCTTTTTCTGTTCAACTCTGAGGGAGCCTAACAGCTGAGGAGCTGGTGTTTTGTGTTGTGGTTTGTGGTTGGACTGGATTTGCCGGCTGTGACTGCATCCATCTGGTTCCTACAACCCTAACCGTGTGTTCCTATGAAGCAAAGGCCCTGGGGTAATTTTCAAGCTTGTTGTCTTCAGTGCACTTTAAAACCAGAGAACCAGTTGCTATCAATTTGATGCTGACTCCTGGCCACCAGATGTGTGTCGGAGAGAATGGCGCTCACAGGGCCCAGTCCTGGGTTTTGGCTTAAGCATTTCTTCCAAGGTGCCTGTGGTCGGGCTCAAACCATCCACCTGGAGCATCAGCTTTTGAATTTTCTTGTCCCCACATTTTCACGCTGGAGCTTCCTTCCAGTTTCTTTCCTTTACAAGAATGTCTCCATAAGGAGTTCTAATGCGCCAGAACGGTTTTCTTAACTGTTGACAAGCATGGTGGAATTGGAACCAAATCACAGCTGACTCTCGGCCGGTGTTAGAGGCAGTAAATTGCATGGATAGGGAGCTCCGTTGGCCTTGTGGCAAGAAGCTGTTCTGCAATCCCAAAGGCACGTGGTTCAAGGCCATCACCTGCTCTCCAGGAGAAGGATAGACAATCTCCTCCTGTGCAGTTAACCGCCTCTGAAAACCCACTGCAGGGTCAGCTATGGGTTGGTTCTGACTCTCGGTTCTGACTCATTGGTACACAACAACAACAAATTGCATAAGAAGAGATTGCCCATTTTTTGCCCTCAGAGCAGCTGGTGGAGTCGAACCAAGTACCTTTAGGTGGGCAGCGCAGCTCCTTACCACTAAGCCAAGTCACATGTTAAATGTTTCTTGTTTGGTGGACATTTGTTCTTCGCATTGTGGCATCTTGGTAGCATCCTTGGCCCCTACTCATTCAACCCTAATAGCACACCAACCCCAAACCCCCCATTCTGATACTCAGAATGTGTCCAGAAATCTAGACCATCTTAGTAATGGTCTTGTTGTTATTGTTGTTGTGTACCGTAGAATTGGAACCATTCCATCCCTATCCTCCAGTGGGTTTTCAGAGGCAGTTAATCCCATGGGAGGAGATTGCCCATCTTTCTCCTGTGGAGCAGCTGGTGGCCTCGAACCATGGGCCTTTGGGTTTTATAGAGAAAGGAAAACAATTAAGCTTATATATTTGAGGGCAGGAGAAAGAGAAAGAATACACACACACAGACAGACATACACATACACACACACGCGCACGCAAGACTCATATGCCCGTACACACTGGCTGGCAGGCCCTGAAGGTTGACCAGGTTAACCTGGAGAGGTGAAGGGTCCGAGTGACCATTGGGTAAGCAGAGCCCCAGACTGCTGGCTCTGGACGCTGCCAGCTTTCAAAGCTGATGAGTCCAAAAGTGGTCGTGTGACAGTAGTAGGGTCACGGATGGCTCACTTTGGACATTGATGAGTCCCAAGTTCAAGTCTGGAGGTCATGAGGACATCACGTAGTCAGATGTAGAATTTTTTAAAATTTCTTATTAATGTCAATGAAAATTTACAGAGACTTTGGATTTCCGTTCATTCATTGTTGCACTTTTCTCCCCTTCCACCCCTCCCCCCTAGTACACTACCCTCTTGGAAAAGCAAAAGAAAAATTCTTTCATTGTTTTACAATCCCTTCCCCCCTGGTCCACTCCACTGTGCAGCCTTCACTCTGGACTCCTGTCATGACAAAAATACCTAATCACATATCCCTTTTAAACAGTTTTCTCCCTCATCTGTTTCAATGCAGTATACATTACTGAACCCATCCTTCTCAGTCTCCTCCTAACCCCGAGGTCAGTCCTGTTTTACAACAGTGGCACCATGCAGTATTTGTCCTTTTGTGACTGAGATACTTCACTCAGCACAATGTCCTCCAGGGTCACCCATTTTGAATAATATTGCATGAGTTCCTTGTTTTTCAATGCAGCATAGTATTTCATTATATGAATATACCCCAGCTTCTCTATCCATTCGTTTGTTGATAAGCACTTAGGTTGTTTCCAACTCCTTGCTGTTGTGAACAAAGCCACGATAAACATGGATGTGCATTCAGATGTAGATTAAAGAGAGAGGAGAGAGGAGAGGAGAGGAGAGAAGGAGGGAGGGAAGGAAGGAAGGAAGGAAGGAAGGAAGGAAGGAAGGAAGGAAGGAAGGAAGGAAGGAGGGAAGGAAGGAACTCTTCAAGCTTTTTGTCAGAGAGCCCAAGTGTACATTCAGTGCAGACCACACGCCAGGGGAGACTGGCTGATCATTTCTTTACAGAATCCCTTTTTATCCTGCCTCATTAACACATTGTTATTGCTGTGTGCTGTCCGGTCAGAACCAGAATCGACCCATAGCTCACCCTCCAGCAGATCTTCACAGGCAGTAAGTTGTGTGGGTGGATATTGTCCCTCTTGACCTACAACATAAGTTGTTGATGTTAAACTCCATGCCGTAGAATACAGCACAGCAACACTATGAACAATGGACTTGAACCTTGCCCTGTCCCACGCCATCCTCACCCGCTCTGATGTACTTGACCCCATTGTTAGTCACATGTCAGTTCATCTTGGTGAGGGTCTTTCTCTCTTTCTCTAACCCTCCACCTTTCCCAGCATGACATCTCCCCCCAAGGACTGGCCACTCTTTAACAACGTGGCCAAAGAAAGTGACATGAAGTGTCACCATCTTTCCCTTCAAGGAGCATCCTGGTCACACGCTGTCTGAGACAGACCTGTTTGTTCCTTTAGCAGAAGGATGTGTAAGTTAAACTGAGGACCATGGTCAAGTTCATGTAATGTTAACCATCACGGTGACCCACCATCAAGTTTTAAAGGCTATTAATCTTAATGGGAGGAGACTACCGATCTTTCTGTCAAACTGAAGATGATAGATTAGAACCTCGACTTTTCATTTAGGAACCCAATATATAATGCAGTGTGCTATTAGCTCATATCCCCTGGGAGTAAAATGACTCTTCCTTGACCCCCTCATTTTGAGAATCACTGGACTGGTCCAGTGCTATTTAGTATACAACCCGGTTCTTGTAAAACTGTCAAGAAACTGAAATACAGAGCAGGCCATGGATTGGTGTAGTTTCTCTCTCTCTCCCTCTCTCTCTCTCCCTCATCTATAAGCTTTTCCTACAAATTCCCAAGAGAAGGCAGCTGGCGCTCTACCAAGATACTGTAAGTGCCTCTTCCCACACATATATTAGGCAATAGACATTTGTGTTTAGGAAAGGAATTTGAAGTGTAGGCTTAGAGAAAAAACAAAATAGTGAAGAGAATTCAGTGACAAGGAAATCACACCATTTTGTTCACATATGCTGTCAGAGAGCTCTCCAAAGTACTGAAGAGCAACGATGTCAGTCTGGAGACTAAGGTGCACCTGATCCAGGCCATGGTCTTTGCAATCACTTGCAAAGCATCTGAGAGCTGGACAATGACTAGAGATGATAGTAGGAGAGTTGATGCCTTTGAGCTGTGGTGCTGGAGAAGAGTGTTGACTATACCATGGACTGCTAGAACAACAAACAAGTTCGTCCTAGAGAGGGTAAAACCAGGCTGCTCCTTGAAGGCAAGGATTCCGAGGCTTTGTTTGATGTACTTTGGACATGTTGCAAGATGGGATCAGTCCTTGGCGAGGGACATCATGCTTGGGAGAGTGGGGGGACAGCACAGGAAAGGAAGACCCTCAGTGAAATGGATTGATTCAGTCACTGGGATAACGGGGATAGGCATGTTGAAGACAATGAGATTGGCTTAGGATAGAGCAGGGTTTAGAGCTGTTGTACATAGGGTCGCTATGAGTTGCAGATGACTCGACGGCACACATAATAACAACAACAACAACAACAACAACAACTCTGTTAGTTAATCTCCAACTTTTTCTGCTCAAATGAACGTTCCCACACCTTTAATCACAGCTAACAGTCAAGACAGCGACCAGGGAAGGGGCTCCAACTGGCTGGGAATGTTACATTAGTCACACAACTGTACATAGTGGATTTTGTGTCTTCCCACTTGATGGACTGAGAACAACTCACTGGGTTGCTGTTGTTCGGTGCCATTGAGCCATTATGACTCACGACAACCTTATGCATAAGAGATTGAAAAGATTGCCCTATCCTATACCGTCCACACAATCTGAAGATGTTCAAACCCCTTGACACAGTCACTGTGTCTGTCCATCCCATTGAGGGACTTCCTCTTGCTCTGACCTTCTACCTTTCCCAGCATGACGTAGTTTTCTAGAACTTAACACCTTATGACAGCACCAAGGTGTATGAGACAAAGTATGTGCATCCTTGCCTTCACTGAGTACCATGATTGTCCTTCCACTAAGACAGACTTGTTTGTTTTCTTGACAGTATGTTTGCTAGTCAATTCTGTCCTCCAGCACCACTATTCAAAGGCATTGATTCTTGTTGCTGTTGTTGTTATGTACCTTTGAGCTTTGACTCCTACTGACCCTATGAACAATAGCTCTGAGTCCTACCCTAGTTTGAGCCAATCTCACTGTCTCTGCCATATCTACCGCCATTACCACAGGATTTGTGTCAACCCATCTCAACTAGGATCTTCCTCCTCTGCGCTGTCTCCACCTTTCCAACGACTGTCCCTCTCCAGCGACTGACTGATCCTCCTCGACAACATGCCCGAAGTATATGAGAAAAAGCTTCATAATCCTTGCCTCCAAGGAACAACCTGGTTTCGCCCTCTCCAGGACAGACCTGTTTATTCTCTTGGCAGTCCATAGTACATTCAATACTCTTCTCCAGCACCACAACTTGAAGGCATCAGTTCTTCTCCTGTCATCCTTAGTTGTTGTCCAGGTCTCAGATACATAGCATGTAATGTAATAGATCATGGCCTAAATCAAGTGTACCTTAGTCTCTCAACTGATATTGTTTCTCCTTAGCACTCTGGAGAGGTTACTCGCAGCAGACTTTCCCAAAGCAATTCCCCTTTTGATTTCCTGACTGCTGGTGCCAAGAGTGGACCCAAGCAAGATGAAATTGTTAACCACCTACATCTCTTCCCCATCTATCATCATGCTGCCAGTTGGCCCAGTGATGAGAATCTTTGTTTTCTTGATGTTGAGGTGTGATCCGTTTTGAAGACTGCTGTCCTTGACCTTCTACAGCAAATGCTTCAAGTCTTCCTCTGTTTCAGCAGGCAAGGCTGTGTCACCTGTATAACGTAGACTGTAGATGAGTCTTCCTACAATTCTGATGCCACATTCTTATTCATAGAGTTCAGCCTCCCAAATGATTTGTTCCACATATCGATTGGAAAGCTATAGCTAAAGGATTGTTGTTGTTTTTGGTTGCCATTGAGCCGAGCACTATTCTTTGCGACTCTATGAACAAAAGACCTGAAGCCTTTCTATAACTATTGTCATTTGTCAAAGTTCATAGAGTTTCCAGAGGCATGCTGTTTAGATAATGGATTAGATCATATTCATTTGTTGTCAAACTTTAAGATGCATAGTAAGCAATTAAAAATACCATGGCTTGGATGAGGTATGCCTTAGTCTTTAAACTTATATCATTGCTCTTGGACACTTTGGTGATATCTGTAACAAATTTTCCAAATGCACCATGTCTTATGATTTATTGGTTGCTATTACCATGAGGAGGGACCGGTCCCTGGAGAGAGACATCATGCTTGGGAGGGTGGAGGGACAGCTCAGGAGAGGAAGGCCCTCTATGAGGTCGATTGATTCAGTGACTGGGATAATTGGGATGGGAGTGTCGGAGACAGTGCAATTGGTACAGGGCAGAGCGGAGTTTAGGGCTGTTGTACATAGGGTCGCTATGAGTCGCAAGCGACTCAACGGCACATAACAACAACAACATTACCATGAGTGTTGACTGTATATTAAAATAAAATTAAATGGTTGACAAACTTTTCTTTATCGTAATGTTGACTCTTTATTCAGTGGTAAGAAGTTTTGTTTTCTTGGTGTGAAAATGTAATTGATATTGAAGTCCTTGAATTTCTCCATTTAATACTCTAAGTCTACTCTCTGCAAGCAAAGTTGTGTCATCTGTATAACACACAAATCTTAACTACTATAACAATAATTTGTCATTCCTGAAAGATTTTTGTCTTGATTAAAACTATTCATTAGAAGGTTTTTCCCTAAACATCCACTCCCATCTACTAAACCTCTAATCAAGACAAAGAGTATCAATTAAGCCAAGAAATTATTTTATTTCCCTAAATGAATTTGTACCAGGGTCAGGTACTTGCTGTAATTATCTTTCTTTGCTACAATCCTTGGACAATGAGGTTAGCAATACTCATCATGGCTATCAAGTTGTAAAAGACATTTGTAATCAGTGAACAATCTTCTTTATCTTAATTAGCCCATAATCTACATAATGGGCCCTGCTTCTCCCCAATTTCCACTTACCTAAAGCAAAAATGGTACAACAAAGACAATAAAAGCCAGAGCCCCCCTGGGCTATGAAAATTTGCAGCAGCTCTTCCCCCCCAACCCCTTTTTCCACACTAAGTAGGTTCCAGTCATTAGTTGCTATATAAAGTGCTATATAAATGCTAAGAGTCCCTTGTTGGTTTATAAAGTTAATCTCATCACAGGATGGGATTCGTTCCTTGATTGATCATGTGGATCTGAAGTGAAGCACAGTTGAGAATGCAGGCACCGTTGCATGTTCAAAAACAGCATACACTTTAAATAACACTAAGAGGGCCATCATTCTGCTGGTTAGATTGGCAGAGGTCAAAAGGTTTGCCCATCCATATTCAGAGTATGTGGAACATAAACTCTTCAGTACATTGTTTATATACTAAAGAGTGCATAAACAAAAGGGATTTTTTCTTAGTACACAAGTGTACGGAGTTTATGTACTGAAGAATCCAGCGCATAAACTCTTTAGTACGTTGGTGGTAGAAGAGTGAAACAGTACATCGTGTGTGGTGGGCATTTCAGCAGGAGACGGAGACATGGGACGTAAGAAAAGAATTAAAATGGGAATGCTCATTTTGTTCTAACAACTCAAATTTTGGAAGTTTCACTGCTAACCCAAAGGTTTGTTGTTGTTAGGTGGCATTGAGTCGAGTACAACTTACAGCAACACTATGAACAAGCGATCTTACTGAACATTGTCCTAGCCTTTGCTAGCCTCAGTCTCTGACACACTTAAGCCCATTGTTACAGTCACCATGTCAACCCAGCTGGTTAAGGGTCTTCCTCTCTTTCACCACCTCTCCACCTTCCCAAGCATCACGTCCTCTTCCAAGGAATAACCTCTACTAGGAACATGTGATGCTAAACACTGTGACATCATGTGCCAAATGTGATCATGGCTACCCATGGTGGACAGTGAGTGTTTGGTGGAGCTTCCCCATTAAAACAAGCTTGGAAGCAGGAGTGGCATCCACTTCCGAAATGGCTTGCCTCTGGAAACTCTGTAAACAGTGCTCAGGTCTTTGGTTCGTAGGGTCGCTATGAGTCGTCTATGACTCAACAACACCTAACAACAACAGGAACATGCCCAAAGCATGTGAGATGAAGTGTCATCATCTTTGCCTCCAGGGAACATTCTGGCTGCATCTTCTCCAAGTCGCATCTGTTCTCTTGGCACTCTGTGGGGTATTCAGCACTCTTTTTCAATATCACAGTTCAGTGGCATCAAGTCTTCTCAGAGACATAGCAAGTGACCAAAAGGACCGTGGCTTGATACAACCTTACTTTCTGAAAGTGAGTAGAACTTGAAGCACTTGCTGCAGAGAATAGTAAACACTGCAGCTGTCGATCTGGGTTGCATGTCAACATCAAGAAAGCAAAAAAAAAAAAAATCCTCACCGCTGGCTTCGTAGCCAACATCATAAGGGGGATTGAGACTGTCAATGACTTAATCTTACTTGAATTCACAGTCTCCACACTTGGTGTACAAGCAGTCAGGAGATCAGGTGATATATTGGATTGGGAAAATCTGTAGCCAGGGACCTCTCCAAATTATTGAGGATTAATTATGTCACTCTAAGGACTGAAGTGGCCCCTGACACAAAGTTTGTTGTTGTTGTTGTTTAATGCCGTCAAGTCGTAGACAACTCATAGCGACCCTATGAACGAACAGCCTGAGCACTGTTTGTACATAGAGTTTCCGGAGAAGTGGATGCTGCTCCTGCTTCCAGGCTTGATTTAGTCGGGAAGCTCCAGCCAACACTGTCTGCCATGGGTGCCCATTACCACGATTGGCACATCAGTGTGACAGTCTTCAGCATCACAGCAACCATGAGTTAGTTGATTCAAACCCACCAGCTGACCCGTGGAAGAAAAAGAAACAGTCTCCTCCTTTGTGATTCACTCCCTCTGAAAACCTACTGGAGGTTCAGCTACGAGTCTCGTCTGATTCAACAGCCCACAGCCACCACCACCACCACCAGAATCTGCAAGCTTCAGTGGCTTCAACAACCTAGAGCGGTCATCCATTCAGTCACCAGGTGATGATTTGCATGGAAGGTAAAGAATGTCCTTGACGAGCCTGGTTATGCATGTCCTTCATGGAACCACAATGTAGTTACGAAGTTGAGAACATTGAATGGTGCTCATTTATCCGTCCTGGGAGGAAGGAGTAAATCAGTGGCGTAAGTCTTAGCTTTCATCCAGGAGACCCATAGGTCCCTTGCTGACACACACATTTGCATCTGATTAACTAAACTAAGGGGAGCTCTGGTGACCTAGTGTAAAGAACTGTGCCACCAACCTAAAGGCACACGGTTCAAATCCACCAGCTACTTCACAGGAGAAAGATGGACAGTCTCTTCCTGTGCAATTTACTGTCCATGAAAAGCCACTGGAGGATCCAACATAACAGCAGCAAGTAAACCAAAGGTTGGTGGTTTGAAACCACGTAGCAGTGTCAAGAAAGAAGGGCTTGGATATTTTGTGAAAAGATTATAGTCAAGGAACTCTTAGAATAGTTATGTTCTATAAGCATAGGGGCACCATGAGTTAGAATTAGCCCAACAAAATGTAGAATATTTGGGTTAGATTCACAATAGACACGCTTATTCACTCTCCATCTGTCAGTGAAAGCTTGTGTATTGTTAAGATACAGACCAAGTTTCCAGTTTCAGATTAAGACAGTCTTGGAAGAAAGAACTGTCTTCATACTTCCAGAACCTGCCTAATGGTAACATTGGGGGTCACAGTTATTGAGCCCCAAAACAATCCTAGGATTGGCACCGGATCAGGTTAAAGTGTGAGCTATTATGAATCATGTCACCATGAGTTGGGGGCCACTTGGCAGTTCATTACCGCTGTGTGAACAGCCCTGGAAATGTGATGTAGAAGAAAGTCGAAACATAGACCGGGACAGAGATTCAGCCCAGTGTAGAGAGAGACGTGATGGTCTCCAATGATGAAACCCAACAGCCCGCCATCTATCTGGATCTCAGGTCTGCAGTCAGACCAGGACCTGCGTGGGTTCCCAAAAACATGAACCTTCTTTGTGTGCAAGGCTACTTTGGAGAGTAATAGTATCTCTAGGATGTTGGAAAGACATCACTGTAGTTCTCTGCAGCCGACTAACTCCCCAGCGGGTCTGTTTGGCTTCAGGGTGGGGCACGGCGATCTGGCCTCGGCATTCTTGAGCTTTTTCAGGCGTCTTGTCCAAGAGCTACATTCTTTGGTCTTACAAAGCTGAGTTTTGTCTCCCAACCGGTGGCCAATTCGAGGTCATGTGTGAAAGGTGTCAGGTGTGGCTTTGGTGAAGACAGGATTTGCGAAAGTTTGTGCATGTCACAGGTTTTTATTCCCCCCCCCCTTTTTAAAATTATTACTGGCTCTAAAAGAGTCAAAAATTCAAACTTGCTTGAACTCTTCAACACCTCTCCAAATTCAACAAAACTGACATTTATAGCTCCGTTGAAGCGGAGACATGGCATTTGGCTTGAGATTGTTTGGACTGTAGAGTGTCAGTATAAATAGCTTTGATTGACTTTTGAATCGTGCACATCTGGAAGCAATTTATGACATTCCAGCTAGATTAAAGCGCGTTTTAAAGGAATTTCACCAGCTCGCTCTTTCTTCCCTGCCCCCCTTCTGCTGGCCATGGTGAATAAAGTTTCAAAGAAGGTTTAGTTGCTGTTCTTCCTAATGTAGACTGTGGCGAAGTCAAATTCAGGGCACATGCGGGGTGGGGGCGAGGGGAGAAGGGAGGAGAGCGATTTGTTTTGCCAAAAGAGCGAAGCCCAGAAGTGCCTTTTCCTCCACCGTTTTGTTCACACTGAAAGAGATAAAACCTTAGACACCAGGAAGCTTCTAACTCTAAACAGAAACCATGAACGAAGGGATTTTCTAAAGCGGCAATTGGGTTGAACTTCAAACTGGGAACAGGGGGAGGGAACCACAAAAAAAATCTTAAACTCACTATTGTCAGGTTGAGCCTGGCTTGCAGCAACAGGTCATTGGGAGCTGTCCCACCGTGTCTCCAAGTCTGAAATACTTATGGAGGCCAACTGCCTCTCCTCTCAGGCTCAAACCACTGACCTTCAGTTAGCAGCCTATCACTTAAACCGCCGCACCACCAAGGATCCTTTCTGAATCAAACAGAGAGAGGAGTGAAAGAGTTAAGCCTATGGCATGGAGGTCAACCGCCGGTGGACCTGAGAAGGAACACGAACACTGGCTCTTGGACGCTGAGTAGGTATTCAACTCAGTATCATCAAGGCAGGCCTACTCCTAGCTGACCCTGCGTTGGGTTTCTGGAGCTGTAAATCACCTAAAAGGAGATGGTTCTTCGTTTTCCTTTGGAGCTGCTGCTGGATACAAACCACCTGAGAGACAGGGCCTTTGGGTTAACAACGTGCCTCCCAATGCACTATGCTAACCGGTTGTTGTAGTTGTTCAGTGATGTCGAGTCGTAGACGACTCATAATGACCCTATGAATGAAAGGCCTGAGCTCTGTTCATAGAGTGTCCGAAGGCAAGACATTTCGGAAGTGGATGTCACTCCTGCTTCTTGTTTTAATCGGGAATTTCTACCAAACGCTGTCCACCATGGGTAACCATTATCACATTTAACACATCAGTGTCACAGTGTTCAGCATCACAGCAACCACGAGTTACCTCTGTAGAGCAATGCACAAACCAGTGTGCCATACCACCTAGAAGAATGTCTGACAAAAAAACAATTTGAACCAGGCCTGAAGGTCGCAGATTAAAATCACCCGCCTTGGACTTGGTAGCATAACTTTCTGTCCACTAGGCCATTGTAGCTCTCTCTTTGTTGTTGTTGTTGTTGTTAGGTGCCGTCGAGTTGTAAACGACTCATAGCAACCCTATGAATGAAAGGCCTGAGCACTGTTCATAGAGTTTCCAGAGGCAAGCCATTTTGGAAGTGGATGCCACTCCTGCTTCCAAGTGTGTTTTAATCGGAAGCTCTACGAAACACTGTCCACCATGGGTAACCATTAACAGATTTGGCTAACCAGAGCTCCCTTAAAAATATGAAGTATTCATTTGAACAAGTATTGTGGAGTAACTACTTTGAAATAGACAGCAGAGAGATGAAGACAGAACCGGCTGCCTTCGTGGATCAGGGTTGTAAAGAAGATGGGACCATGGTCAACTGCGTTATGCAATACTTATTCCCATAGGAATTCCATTTACAAATAGGCACCTGGTCTTCTTAGTACAGAGGGCTTGGTTTCATTTGAAGGATCCAAGAAAGCTTCCTCGAAATCATAAAATGTTATGTGAGCCTAGGAGAAGGGTAGAATGTAACTGAACCAGGAAACAGAAAAAGAATACGTTCAAAGCAGTGGGATGTTTTCCTTTTTAAACCTCTGGAGATGGTAAGGAATAACCCTACAGAATAGATATTATTCCAGTTAGGCGTGGGAAAAATGAGGTGCAAAGAGGTTATAAACCTCTCCGATTTCATTCAGCTATTAACCGTAATCCCCACGTTAAGACACGGCCTACTTTGATAGGCTTTGAATCCTTTAGCATGAAGAATCTGCGTAGTGAAGGCAAGGGCTCTTGTACCTGTGGACCTTAGTTTTCCTGTTCTGCTGGTAAAGGTGTTGTGCAGGGAAGGGTAACCTGGGAGCTGAGCTTCCCTGGAAGAAAAGGAAGCTGTGGAGGAAATGAAGTTGTATGTGGCCTGTGTACAGAAGGGCACAGGAGCAAGGCAGTGGAAACTCTGTTGTTTTGAGGCATTTGGAGGTGAACATTCTCTGGTGAACAAACAGGGAGAATCTGGGAAACGCATGGGGGTAAGCACATGTCCTGACGTCCTCTCACTTAGGTAAGAAAATGAAATATCTATTATTAAATCTGACGCGTAGGCTTGGGGAGACGCTACCCCTTGCATTGTTAGAACCATAATATATAGGCCATTGTAGCCCTTGTTTTTCATTTCGTTGTTGAAGGAAAGTGATAAAGTGGTACCGAGAAAGTGGCAAATTGCCCCCAAAATCACATAAAAGTGCAATTTAGCACACGCAGTTCTGCTGAAGAAAAGCACCTTTGTTTCATTATTAGCTTCCCAGGGATTTCTTTCCTTGGTTGGCATTTAAGTGTGGAAACGTGTCCTCTTTTTTTTCTTAACATAATGAGACAGTTCTTGTGTTTTAAGAACAATAGGAGAAAAGCATGAAGAGTGATCGATACATTACTTGAGATTTATTAACCACCAGCTGGAGTCTTATTGCCAACCTCTGGGTATGATTTGGAGAGACATGAAGGTATAAACCTCCGTTGTTTTAAGTAAAAATAGAAAGAAATCTAATCTCTGAGACCACAGGATGAAAAATGCTCTATTAGGGATTTGCTTTGCCTTCCCCCTCCCTGGTCCCCCAAGTTCAGGTTCAGGCTCTGACCTGCAGACAAAGGAGCCAGCTACTTTGCTTAAAAGGGTTAGAACTAATGGGAAGATAAACTCTAAAGTTATTTGTTGACATAATTTCGGGCAGTATTTTCCCAGCTTCTGTTTCAGCTCTCTTTCCACTTGTCGGTACAGGCCTGACCCAAAATACATCCAAATAAACCTGTGCTAATGTGATGGTGTCTCCTATTTCATGACCTCTGCATTTGATTAAAGGGGTGCATAGGAGACAGAGTAGAGGAAGGCCGGGAAAGGCAGGATGCTAAGAATGAGAAGCCCCCTTGTCGTGGCAGGAAATGGTGAGACCAATCCCCAATGGAAAATGGGCTGTGAGTTGAAATGGTGATGAGGCAGCCAGTGTAGTCTGATGAGAAAAAAAATCCATTTTGTGTAGGCCTGGCAGGTGGGAGTTCGTGGTTTAAATGATGCACCCTGTTCATTTCTTTTTCAGCTCAAATAAGTCACTGGCATCCACTTCCATAATAGCTTGCCTCTGGAAACCCTATGAACCTGGAGAGAGGATGAGAGACACCCAAGCGTTGAGGACTCTCCTTCATAGGGTCACTATGAGTCGCCTGCGACTCGAAGGCACTTAACAACCACAACAACAGTTTGGAAACAATTATATCAGGCAATGGGGACAAAATGAAAAAGACAGGATTTTGGACCATATAGTCTTTAGGGATGGGGATGTATTGTTGTTGTTGTTGTTAAGTGCTGTTGAGTCAAGCACAACTCATAGTGATCCCATGAACAAAAGATCTGAACCCTGTTCTATAACTATCGTTGTTTCTGTAATGTTCATAGAGTTTCCAAAGACATGCTAATCCTGCTTCCAAGCCTGTCTTAATCTGGGAGCTCTACCAAATACTGTCCACCATGGGTAACCATTATGGCATTTAACACACCAATGGCACAGTGTTCAGTGTCACAGCAACCACGAGTTATCTCAGTACAGCAAACTGACAGACCAGCGCTGTACCACTTAGAAGAATGTTTTTACCTACTACACTTAACACCAGGCTTTAGGACCTGTAGGCCCTCGGGCCCCAACCAACTTTTAAATACAAAGGCCAGTCCACCTGTCAGGTCTTGATTGACTTAAACAAGAGGCTTCCAGCCCACAGCTGCTTCTCAGCTAAATCCAGTAAATCCAGTCAGCTCATACATAATTGTGAATGAAATAAAAAACTACCAAACATATGGACATTAATTGTCCAACAGATTATATTTTTATCATTGTGTTATATGTTATTAAAAATTATAGGATACTGGGAAATCATTTTGATAGGCAGATTGAGGGAGTAGCATTTCTCTAAAAAATTTATAAAACTGAGAGTCCTTATGTATTAGGGTGCTAACTGAAAAATTGCTCATTTGAATCCTCCAACTGCTCCCCCCAGAGAAAAACAGCTAGTCCCCTCTTGTCGAGATTCATAGCCTCAACCTTGATGAAGAGTCTCTATGAGAAAGAATCATCTAGTTCACTGTGTGTTAAAGAGTAAAAAAGTTGTTTTCTTGGCTTACTTCGTTATAGTTAGTTTGGAGGTAGAACGGAGTTCTGTAAATCGACTAACTTCTGGAGTCTTGTCACCTTCGGTTCAAGAGATGTCAAGTTGAGACATGTGAATGTCTTGGAAGTTAGAGATGCAAACAATGGGAAATCTTTGCATAATATTTTATTGTCCAGAAAATGAAATGAAAGCCACAGGCAACTTAATTGTACTCCATCCTTTGCTGGAAGAAAGACAAAATGGTCTTGTTGTCTGGGACAGAGAGTGAGGGAAAGATGCCTGTGCTCACAGGAGAGTCTTACTTCGCTCCAAAAAAAAAGATGTTAACTGCAGAAAGGCAACTCTGACATCCTCACTAGGTCCCTGAGGTGAGTCTGCTGGCCAGGCCAGGGGCATTTATGGTAATATGGGTGGCTGCACAGTTTTTATTTTCAGGGCCTAGAAGCAGCGGGGGGGGGGGGGATATCTGTCAGCAGAGAGAGAGTGAAAAGTGAAACTCTTTGGGGAACAAATTATACACTATATGGATGTTGTTCTAGGGAGGGAATTGCGGTAAGATATTCACTTCTCTACTTGGCTTTATTTTTTTGCAAGTAGTCATTGGAGCCACCATTATTTCAATAGACTGTCACCGGGTTTGGGTTTGGTAGAAGTCAATGGAACTCCCCTGTAGCTCCTAAGAGGATGGAATCTAGAATTTCTTTTCCATCAAACATGCTCAAATTAGTTGAATCAATCATTGATATTAGACTTTGCCACTAACATTTGTTAGTGTAGTCTGAGATTACAAATCACTTTTCCCCCTACCCACGCCTCACCATATAATCACAATAGCTCAATACTGGGATAAATTCGGCTAGGTCCGTAAGCATAAATTGGGTTCTAAGAAATCTTATTTGTTAAAGTGGACATGGGTTTTTGAAGACAAGGGCTTTGACTGAATTCTCTTATCAGTCACAACACTGTCTGAGCTACAGAAAGTACTCTGTACGTGGCTACTGGATTTCTTGAATGATTACTTGTTTATCATGGTGTTTACGACCCATTAGAAATTTAAAAGACAGGGGTGATGGTTGTTTGATGCCATCGAGTCGAGTACGATTCATAGCGATCCTATGAGCAACCTAATCGAAATGCTGTCTTTCCCTGGGCCACCCTCACCATCCCTGATACAGCCAAGCCCAGTGCTGTGATTATCTATATTGCGTTATTTAACAAAGGGAAGACGGGGGGGGGGGGGGGGTGGCATTGAGAGAGAGCAGAGTGCTGAGTGCTACTCACTAAAATACTGTCTCCAGTGGTTCAAATCCACTCCCTGCTCCTAAGGCAACATATACTCGGTCTCATCCTGTTATAATTTACAGCTTTAGAAACCTGATGACTCAGACAGACTCAGTGGCCTGAGAGAGTGAGTGATATTTAGTGTAGAATTGTGTGAGGATGTTTAAATCTGGGGTTAACTTCCACTATTCTTAATTGTCTCCAAGAACCAAGAGATGCCACTTTCCCAGCCCTAAGTGCCCCTACACATCAGGGAAAACTACCCAGCGGGTGGATTCTAAATCTCTTCCAGCTCTGACACTTTTGCTTACTTAATTTCTCAGCGAGTTCATTTTCCCGGTGAATGATCATTTGGAAAAATAAAGCAAAGTTTTTGGAACCAGACCTCAAATTCATCTTTTTTTCCTCTTTGCCCCTCATCCAAATAACTCAGTGCACATTCTCAAAGTGGGGAGTGTGCGAGGATCAAACCAAAACACTGGAAGGCAAAGTGGAGAGGAAAAAGAACGTATGAAAAAACAATCTTTTTTTTAATAGAAAATAATTTTTTCTATAAAAGCCCCTTAAAGAATGCTTACGGTCACAATTTATGGATTGTACATGGCTCTCAAGAAAAGAAAGATCTCTGATATTTCTCAACTCTAGATTACTCTTTCTAGATTACTTTGAATAACAGAAACTATATTTTATGCATCTGTTATTGCTCCATTCTCCTTCTAGCTAATTAATTAAAGGAAGCTCTCATAGCTTAGTGATAAGGAGTTGGACTGCCTGCCCAAAGGCACTGGGTTCAAATCCACAAGTTGTGCCATGGGAGAAAGATGGACAATCTCCTCCTGTGTAACTGAAAACCCACCTGAGGGTCAGTTCTGACTTGACAGTATGTAACAGCATACAACAACCTCCAATTAAAACAATAACAGGAACACATATCTTGAGTAAATAACTTTAAGAATGAGTTGAGATATGGTTGGAAACAAGTACAGGAAACCCAGTGACTGATGAATGAAGATATTCAGTTACATTGATGATAGCAGTACAGCTTCCAGAGCACCTTACCCACAGTTGTTGAGTGACTCTTAGCAACACTCTCCAGGGTTTCCAAGGCTGTAAATCTTTAAAGGAAGAGGCTGCTCATCTTTGTTTCACAGAGAAGCTGGTAGATTTTACTCACTCACCTTTCTGGTTAACAGTCACCATGCCCCACCACTACCCACCAGAGCTCCTTAACCATAAAGCAGATGAGTGCAAGATACTCAAAAAGCAGGCACTGTGTGAAATACAGGTGCAATTAATGCTTGCCACTGTAACTCAGCTGCACTCAAGGCCAGAGTCAGAAAGGCGAAGCCCTCCAGGTGCACCAGCTTGAGGAGTGGAAACAACAGACCCAAACCAGAGCCGGCAAGTCTGTCCTAAAGCATTCCGACTTTCCAGCAGGTTTCCAGGAAGCGTTTGGGGGAGGACACCACACGTCGTCGTCCTCATGCAGAGCAGCTGGTCAATCTCAACTGCCCATCTCTCGGGTAACCACCCCACTGCACCACTGGGGCTTCCCTGAGGGAGGGGTGGAAGAGACTGGGGGCAGGTCTACCACTGAGCTTGTACTGATTGATGCCAAAATGGGAATTCAGCCCAACTGCCCATGTTAAAACAAAACAAAACTGATACTTTGTTTATGTAAACTCTTTTTTAAATGTTGGCAACATTTTTTTTTTATTCTTTTTCAAACACTGTGTGGCCAAACACCTCCCGTTAAGCTCTACTTCATGTGAAAGTCTCCTGGTCTACCAGCAGATCTTTTGTTTGAAAGACGCAAAATAACTGTAATCTGGTATTGATGTTGAAGACATCAAGGTACAAAAGATTCTGAAACTGTTTCCAGAAGCAAGGCGGAATAACTGCTCTCTCACTCAGGTGTTAACAGAACATTAGCAATGTTTTGGCATCAGTAGAGTCCTGGTCTCATCGATAGTCCTTTGCTCTACAGAATGTTTTGACCATATGGTTAGGCCCCTGTCGTACTAAGTGAGGGTCCCACTTCATACTCATGTAACTGAAACCATATTACATCAATAATCTGATTGGATGGGACAATTTGACATGGAAATAGCACTTTGGGGAGCTCCCCAGAGAAAGTAAAACCGAGTCATTTTCCCCCTTCTGTTAACAAGGATTTATTGCTGTTGGAGCTTTTTCCCCCAGAGGGAAAGTCCCTCAAGGTTTGTGTTTGCCAAGTGAACAACTGACCCAGAGAGAAATGAAAAGACGTTTTTGAAACAGGAAATCTACTAAGTGGGGGTGGGGTTTGGGGGGGAGAGGTATAGGGCTGCACAACTCTGGTGGCAGCAGACCTGAGAATTATCCTGAAAACAGGAGGAAACAGCTAAGAGATCGATGCCTTTACACAAACAACTCACAAAACATAGTAAAGTCAAGAATGATAGAGTGATGGGAAAGTATTAGCAATACACAAACTTAGTTTAAGAAAGAAAAAAAAAAACCACCCAACCCAAAACAACCAAAGCCCGCAGTTGCTACCTGCTTGATAAGAAGGACAGTCGACTTGCTCTCATTCTGGGAAGAAAGCAGAAAAACTAATGTATTGGCAAAGCAAGACTGGTAAAATTCAGCCTGCTTAGCAAAAATGTGCCCATACTGGTACGTTTATAGGAAATATTGTACAACATGTCTCTCAAGACACGGCTTCATCCAATACCTGTCTCCCAGTGAAAATATTAACAGCATGAAGGCGGCTGTGCACTGGATGTGCGTTTATTATGCCATGTCTCAGGGTGGGAGAAGTAGTTGTTAATGGAAAGGGAGGCTCAGGTCCCTTGTGAGAAATGTCTTGTAGTAGATGCCCCCAAAACATCTACTGAAAACCCTGGGAGAGAGTTCTCAGTGGACAGATAGAAGGTCATCGCGACAACAGCTACCACCAGCAGTTACCACACAGTGAGATAGAGATGGGGGTGCAGCCCTCAGAGGGACGAGTCTCTCATGACCAGCATTGGCCATTGTGGTCCTCCTTCCATTATCTCATCATTCTCTTTTCTCTATAAACCATGTTTTGACAAATACTCATTTTTATGTATCGTTGGATTCTACTGGCCAGGATTTTATTCAGGATTTTTGCATCTATGTTCATGAGAGATATCGGCCTATAGTTTTCTATTTTAGTGGTATCTTTACCTGGTTTTGGTATCAAGGATATGACAAATACTCATTTTAACATTGTGTGAATCCCCTGCTCTTTTTATGCTTTGTCTCTGACTTCATAAGTTGTATGTCTGTGTTTATTTGGCTTTGGACAATAATGGTTGTTGTCAGGATGACTTCATGTATTTTAACGGAACACAATGTCACAGGACTTTCAGTAGCTAATACTTTAAGGACATACCAATACCTCTGAGTTGTGGTGATGGAGAAGAGTATTGAATATATCATCAACCGCTAAGAGAGTAAACATGTCTGTCCTGAAGAGGGTGAAACCAAGCTGCTCCTTGGAGGCAAGAATTTTGAAGCTCTGTCTCACATACTTTGGACATGTTGCAAAGAGGGACCAGTCCTTTGAGGGGATATCATGCTTGGAAGGGAAGAGGGACAGTGCAGGACAAGGAGACCTTGGATGAGATGACTTGACATTACTGGGGTCAAGGGGGAAGGTGTGTTGGAACCAGTGAGATTGGCTCAGGATAGGGCAGGATTCAGAGCTATTGTTCATAGGGTCACTGTTGACGCAATGGCACATAACAACAACAACTTCTATAATTATTTAGCAGTCACATAAAATACCTATCTGGAAGGACTTTGCACCACTTCTTTTTGGTTCCACATCAGAACTACTTTACCAGCATCTGAGACCAGCCCAGAAGAGGGCAGGCTTCAGAGCTGTTGTATAGTAGGGTTGCTATGAGTTGCAGGTGACTCGATGACACTTAACAACAACAACAACATGGCCTCTTAAGAAGACAGAGTAATACAATGTAATAATACAAAGTAATACAGATAATTCTATGTATACACAAACACATATACAAAATATTATAAATATAAATAATTCTATGTAGAAAAAGTATCATCAGGGACTATTGTTAAAACGTCGTTATGTTCCACAGAGTTGGAACTGACCCATAGCTAACCCACCAGTGAGATTTTACAGATAACAAATTGTCTAGGAGGAGATTTGCCCATCCTAAAAAGCAACTGACACACATGAACCAGGAATCTTTGAAATGGCAGCGTAACTCTTTGCCACCAGATCTCAGAAGGAAAGGCAAATTCCCTGCAGGCAGTGAGACTAGAAAGAACAGATATCTGGTAGCTTCCCAAGTATCTGGTCGTCCTTGACAGGCTCATTTAGATGTGGACCATGTGACATGTGAATTGTTCTGTCAGTGACTCATTTATAAATGACCATAAATATACACGAGTAGAAGCCAGAGCTCTCGTGGCCTCGTGCAAGGCAGCCAAGCATGCTTCTGAATCTTGTAACCTCAGAGAATTGTCAGGATACATAGAAAATGCAATGTGTTTTAACAATTTTTTAACAATTTTTAATAAAATAAAAAAAAATCACTGACTCTTTCAACAGGATTTGAAGAGAATAAAGAGAGGGTGGGGAGTTGGCGCGATTTATTAATAGATCAAAAAGAGAATGTCTTTCTCCAGGAAGAAAACTTGCTCCTCCTGTGGAGTTCAGGGAGAGGGAAGGAAAAGTGGGCGTTCCACATCATTCCTTTCTAAAAGAGACTATTTATAATTGCCCGGAGGTGATTTCTGGAAGAATGGCATGTGAGACTTTATAACCTAAGACAGCCTTAAATGCGTTTCTGACTACTCAGCGTGCCTCCTAAAATCCGAGAGAGCTTCGTTCATCCACGGGTCAGAGAAGTATAGGAAACCTCAAGACCTTGGTAGGAGTTTAGACACGTGCAATAAAAAGCAATTATCCCGTGAATATTGGTGAGAATGAATAGCACTCCGTTCTGTGGCTCACTGAGGAAGCGTGTGGTTGACGCCACTCTGAACTCGACGACGCTAATGGAAACCATGTGTGTGAGAGGACCTGGCCGACTGAAGTTCTGCAGACTTTTGCGCCATGCCCATTTCTTTCTTAAGTCGTCTTTCGGTGCCATGAAATCCTTTAAAGGACATGGAAATGAACCAGCAGAAAGCAGAGGCGTTCAAGGAAGAGTCTGTCCTGGGTTTTGCTTGGAGTGAGTCTTACACTTCTGCCTGGGAAGAGGCAGAGGGAGGTTGAGTGTTTATTGGTTGACAGTGAGTTCTTTACCATCCTTCTCACCTTTCTTGCCCCAGTTGACCAACGTAAGGAAGACTTAAGAGTGGAAAATTGGGTGGATGGTGGTCGGATATCTGAGAAGCTAAGGGACAGCGTGTTGGCCCCCTTCCCAGACACTCAAAGGCAGAACCACGTCCCTCCAGGGGGTATTCTGTTTCTCTTTGTGTGTAATTTGGGGCCAGTGTTTGCACTTAGCTGTCAACATCACATCAACGTTCCTACTCTTCAATGCATGATCTGCTTTTTTGTATTAGAAGAATCACAGTTGATGGAACAGTTTTCAGATTGATATTCACAAATTCCTTTGAAACTTTAAAAATATGAGTGTGCTGTGACTCTTTGGAATAAAAAATTGTCGTGAACTCCATTTAATAATTATGTAAATGACAAGTACATTCTTAAGCTCAACTGTTCTAGAGAAACTCGGGAGTCCTTTAGGTTAAATATTTTTATTAACTCTAAAATAAAATTTAATGCAGCCTTTTTCCCCCTTAAAATATTCTAATGGATATGAACTATAGAGGACAGTTCTACATGGAATTGAATTATGGAGAAGACTTAGTATTTTATGATACATTGGAAAATGGCTTGATCAAATTTAGTATCGTTTAGACTCGGCTGTTCAATAGTGTGGATAAATTTGTGCTTCCCTTTATGAAAGAGCTATCATACTTGGGACATAGGCCAGTATTTTGTTTAATAAATCATGTGAGTTGCCCAATTCTTTAATCTCTAGGGCATAAAAAGATTTTTATGACTCTAACCTCTTTTCTAACCATTTGTGACACTGGAGAAGAGTATTGAACATACCGTGGACTGCCAAGGGAGCAGGTCTGTTCTGAAGAGGGTCAAATTAGATGGTTTAAAGGATTTTGAAGCTCTGTCTCACATTCTTTTGGTATGTTGCCAGGAGAGACCAGTCCTTGGAGAAGGATCTCATGGAAAGGTGTAGAATCCGTGCAGGAGGGGCGGACCCAACATGAGATGGATGGAGACAGTGACTGTGGCAATGGACTCAGGTGGGTGACAGAGGGTGAGATTGACTCAGGACAGGACAAGGTTCATAGCTGTCATTCAGAGGGTCACTTTGAGTCCTAGTCAATTCAACGGCACGTACCGCAACAACCATGTTCCTGGGGTCCAACAGGAAATCTGGGGAAGAAGAAGATTAGACAATGCAGGAAGAGAAGGTTCTTGGTCTTGTTGGTCTCTAAGAATCTCTTGGAAAATCTTCTGGCATAGACTGGTGCACCCAAAGACTGGCCTGACCTCTTTGCATTTGGCTGTGTAAGATGCAGGAAAACATCAAAATACGTAGTTTCTTTTGTAGACTTAGTAAGAACGTATCACAATAGGTCAATTATAAACCAATTCTTTTTTTTTTTTTTAACTTGCAAATTGTCCCAAGAGTTCTGCTGCTTGGAGAGGAAAGTTAACCTGGTTTTAATGCATGTAGAAGCCTCAGCTTGACCTTATGAAAACCCACTCAACTGATTGTTCACCAGTAGGGTCATGTCACTGGCACAATGAATATTGATTGTAGACTTGAGTTTTCTCGAAAGCAGTACTCCTCAAGATGGTCTACAAGTGACTTACCTGGAGTCTGGGGATATATTACCTTTCTTACTTGACTTTACCTTCTTTCAAAACATTGCTTTGTGTGCTCTCCTTGGCAGCTCATATACTAAAATTGGAACAATATAGAGAAGATTTGCATAGCCCCTGTGCCAGGATGACATGCAAAACAGTGCTTTGCTAATATACTATTCAGCCATAGAAGATGTGTGTCATATAAATGCATATGCATGTATAAGTAATGATTTTAAAAAACAAAACAAAACCAACCAACTGATTAGACGAGCCCTCAACCACTGTTGTTTTAGCTTGTCTCGAGAGTGTGAGCGTTTCTGTCCATATCTATCGCGGTGTATCATGGGAGCACCCTTGTTCCCAGGACCCCAGGCTTCGTACGGGTGAAACATGATATCATTCTCAATTCGATTCCATTTGCAAAGACTTCTGGAGGCATTTCAACCTTGAGTTTTACAGATCACTTACTGAAAAGGGCCTGGGAGTGATTGCTAGCCATTGGGTAATTAGGTAAGTTCCAAGGAAAATAATAAACCTATTTTGTGCCTGGGAGATTAGAATGGCACACGGTGACTCATATTAGGTCAGCTGAGTAATTATGTAATTACAAAGGAAGGGGAAGAAAACCCTTCAGATTATTTTTTCCTAAGAGACCAGTTGGGAAGCGTTCCAGGCTGTCAGGTACTTAGGTAATTAGGTCAGGGGTACAATCCATAAGGAAAGGCTGAGGGGATTAATTAAAAAAAATGTTTATGTAAAAGAACCCAGTGAAAGAATAAGAAGGGATCTGAACAGATTCACTGCTGACTTCACACCTCTTCTTTTTTTTCTTTCTATATTTTATTAATTTTCATAAACATTTACAGAGATTTTGGGCTTCCACTCATTCATTGTTGCACTATTCTCTCTACCCTCCTCCCAGTTTGTTCTTGTCCAAATGCCACAGTGCTTGTCAAAGCCAGTTCTGATTAATCTTCTTTGTCAGTGTGTCCTTTGCCATTCCCTATCACTCCTCCCTGAGAGAGACTTCACCCTGAGTCATAAGGAAAAGGGGATGGTGTATTCTCTTAGCTACTTCCTGCTGAAAAGGGACGCTGTGGGTTTCAGGGTGAAGAGCGCACACCTCTTCTGTAGGACCGCACAGCAAACTTCCAGGAACTTGGGGCCACGTGAACGTGGGGAAAGCCCAGTGAGAGGCTGTCTCTTAGTTGAGCATAATTGTCAATATTAAGCGAGGTGCCCTCTCCCAGTCATTCAGCAGAGTCTTTTTGTGGGTGCTTAGTTTTATCTGTAAACTGAGAAACTTAAAGAATCGAGCTGTAGATGCCTCAAGTTCCGATGTGTATATTTGTGCCATGACACCATGCTGCCTACAAGCATTTTTTTTAAATGAATTAGGCATCGTTTTCTGTTTGCATGGAGTCGTAGGGTAATTGCTAATTTTACTATAATCGCTTTACATAAGCATTGTAGCATCATCTATGCAATGAAAACACCAGGTTACAAAATGGTTAACTTGGTGATTTGGCTCATCTATGATCACCTATTGGATTTCCTGCATGGTTGATAATCTAGGGAATTTTTTTCCACAATAAAGAGAGATCTTGTTCTGACTCTCATTCTCCCTCTCCTCCCTTTCTCCTCTCCTCTCCCCTCTCTCACTCCCCCCCCCAATGTGGGTGTATTCAAAAACAACTTTCCCATGTTAACACCTATGTCAGTAATAGAATGTTGATAATTTCCAAAATATCCTTTGTTATGGCAAAGGGCTTTTTTATTGTACAGGTCTGCCTAACACATAGTCATTCAACTTGCTAAAAATGCTTATAATTCAGTACATTTCTGGAACTGTCTATACATGCAGATTGATCTTTGTGATGGCAGAAAACTAGAGTATTCTGTGGTCCAGAACACTTACTCTTAGACGTCATTACCCTTCATCTGATTTTTACACTTAGTCTGTCCAGATTTTTATGGTTTTTGGAAGGGAGGAAATACTTTTTGTAGAAAAATAAGGTGACATTTTCTCTCTTCAGTCCAGCTTGTATAATGATCCAACATGCAGACATACAACCAAGTAGAGGTTTTAGATATTTGGAAAATTCTTGTGTTGAACTAGTTTGAAGTAGTTCACAGTAAGAGGTTGGAATCTTAAATGTGTATGTGAAGAAACTGAGATCTGAGAAACTGGATGAGAAGAAAGGGATTTGTAAGGATGTATTCGGGCTCATCAAGGAACCAATTCATCATCATCTATGAAATTTTCACAATTAAGCCATCTTCCTCAGAGCTGTCATAGGTCCACCAAATATTGATTTACGTTTCCAAGATTTTCAATCCAGTGGAATGTGAATGATTTGGGCTGACAAATTGCTCTTATTTCTACCACTCTAAATGTGGCCAGAAGGAACCAGTCCTTGGAGAAGGACATCATGCTTGGAAGGGTGGAAGGACAGTGCAGGAGAGTAAGATCCCGGATGAGATGGAGTGATACAGTGACTGGGACGATAAGTGTAGGTGTGTCGGAGTCAGTGAGACTCGCTCAGAACATGGCAGGCTTCCAAGCTGTTGCTGAGTCACAGGTCACTTAATGGCAAATAACAATAACCACCACATCTTTGCCTAAGATACTTATCATGAAAAGAGGTAAACTTTCTGGGACAAGTTAGATTTATAAAGCAAGAGAACAAAATTTGTTTATCACTTCCCTGAAGGTGTATGTGACTAGGTCACTAAATTATTATGTTGTTAGTGATTAAAGCATGCACTTCTAGTTCAGTATCTTCACATCGCTTGGAATTGGGCATACAGTTTGACACTGTATATACACACCTTGATGATGGAGTGTGGGTGTTTGAATCTGTAAAAACATCTCAAATCTTCAGTCAGCAGTTGCCTAACTCCCTGGCTCTGCTTATTCTGATGAATATTTTTCCTGCTTTGGGGAAAGAACATGATTAAGATCCAGTTCGTTTTCTGAAAGTCATCAAAATCCAGTAAAGAAAAAGATATGGGAAGAGGAAATTGCTTGACAGTGATGCAGCAGCAATGTTGTCAAGCTCCTTGGAGGAAGGCATAGTTGAGAGAGAGAGAATGCTTTAGAAAGGGGCGTTAGCCCTGTGTTTGGATGACTGACTAAGAGCGCTTTAGGAAATTAGGGAAGGGAATTTCAGAGAGATGAATAAACACGGGCCAAGTGTGAGTAAATGTGAGAAGTTTCTGAACTCATATAGTTTCATATGAAAGTGTGTTAAGAACTGTATTGGGATAACTGTGGATGTCTTGACTCTGGAAGCTCTGGTCCCCTCCTCTCCCAGATTACTGCTGTAGAGAGAGCCAAGCAGGTAATATACTCACTGTGCTTGCTTGCTCTTAGCAAGCTGTGTTAGCTCACTTCGGACACACAGGATACAGTTCGCTCCCTAAAGACATTAGTCATTATAGAGTGGTCCATTGTTTTTAACAATGATTCATTCCAGAGATGGGACCTAAGACCTAGTGTTCTTTCATTCACTCAAGTTCATCTTAATTATTTGTTGTTGAGAATATTCACAGCAGAGCACAATAGAATATTAATTCAACAGTTTCTAACATGTACAGTTAAGTGTCACTGATGATATGCCTCAAGGTGTGTGAAATGGCCATGTCTTCCTTTTCCAAATTATTCCTCTGTTCACATGAATTCATTGTTGTTAATGTTGACATCTCATCTTTTGAGTTGCTGTTGACAATTTGATCTTACTAAAAGAGGGTTTGTTGTGTTTTTTTTTGTAAATATGTGAACATTTTTTTCCCTTCTAGTTTATTTACAGAATTCTAATACAAATTGGAACAAATTCTTTCCATTTCCCTCACCCGCCCCCCCCACCTATAAAATTGTACAACCCAGTGATTAATCCCCTCTTTCCCCTGCATGTCCACATCCCTCTGCTTCCAGCCTCTCCCACCCCTCCTGGATCCTTATACTCATGCTACAATAACGTTTTATACAATATTTATCCTTATGGGACTGAGTTAGTTCACTCACCATAATGCTTTCCAGGCCCTCCCAAGTTAGGTAATAATTCACAAAGTTATTGCCCCTGCATGCAGCATAGTATTCCATTGTATGAATGTACCATAATTTCTCAATCCATTCCTTTGTGGTTGGACATTTGGGCTGTTTCCATGTTCCTGAAATGGTGAATAACGCTGCTCTGAACATTGGTGTACACAACTCAGTTTGTGCCTCAGTTCTCATATTCTCAGGGTGTATTCCTGAAAAGCACAATGCTCAAAGCAGCCTTATTTACTAGTTAAGCTAAATGACTTCTCTTTTTTGAAGACTTGAACAGTTGTCTTTGGCTTTAATAATTATGACATGATAACAGTCTGTTGGTTCTGGTCCACATCCATGGCTCCAAAGTGTCTAAATGAGTGGAAAATTGAAATTCTGTTCTGAGCCATTCCTTGTTTGATCAAGATTCTTCTATGGGATCTTGACGCATCATGATCTGTAATGCTAGTTGGGCACCACTAAGTTCTTCTGGTCTCAGGGCAAAGGAGGCAATTTAGCTACATGATCTGTAATGATAGTTGGGCACCACTAAGTTCTTCTGGTCTCAGGGCAAAGGAGGCAATTTAGCTACATGATCTGTAATGATAGTTGGGCACCACTAAGTTCTTCTGGTCTCAGGGCAAAGGAGGCAATTTAGCTACATGTTCCACATACTCTTTCTCTTCCTAAGGCTCTCTTGTCTTGGGGAATAAAGGCCAGTTTTGATGACTGTATCTTTGAAGATACAATACTCTGTGTCTGTGTCTGCTTTCTACATGGTAAAGCTTCTAGAGATGCACCTTATGCTGTGGTCTAGTGACAGCACTGTGACAGGCGGTACCACTCCTCAGGGGGTGGGAGTGTGTAGAGATGACAGCTAGCTCCCTGTTCCTGGGGTGATGTGGACTGAAGTGGCAGAGGCTGAGGGTCCTCAAGTCTCTGTCCAGTCAGTCATTCACAAAAAGAGAACCTTTTGGCCTCACTTATGTAAGAAGAGGAGAATGGGAAAATAGAGATTGATTAATGGTTACCAGGAGCAAGATGGATGGGGTAAAAAAGGATTGTTGTTGCTGTTATTGTGCATGCCGTTGGGTTAACTGTGACTTATAGTGGCCCTGTGCACAAGAGCTTTGACCACTGCCCTATCCTGAGCCAGTCTCACTGCCTAAAACACACCTACCCCATTATCCACTTACTGTGTCAATCCATCTCATCCAGGCTCTCCCTTTCCTGTGCTGTCCCTCCACTCTACCAAGCATGATGTCCTTCTCCAAGAACTGGTGCTTCCTGGCAACATGCCCAAAGAATGTGAAATGGAGCTTCAAAATCCTAACCTCCAAGGAGAAACTTCATTTAACCCTCTCCAAAATAGACCTGTTTGTTCTCTTGGCAGTCCATAGTGTGTTCAGTGTTTTTGTCCAGCACCACAACTCAAAGGCATTGATTCTTCTTCCATCACCCTTAGTCATTGTCCAGCTCTCTGATGTGTTGCAAGTAATTGGGAAGACAAAGGCCTGAATCAGATGCACCTTATTTTCTAGATTGACATTATTGCTCTTTTAACACTCGGGGGAGGTCCCCGACAGCAGATGTTTGAAATGCAATTTGTATTTTGATTTCCTAACTGCTAGTGTCAATAGTGTTGATTGTGGAACCAATCAATCTGAAACTGTAAACAATCTCAATCTCTTCTCTGCCTATCATGAAGCTGTCAATTGGCCCAATGATGAGAATCTTTGCTTTCTTGATGTTAAGCTTCAATCCATATTGAAAACTGCAGTCCTTGATTTTCTACAGTAATTGCTTCAGGTTCTATATACACACATATAGTTAGAATAAATGAACAAACAACAACAAACCAACCCCAAAACCTACCGCTGTCAAATTGAACTTGATTCACAGTGAATTTGACTTGGTTTCCAAGGTTGTCACTCTTTATAGGAGGAGACTGCTTCATTTTCTTCCATAAAGTGATTGGTGGAGTTGAACTTCCAACCTATTGGTTGACAAACTGATACCTTAGGCAGCACACCATCAGTGATGTGGTGCATAACAAAATCATTTATTAGGGTGGAATTGAATGGCTGATGAGGGAGCTCTGGTGGTCTAGTGAATAAGCAATTGCACTGCCAGCACAAAGGATAGTGGTTCAAATCCACCAGCAGCTCAGCAAGAGAAAGATGGGAAATCTCCTGTGTGATATGTTGTTGTTGTTGATGGCCTTCGAATCGAGCACAATTCATAGCGACCCTGTGAACAAAAGGCCTGAAGCTCCGCTACGACTATCGACATTTATCAAAGTTCATAGAGTTTCCAGAGGCGTGTTTTTAGGAAGTGGGTGCTACTCCTGCATTTAGAGCCTCCGAAAACCTGCTGGAGGGTCAGCTGTGAGATAGTTCTAACCGGAGGACAATGAGAGAAAGCACAACTGATTCATGTCTTTGTTGTTGTTGTAGACAAACCTGTGAAAATCTAAATTATGTATAACCAGTTACCTCCTAAGATATGATTTCTTTGTCTGGATATTTAGAATCAAGATTTCTTGGGATATCTGAGTTAATCGGCCTACAAATGTGTGAGCCTCTATTGAATTCTCTTATACTCTCTCACTAGCATGGAATTGTTTCCAATGTGTAGCACCCCTCCAGTGAGTTTCTGAAGCTGTCATATTAACTCACGGAGATTGGCCATACTTCTTCTGTGGAGTAGCTGGTGGCTTCGAACTGCTGGAGATGCACTATGTTTTGGTGAGCAGTGTGAACAATTACAGACCACCCCACTAGACCTTTGATCTATTGAATTTGTGTTTATTAAATGGAGTTTCACTTGTCAAAATACTCTTGATTTCAGGAAGATAAAATCTCCCATTAGACATGAGTTGAAGTGATTGACATTATTGATAGAGGGAAAAGTAGAGTTTGAATGAGTTGAAATGTCTTTCTTTTTAATTTTGATATGTTTAACCCAATTGGCAGCATCAGGATAGATGGTGAAGAGATTGAGGTTGTTAACAGCTTTAGTTTGCTTGGCTCTACAGTCAACACTCTCGGCACCAACAGCCAGGAAATTAAAAGACATTTTGAGATGGGGAAGTCTTCTCTTAGGGGCCTCTCCAGAGTACTGAGGAGCAGTGGTGTCTCTCTGGAGACTAAGGTGCATCTGATACAGGCCATGGTCTTTGCAATCACTTGTTATGTGTCAGAGAGCTGGACAATGGCTAGGGAGGATAGAAAAAGAAATGATGCCTTTGAGCTGTGGTGCTGGAGAAGAGTATTGAGAATACCATGGACTGCTAAGAAAATGAACAGGTTCATTCTAGAGAGAGTTAAACTGGGCTTCTCCTTGGAGGCAAGGATTCTGAGGCTTCGTCTGACATACTTTCGACATGTTGTAAGGAGGGACCAGTCCTTGAAGAGAGAAGTCATGCTTGGGAGGGTAGAGGGACAGCGCAGCAGGGGAACACCCTCTATGAGGTGGATTGATTCAGTGACTGGGATGATGGGGGTAGGTGTGTTGGAGACAGTGATTTGGGCACAGGATAGAGTAGGGTTTAGGGCTGTTGTGCATAGGGTCACTATGAGTCGCAAGCAACTCAATGGCACATAACAACAACAACAACAACAACATGTTTAAATTCTACTTCAGCATCTTAAAAATTAGTGTTCTCAGGAGCAGTCCACTACTAAGGGAAATGTTGGCAATTCAAACTCCATCTCAAGGCGCCTCGGGAGACAAGGCTTGTGGTATACTTGTAACGCTGTGGAGAAGTTGTCCTCTGTACATGTGGGATTGCCAAGAACAAGAGTTAATTCCAAGACAACTGAAGATTGATGGAAAGCCAGGACTTGGTTTCGGGAGAAGCCTCATCTTGGCCTGATGGGGAGTGGGGTGCACCAGGGACCCTGTTCTCTTCTTCAGTGAGGCACGGAAGTGGGGAGTTTGTACTTTTATATCTGTTAGCCCTTACCTGTGGACGGCTTAGCCCTTGGGTAGTGACCAGGCCCCCACATCAAGATGTGATAAGAACCTTTTGAAATTGTTCATTACAGATTTGTAAGTAAGTCCAGGAAAGCCCATGCTTACCTTGAAACTGGGAAAATGCACCAGCTCTCTAAGGGTGGGGCTGGGTAGGTGGGGAATGGGGTGGGGAGGGGTAAAATGAGGTGAATGGGGCAAAACCCTAGTCAACTCAGGCTTGGGACTGGTCACCATAAAACACCTTTCTCTGATCAAGGCTTCAAACTGACTCCCTCTGGTTTGATCCCATGCTGATAATTTACATTTCGGGTGGCCTAGTGGCAAGAAGCTGCCCTGCAATTCCAAAGGCATATGGTTCGAGGCCACCAGCTGTTCCACAGGAGAAGGATGTCCAATCTCCTCCCGTGCAATTAACTAAACATCTCTGAAAACCTGCTGGAGGAGCAACTGTGGGTCGGTTCTGACTCTACAGTACTCAACAACAACAACAACTGATGATATACTAAGTATACTTAGATGAATGAACTGGGGAAAAATGTTAATTTGGGAAGTCAAAAGTTACACAAGTGAACAATGAAACACAAATCTGTGCCTCAACATTTTGCAGCCTTAATTTCTACTTCCCTAAGGCTATCTTCCATTTTTCTTTAATTCTACTTTATGTGACTTATTCGTATTTTTATTTGCTTTACTCAATTTTATTTTTTAATTTACTCAATTTTAGACACCCTTTCCTAATGTTTTAGAAGATAAAGATTTAACTCTTTGATAATCACACACTTGGACTCATTCCTCACCCTAGCGGTTCAAGAGTATTTTTCTATAACATTCAGTATATACATGATCATGCAAGTATTACTTACAGCCTGATTGTATTTGTTCAATCCCCTTTTTTTATTTCTTACTGTCATTGCTTCTCAACTCATCTCACAACTGAATGTTTCAATCCTCTCGGGTTTGCTAATTTACCCAGATGCGTTCCCCCTGAGATTGTGGTGGCCTCTTTGATCTTCTGTGTTTCTTTTCCATTCTCTTTAACCCTGTGCATTTGTGCCTTTGAGGAGGTCGGAGAGATAAATGAGTGTGTTTGAAAGGCCATGGTGAACAAAAGCAGAATAGACCGTCTTTGTGTGGCCGCAGAAAAGGGACAGTGAAAATGTGTGAGTCATCCTAGGAACAGAGCAGGTGTTAAGATAGAACAGAGTTTAAACCGCTTGTCAGAAATATTAAGAAACACCGATACAAACTGTGCATAGCAGATGAATACACATGCATACTTGTCATTGGGAACAGTTCATTTGAAAATGCAGAATAGAGGAATTCACAGCAGTGAGACAAGTCTTGGCCTGATGTTATACGGAGAGAATAAAAAGAGCTGGGAACTACATTCAAAGAAAACCTCTCTAAGGATGCTTCGTGCCTAAAACCAGAAAGTCTAGTTCGCATCCTTGAATTCTAAATGCATAAAATTGAGAGATGTAAGAAGGATAAAGGCATCCTTAAAAAAAATCAAACAATAAACCTTTGAGTTACTGACGACACAAGGTTTTGGTTTCTCAGAGCTTGCTTTATCATAATGTGAAAATAAGGCAACACTTTCAATTTGATTGATAGCATTATATTGATATTGCACAACTCATTGGAGAACAGCTCGCCCAATTATTGTTCACCAAAGAGAACGGGACACGTTTACGAGTAAAATAATAATGAAAGAAATGAACATAATATATGTGTGTGTGAGGAAGACTAGAGCAGAAACCGCTGTGATGCTTGTGTTCTTGAAGGTATTCCTGAAATTTGTTTTGGAAGATAGGACTTTCTAGGCAGAAAGAAAACGGTGACAAGTTGATATTATGTAAAGTGACAGAACTCCAAATGACCCGCAGGTTTGATCGGAGGACGCTTGGGGAGACCAATGGTGAACATAAGCCAGAGCCTTCAGGTCACCATTTAAAAATGTTTGTTTAAACGCTGTTGCGTTAGATTGATGCCAGATTGCAGAGAGCCTTTGTTAGGCTTTCTTGAAAAACCAAGAATCCTCCTTCACCTGTGGGTCCTGAACCCCGTGACTCAGAGAAATAAGAATCAGTTGCAGATGAAATTACCAGGAGAATTGCTGACGATGCAAGCTTGTGGAATGTGGTTGGGGAAAGGAGGTCAGTCAGCCTTCTCAAACGATTACCCACGTGGTGACAACGGAACAGGTAGACAAGCACACACTTGTACTGCCAGTGAGTGAGGTCTGTAGAACAATCGGGGCTAGAAATGCCTCAGGATGGCTCTGTTAGTGTTGCTGTAAACTCACGGTGACCTTGTGTGTACCTAGCAGATCTACATTACATAGTTCTCAAGCCTGCAGTCTTTCAGTAGATTGCCAGGTCTGTCTTCCGAAAAGCATCAAGGTAGGTTTGAACCACCAACCTTTTGAATCATCAAACAATTGCACTACTTGGTGACCACCTCCTGCCTCCACTAGCAGTGCTGCTGTTGTTGTTGTTATGTGCCGTAGAGTCGCTTGCAACTCATAGCGACCCTATGTAAAACAGCCCTAAACCCTGTTCTGCTCTGTGCCAATCTCACTGTCTCTGACACACCCACTCCGATTACCCTAGTCACTGAGTCAATCCACCTCACAGAGGTTCTTCCCCTCCTGCGCTGTCCCTCCACCCTCCCAAGCATGACGTCCTTCGCTAAGGACCTGCCCCTCCTTACAGTATGTCCAAAGTATGTCAGATGAAGTGTCAGAATCCTTGCCTCCAAGGAGCAGCCTGGTTTAACCCTCTCCAGGATGAACCTGTTCATTTTCTTAGCAGTCCATGGTATATTCAATGCTCTTCTCCAGCACCACAGCTCAAAGGCATCAATTTTTCTATCCTCCCTAGTTGTTGTCCAGCTCTTTAATGCATAGCAAGTATTTGTAAAGACCATGGCCTGTACCAGGCGCACCTTATTTTCCAGAGAGACACCATTGCTCTTCAGTACTTTGGAGAGGTCGCTAACAGCAGATTTTCCCATCGCAGTATGTCTTTTAATTTCCTGGCTACTGGTGGCAAGAGTGTTGACTGTGGAGCCAAGCAAACTAAAGCTGTGTACAATCTCAGTCTCTTCGCCATCCATCCTGATGCTGCCAATTGGTCCAGTGGTGAGAATCTTTGTCGATGGATTGAGGCTCAATGTCAAGACTAGCAGTGTACCACCCGATAAACTCAACCAAAATGTTAACAAGATCACGTCTGCATAATGGTCTTGATCTCAGTCTTGCCAGGCTTTCAGAAAATGAATATTTGTTTCCAAACTTCTCTCTTTTCAAGAATGGATTGAAAGTGACTTTTTGAGGGGCTGTATTTTTTTAAATGCTGTGGAAAATAAGGAGCTCAGATGGTATAGTGCATAGAGCTTTGCAGCGGCTGTGAGTTTTTGTTTGTGGATGATAAGTCACTCTCTGCACCATTAATCAACATCCCTGAGTGACGGCTAGATTGAAGACTTGATAGGGAGTTCTGTGGGGATAAGAAGCAACTGCAAACCTTGGAGGAGATTAGGGTAGAGGAACCCTCTAGGACATTATCAAGCAGTGGTAGGAAGGATGAATTAGAACAGGATGGAAATTAAGGCAGGTGAAGAAGTTAAAATGCTATGTTAGGTAAAGGAAAAAGCAGCCGGTATGAACATCTAATGCAGCACGTTGTCAGTGGGTATGGAAAGATAGGCTGAGTGCAAGAGGAGGGATAAAGGAGAATGTTCTCGGGAGGGTAGATGGAGACAGCAAGATTCAAGGGTCAGTGATTCACCTCTGGAGAGCCGGAGCGCTGTTAGCTCCACTCCCAAGAAGGGAGACATTGTTAGAAGTAGGAACTGGAAAGAAACATGAGTAGTTTGTAAGCAAAAGGAATCTGAGGTTTAGTGAGTTAACCGTAAATGTGTGTCCCAGAGAATGTTGGGAATGTGGATGTGAAGGCAAGAAGAGATTGATTTTGTGTTGAGATAAAGAGCTTTGCACCAGAATGAAAACCACTAACACTGGGGAGCCCCTCCACCAACTGCCATTCCCATCCCCAAACAAACAAACAAAAATCTCTCAGTGAAGGACGCTGATGTCCCTTATCTCACCATTGAGGGACCTTTTCAGTAGCCCTGACACCATTACCACGCCTTCAAGATGGAGACTATTGATAAACTGAAGCAAAGAAAGCCTCCTCTTGGGCGCTCAGTTCAAGAGTGCCTCTTATTTGGATTCCTTTTTTTTTTTAAATTAAATTTTATTAATTTTAATGAACATTTACAGAGATTTGGGGTTTTCATTCATTCATTGTTGCACTATTTTCTCTACCCTCCTCCCCAGTTCGTTCTTCTGTTTTAATTGTCCAATTGCCACAGTGCTTGTCAAAGCCAGTTCTGATTAATCTCCTTTGTCACTGTGTCTTTGGCATTTCCTATCATTCCTTTTGCTGCTATTGCCGTTGACAGGACAGCTGCCTTTTACTGATCTCGCACTATTTAGCAACACATTTGGCTTAAACATGTGCTCAAGACATGCGCACTACAGAGAACTACTTTAGGACTATTACAGTGGCATGGTGCTGAAAGACCCTCCTTAACACCACTTTTATGCTGATGAAACTGATGCTCAGACAAAATTAGGAACTGGAAACAAAGCACCTTGCCAAACATTACAGTGTTGGTAAGTAGAAATTTGTGTTGTTGTTGTTGTTAGGTGCCATCGAGTCATAGACGACTCATAGCGACCTATGAATGAAAGACCTGAACACTTGTATAATTTTCATCGTTTCTCCAAGTTCATAGAGTTTCTGGAGGCAAGCTGTTTCAGAAGTGGATGCCATTCGTGCTTCCAAGCCTGTTTTAATCGGGAAGCTCCACCAAACACTGTCCACCATGGTGACCATTATCACATTTGACACATCAGTGTCCCAGTGTTCAGCATCAAAGCAGCCACGAGTTACCTCTGTACAGCAATGCACAGACCAGTGCTATAGCACCTAGAAGACTGTTTGACAAAAAAACAATTTAAACCAAGGGCCCTTGGGCCCTCATGGATTTTTAAATAGAAGCCTTATCACAAATGCCTCACTTCCCTTAGTGAATTCAAATTCCGCCCTGCAGCTCACCCATTCCAGCTAACAGCTTCTGTAGAAATGTAGGCTTAATTGTGAATCTTGTGATTGGAAGTTTGACATCCTTTCCCATAGAGGTTTATCCTCCATCTCACTACCTTAGTTCTCTAAAATGTCTCGCTCACTCATGTTACGTGGCCATCTGTGGCGGTATCATCTGTTCACTGTCTGTTCTCAGGGACCCTGGCCAATTGGAGGTTCCATTTTCAGTGTATGCTTCTACCTTCACTGAGAGGAAAAGGAAGAGAGACTTCCACGCCTTCATTGGCCAAAGCAAGTCACATGGCTGCGTAGGACAGAAAACAAAACCTCAAACTCATGGTTGGAAGCACTCAGAGCTGAGCTTCCATTGGGCTTCTCCAGCTGTAAGACACACACAGGATGGGCTTGCCTCTCTGCTTTCAGTCCGTTCCCCTGCGCCACCAGAGCTCTCTAGAGGAACCTTATACAAACCTGACCGAGCGTAGGAAATACGTCAGCTCTGGTGGATGGCTGGCCAGTCAGCTTTTGTTTGGCCAACCTTAGAACTTCAGTACGAGGAGAGCACAGTATTTTAGGCAAAATCCAAGCTGGCTGGCTCACAGTTACGAGCAAGTTCCTAAAAATTGGTCCTTGCAGGGAAAGTGGTGGTCAATGATGGGAAAATGATTCTTCTTTTTTACCATAACTGCCCTTCACACTAGATGTATTTCCATTCCACTGAGGAAGAAAATAGACCAATGGCTTCTTGGATATGACAGGATAAGGGAAGCCAGCAATATTAAGTATGGACTAACAAGATGTGCAACAGGAAAGGGGAAAGGTGGGGGCTTTTTAAATAAAATAAATGGATTATGTTATTCTGTGATACGGAAAGTGAAGAGTGGGCCATAGCAAGCAATAGCACGTGCCCTTCTCTTTAGATTGTCTAGTCTCTACTTCTAGTATCATGTTCATTGTTTATTGTTTATTGTTTGAGGGCAGTCTTAATTGAGATGGGAGTTCAAGTAAGATCATGCAATGTACTTAAAAGTGGGAAGTAAACTTAAAAGTAAAAGAAAATGGGAGCCGGCTGCCGGAGATATTACAGCTTTTAAGCAAATAAAGATACATTGGATTTAATACTTGATAGCACTCTTGGGGCACACAAGAGAGGTTTAGGGCAGAACGTGAGGGTGGTGAGACCAATGGATAAAAACTATGGACGCTCCTAGCTCCTCCTCCACACTTAAAAAATTCAAAACAAACAAAACCCTGTTGCTGTCATTAAGTGGATGCCAGTTCGTGGTGACCCCTCAGGTGTCTGAGGACAGCTGTGTTCCACAGAGTTTTCAATGGCTGATTTTTCCAGAAATAGACTGCCAAGTGTTCTCTCTTTCAAGATACCTTTGTGTTGACACGGACATTAGTTCTTTTTTGGTTCATAGTCGACTCCAACGACTCCAAAGACAAGGACTTCTTGACATTCTCTTTACTCTTGAGAGAGAAGAGGCAAGGTGCAGATCCAAACTGGTTTCGTTGCTCAGTGCCCACTGTTCATTTTGTAAAACACAGTGTGTGGGAATGATTGTAGGAAACACAATGTGAATGAAGGGGCATGTGCCGCACAGTGTATATGAATGAAACACAGTGTTTACGAATTTTGTTTGCAGACCAATAGAAAATAGAAAAAGCACACCTTTATATAAAAATCTTGACATTAAAGAGTGTCTTTGTTTTTATCTTATTTGCTAGAAAATGAAGGTGATTTTTTAAAAATTTATTTCTTTTTTTAAAGTTTTTGTTATTTTGTGTGTGTGTTCTGTCAAATCAGATCTGACTGATACAGGAGGAGGTTGTCCCTTCTTCTCCAGCAGAGCATCTGGTGGATTTGAACCACGCGCCTCTGAGATTGCAGTGCAGCTTCTTGCCACTAGGCCACCAGAGCTCCCGAAATGATTTTTTTTTAAAGTCAGTTTCTCACTTTGTCTTTCCCTAAGAAGTTGTGAAATCCAACTACCTTCACACAGTCTCATGACCTCTGGGCATGTCGTTAGAAGGGACCAGTCCTTGGAAAAGGACATCGTCCTTGGAGAGGTTGCAGGGTCAGTGAAGGAGTGAGAGACCTTCAGTGGGAGGACGGACAGAGGGACTGTCATGGAGGCATGATGAGGCTGGCATAGGACAGGCAGGGTTCAGATCCATGGTCCATTGGGCCACTATGAGCTGTGTTCAACGGGAGAACACTTACCAACAACCTTATGTTGTCCCGCACGAGACTGTAAGCTTTAAGGGAGGGATAAAGGTGAGGTTTTGTCTGTATGTATTTACTTCATCCTTAATGTGGCTACAGTTTCCTGTGCTTAACAGTCCTCAGTAAACGCTTGATGTGTGAAATGTCATGGCCTCTTTGGAAGTTCCTCAGACCCAAACACGTAACACCATGATGCATTCCAGCTTGAAGCATGGTTTTAAAAAATCAGGTGTCTGTTGTAAAACGGGACTGACACTGGAGTTGGGAGGAAAATAAGAGGGAATAAATAATATATACTGCATTGAAACAGATGCGGGAGAGAACTGTTTAAGAGGAATATATGATTAGGTATTACTGTCATGACAAGAGTCCAGAATGAAACCTGCATAGTGCAATGGACTGGAGGCTGGGGGCGGATTGTGTAACAATGAAAGATTTTTTAATTTTTTTTTAACTTGTCAAAGAGAAAAGCAAACTGGGAGGGAGGGATGGACAGGGAGGAAAGTATGCAACAATGAATGAATGGAAATCCAAAATAAAATAAAATTCAGAGGCTGGAAAAAAAAGAAAGTCAAGTGTCTTTTCCTCTAGTAACCAGTAGTCTTTACAGGGAGAAAATGATTGTACTTTTGAAAATGACTTAGAAACAGAAACAGAAAGTATCTGTGAGTGGAGCCAAGTGTTTTCTAAGTGCTGATAGAGTGTGGTTGGCTTCGTGTATTGGCTCTTCCTTGCTTTGGATATTGTGGTTGTGATGTACCATCGTGTCAGAACCAGCTCCCAGTTGACCCTCCTGTGGGTAATCAGTCTCCTGGGAAGAGCTTGTCTGTCTTTCCTCTGTGGAGCAGCGGGTGGATTCGAACCACGTCCCTTTGTGTTGGCAGCACAACTCCTTACCACTAAGTTACCAGAGCGCTCTGCTTTAGATGTTCGGTGTCAGTTTTCAACACTCTGTTGCTGCTGTTGTTGTCAGTGGGCTCTGCCCGTCACAAGCTTTTGGCTGAAAGAGCAAAACATTGCCCCATCCTGTACCCTTCAGTGTCCTTGCTATTGGTCGGATCCATTTCACGGAGGGTTTCCTCTAAATCAAATTTGTCTCTAAATCAAATAGAACCCAGGACGAGGTGATGGCTTGTGAGCTGGGTTTGTTACAAAAGGTAATGTATGAATATTAAGTCTGCAATCATATTCTGAAATATAAGCTCCAGAAGGGAGATAGATGAAAGTACAACAAACCATGATTCCATGATTCCCTTCATTTTGTGGGAATGCTGGTATTCCTGCTGTCTAGCTGGAGGGGGTCTTGTTCTTGGCTAAAGTTCTCAACCTGTTGAGAGTTAAGGGTCCGCAGGGTTGCATGAAGAGCCACCCACTTAGAGTTCTGTTTTGCTGACGCTGTTGTAAAAATCCATTCTGATGGGAGTTGAATAAATTTTTTTGCTTGCTTTCATGATAATTATTTTTTATAATCACTATCTTTATAAATCCAGTCTTTGAGTATTTGCAAGTAGATGCCTGAGAGTGATTAACATCGGCAAATTATGCACTGCAAGCTGCGTGTAACTTCCATTCCTAACAAAGTGTACCAAACCTCAGTGCCGCTTGTCATACTTCAGATATGTCACCAGTTGTTCCAATAACCTGATCAGGGCTAGAGTTAATGAGTAACCGAAGGCGCTGAGGTGGGCTAGTGAAAGTTGCATTGGAAGGACAGCAGGCAGTAGGACTCAAACCTAAATTAAAACCATGCTCCCCTCCCTGAATCCCCAGTGTTCATTCACTAGTTCACTCATTGCCTTATTTCTTCATATGTTTGTTAGTAAGGAACAAAGGTAGCAAGATTATTTATATATATATATATATATGTGTGTGTGTGTGTGTATATATGTGTATATATATGTATACACACACATATATATACACATATATATATGAATGATGATCATATATCTAAACACACACACACACACACGTTGTTGTGTACCGTAGAGTTGGAACCGACCCATAGCTGACCCTCCGACAAGGTTTCAGAGGCAGTTAATCCCATGAGAGATTGCCCATCCTTCTCCCACAGAGCCCCTGGTTACCTCAAACGGCGTGCCTTTTATATTACAGCACAGCTTCTTGCCACTAGGCCACCAGAATGTGCATGCTATAAATAAATAGATAGATGCATAGATGTATACATACATGTATACATATACATATGATATATATACACATATATATTCACATGTATACATATATATGAGTGATGATACACACATATATAAATACATACATATACCCATATATGTATGAGTGATGATTATATATTCATACTTTCATATATATGCACATATATTCAAATAGATATGAGTGCGAGCACACACACACACACACACACACACACACACACATACACAGGTATGCTGATTCCTGAAGGAGGTTGTCCTTTATTTCCATTTTTGTGAACATGTGTAAACGTGCTGACCTCTGTTGTCTCTGTCTCTACCACTTCTGCACCTCCCCAGGTCCCCTTTTCCATCCATGATACTGTGTCAATTGCCCTAAATGTCTATTTCCTTTCTCTTTATCTAACTTAAACAAAAACAATTAAAAACAGGCCTAAGGGCCATGGATTAAAGTCACCTATCTTTGGCTTGGTAGCATCACTTTTGGTCCACTAGGCCAACTGATCTCTCTCTATGTTGATGCTGTTGTTGTTAAGTGCCGTCGAGTTGTAGGCAACTCGTAGTGACCTAAACAAAAGTCCTCAACACTTGTGTGACTTTCGTCCTTTCTCCAGGTTCATAGGGTTTCTGGAGGCAAGTTATTTTGAAAGTGGATGCCACTCCTGCTTCCAAGCTTGTTTTAATCAGGGAGCTCCACCAAACACTGTCCACCTTTGATAACCATTATTGCATTTGACATGTCACTGTCACAGTGTTCAGCTTCACAGCAACCACATGTTACCTCTGTACAGCAAATGGACACACCAGGACTATACAACCTAGAAGAATGTTTGACCAAAACCAATTAAAAACAGGCCCAAGTATTTCAGTATTTTACCATTCCAGCATGCCCAAATGCTGGCGAACTCTGGGCCAGAGATCCCCAATTCCTCTAGCAAGTCTGCTCTGCTGACACTCACTTGGGGCAAAAAGAAAGCCACAAGCACCCATGGCTGTTAGCTAGTTACCGAATTTCCCCTCCCACCCCCATCCCTGGTAACCATTAAAGGCTGTCTCCTCCAGGGGTACGGAGCTGTTCTGCCAGCCCAAAGGCACACAGTTTGAATCTACCAGCTGGACCATGGGAGGAAGATGGGCAATCTCTTCACATGTGACTTACAACATCTGAAAACTCATTAGAGGGTCAGCTGTGAGTCACTTTGGACTCAACAGTACACAACAGTTTCATGCACATTACCCTTGTTGTTGTTATGTGCTGTCGAGTCATCTGCCACCCATAGCAGCCCTACATACAACAGCTCTAAACCCTGCTCTATCCCTTGCTAATCTTGTCTCCAGTACACCCACCCCCATTACCCTAGTGACTGAAACAATCCATCTCATCCAGGGTCTTCCTCTCCTGTACTGTCCCTCCATCCTCCAAAGCTTGACATCCCTTTCCAAGGACTGATGCCTCCTTGCAACATGTCCAAAGTATGTCAGTTGGAGCTTCAGAATCCTTGCCTCCAAAAAGCAGCCTGGCTTCACCCTCTCCAGGATGAACTTGTTTGTTTTCCTAGCATTTCATGATATATTAAATACTTTTCTCCAGCACCACAGCTCAAAGGCATGAATTCTCCTTCTATCATCCCTGGTCATTGTCCAGCTCTCTGATGAATAGCAAGTAGTTGCGCAGACCATGGCCTGTATCAGACACATCTTAGTCCTCAGACTGACATCGTTGCTCCTTAGTACTTTGGAGAGATCTCTGACAGCAGACTTTCCCAATGCAATTTTTTTTTTAATATGGTGAGAAAAATTTCTATTTAGAGTTAGCCAGCTGGACTCAGTTTAGATGATCCCAGTTTTGTTGGCAACATCCAAAGCATCACGGTCAGGAGCAAGTCGAACATAGGCCTTCTTCTCTCCATCAGGCCTGATCAAGGTGTTGACCTTGGCCACATCAGTGTCATAGAGCTTCTTTACAGCTTGTTTAATTTGGTGCTTGTTGGCCTTGACATCCACAATGAACACAAGTGTGTTGTTATCTTCTGTCTTCTTCATGGCTGACTCAGTGGTCAGGGGAGCCTTGATGATGACATAGTGGTCAAGCTTGTTTCTCCTGGGGGCGCTGTTCCGGGGGTATCTGGGCTGCCTTCAGTCTCAGCGTCTTAGGCCGCGGGAACGTGGGTGACGTGCGGATCTTCTTTTTGTTTTGGCTGTGGATGCCCTTCAGGACGCCTTCTTGGCCTTTAATGCCTTTGCTTTGGCTTAGTTTTGAGAGGGTCAGGGGCTTGCTTTTTCGCTTTCGGTGCTATCTTCGTAGAAAAGGAACAATTTGTCTTTTAATTTTCTGGTTGCTGGTGCCAAGAGAGTTGATTGTAGAGACAAGCAAACTGAAGCTGTCAACAATCTCAGTCTTGTCAGCGTCTATTATGATGCTGCCAGTCGGCCCAGTGGTGAGAATCTTTATTTTCTTGATGTTGAACTTCAATCCATATTGAAGGCTGCAGTCCTTGATGTTCTGCAGCAAGCGCTTCAGGTCCTCCTTAATTTCAGCAAGCAGGGTTCTCTTAGATTTTTTAATAATGGACTCTGACAGTATTTGTCCTTTAGTGACTGTTTCACCCAGCATATTGTCCTCTAGATTCCTCCATACTTTGTAGTCTTCTCTTTTATTCTTTCATAATGGACTTCTTTGTTATTCTTTAGTGTTGTGTAGGATTCCATTGTGTGCAAATGTTGGGCTCCTTTGTTGTTCTTTAGTGTTGTGTAGTATTTCATTGTATGCTTGTGTGACCATTTGTTGATGCATGTATCTGGTAGGCATGTGGGCTGTTCTCTTAGCTTTGCTGTTTTAAAGAAGAATGCTGCAGTGAACTAGTGTGTGTACATATTTTTGCTCATGTCACATATGCACATTTGCTCACACACTTATGTGTATTTTTGCTCATGTCACATGCACTCATGCATGTTTGCTCATGTGCACCTTTTGATTGTCTTCTGGGGAGGAAAGGCATGTGAGTAACTTTGAACTAGTGAGCATGGGGAGATGAAGACACTTAGGACAATTCCAAGGAGAGTGCTGTGCTGTGAGGGGTGTCTAGTGGGGAGCAGTAGACTTGCTTCTCTCTGTCTGGAGGGGGTTCTGTGGGGGGAAGTCTTTAATGTGGACAGAGGGCTTACCTGTTTGTATGTTTGACTATGTAGTCAGGAGGCTACTTCTAGCAAAAGCCTCAGATTAGCAAAGGCATAGAAGCTGGGAAAACCATGGATACATATTTCCGACCTCTCACTTATCTCTGGAAGGAGTGAGCGAAGGAATTGGATTCTGGATGCTGAGGCAGACAATAGAATGTAGCATAAAGCCTGAGAACGTGAGAAGCAAACTGTATCTGCTTAGCAGTTTTGCCCAAGGCCAGAGCTGTGTAGGAATCTGAAAGAAAACCCAGATTATTTATGTGCTACTACCAGCCATATATCGAAGGCTGGGAAGAGCTGGGAGTTATGGAGTGAGTTCAAAGCAATCTCGATTATTGAAAATGAATGAAATTGAATTCCACTTCCTACAGAGTCATTTATTGAAAGACAAAAGCAATTAATATTGAAAATAAAATAATTGTGAACTTCTGAACTAAATTACCATGCAGATCTAATGCACTGTCGCATCAGTCTTTAAATACTTCATGTATTAGAAAATGGGAACCCTAGTCTCTGAGCCAGGGGCCTCTAGACCATCACCATTTATTCCTTCTGTCTCTGCCAGAGAGCAATTCTCATTTTCTCAAAGAGCAACAAATTAAAAGCCAAAGTCTGAGAAATGTGCTTCCAAATCTAACATACACGTGCATGTTCAGGTTTGTGATTTCAGCTTATAAATTAATCCTGTCATTTGATAAATTAAAGAAAAGAAAAAGTAAGCAACACAAGCGAGCTGGTCATGGGAGGTATTTTGTAGTTCATTGCAGCATTGGGAATATTTTTTTTTTCAAAGTGGTAAAGAGCAAATAAGTTTACAATTTATTTAGTTTACAGAGAAATAATTTTTAAAATGTTCAAAATTGAGGGAGTTTTTCTTTTGCTTTTCAA
>NW_006399777.1:11516012-11519946 GCF_000299155.1 Elephantulus edwardii
TGTCCCACCACCCTCCCAAGCATAATGTCCACACCACTATCACCAAAGAACAGATTAACTAAAAGAAATTTAAGAAAGATGCAGAACATCTAAACTATGCAGTCAGCCAACTCAACCTTGTGGATGTATTCTGAGCACTGGGAATTTTAACATATTATTGCAAACTTGGCATCGCCAAAGAGTTACCTGTTGCCAAGCCCTTGCCATGCATCTGATGAATGATTCTGCTATGGGCGTCAGGCTTCCTCGTGACTGATTTATGGGCAGAGACCAGAGGAACTTGAAAGTTAAGGGCAGAGTTGCTCCTTACATGTGAACTCGTACAAGTTCTGTCTTGAATCACTTTGCTTTATGGGAACACTCAAGGGCATGTGGGCCACTTGTTGTCCTTCCTGGTCTCTTGGAAAACCCACTGACTTAAGTTAGTTTCCCTGAAAGCACTTACTGAGAATGTGAGGAAGAATGATTTATTAGGAAGAGTTATAAAGGGGTGAAACTTGGTAGAGACAGAGACCAGCAAAGGATGAAACCAAGCAAAGTGGCTTGAAGAGTAATTTTGACTGGATCCTGCTACGGAGCGTCGGAGCCAAACCAGATGAGCTACAAGCCATTGCAATTGGGGAAAGGAGTTGGACTGCTTATTCCAAATAACACACGCCTTCTACCGTCACCACTGGCCCAATAGGGATCATCGTGATAGATGGAGAAAGGATCGCAATTCTCATTGACCAGAATTTATTCTTACTTGGACCCACCCTTGGTACCAGTTGCCACAAAATCAAGATGTTTTGCATAGGGAAAAATGTGCTGTCAAGGACCTCTCCAAAGATCTTAAGGAGCAATGATGCTAGTTTAAAGACTAAGGTGCAATGAATCTAATTCATAGTCTCCTCAGTTGCTTCTCATGCATGTGAAAATTGGACAGTGAATAAGGACAACAGGCGAGAAATCCATGCCTTTGAATTGTGGTGTTGGAGAAGAGTACTGAATCTATCCCACAAAGAATGAAGAGATGGGATGTGGAGAAAGTTCAACCAAGGTACTCCTAGAGGCAAATATAATGAAACTCTGCCTTTCAGCCTTGGGGTATGTTGTTAGGAAGGGTCAGTCTCTGGAAAAAAGATACCATTCTTGGAAGGGCTGAGGGTCAGAGCACCAGAGGAAGAGTCTCAACAAGATGGATTGACTCAGTGATGTAACAGTGCCTCAGGTATGTCAGAGAAGGTGAGGACTGGCTCCACAGTCAACACTCTTGGTACCAGCAGCCAGGAAATCAAGAGACTAATTGCATTGGGAAATTCAGCTGTCAGGGACCTCTCCAGAGTACTGAAGAACAACGATAGTAGGCTTGAGACTAAGGTGCGCCTGATCTGGGCTGTAATCTTCGCAGTTGTGTGCTATTCATAGGAGAACTGGACCGTGACTAGGGATGATAGAAAGAGAATTGATGCCTTTGAGCTGTGGTGCTGGAGAAGAGTGTTCAGTATACCATGGACTGCTTGGAGAACAAACAGGTTTTTCCTGGAGAGGGTGAAGCTGGCTGCTTCTTGTAGTCAAGGACGCTTCTGAAGTTTCATCTGACATTCTTTGGGCATGCTGAAAGGAGGGACCAGTCCTTGAAGAGGGACAACATGTTTGGGAGAGTGGAGGGACAGCGCAGGAGAGGAAGACCCTCAATCAGATGGATCAATTCAGTGACTGGGGTAATGGGAGTAGGTGTGTTGGAGATAGTGAAGTTGGCACAGGATAGAGCAGGGTTTAGGGCTCTTGTACATAGTTTTGCTATGAGATGCAAGTGACTCAACGGCACATAACAACAAAGCAACATATTAGAAATAAAATCGATGTAGTGGCATGTAAAAAAAAACAAAGACTAAAACTTCTTTTGGGGAGAGAGTGGTTGGCAAACAAACATTCGAGATATGTGCTCCTTGAAGATAAAAACACAATACATATGACTCCTATGTGCAGTAACTGTCCAACGAAGCATCGTAGGTGGAGGCTGTTGGACATGGGAACCATGAAGAGTGACGAGAGTAAAGGAGTTCAAGGAGAAGGAGGAAGAATTTGGACATTCTTCTGCCCCAGTATGCCAGGCTGGGGCATGGTGCTTATGAAATGCTGCTGGAACAGCATCTAATCTTTCTAATCCACGGTGATGGTTAAGACCTCAGCTCTCCGCGTGGGAAATACACCCAACTCTTGACAGTATGTTTGACTCAGCATCTGAGGGTCTGGGAGAAGTTTCAAAAGAAGGCTAAGAAATCCCTTCACTCCTGAGCTGGCCAGTCACGGAGGTTCAGCAGAGGGTAGGCACACCACTGAGTTAAAAACTCAAACCTAGCTAGAGCTTCCATCTCACATGCTACAAGCCAGGTAGAAAACATGAACAGCAAAAAGTCCTAAATAGAAATGCGAAACCTCCGAAGAGTTGTTGTTGGGTACCATCAAGTCAACTAGGTGTCATAAAGCCATCCTACGGACAGCAGATATGTGTATCTTCCCTGCCCGGTACCATCCTCATCTCTGAACTACTTGAACCCACTGCTGCACTCACTGTGTCAAACCAGCTTGTTGAGGGTCATCTTCTCTTTCACTGACCTTCCACCTTTCCAAGCATGTTGTGTTTCAGTTCTGTCCCCTTCTGACAGCATGCCTACAGCATGGGAGGCCATGTTTCACAGCCCCTGCGTCTAAGGACTGGTGGCACTCGCTCTAAGACATGTTTGTTCTTTTGGCCATCTGGAGGCCCCATTCTTCTCCAAGACCCCGACTCCAAGTAATTGTTGTTGTTAGGTGCCGTCGAGTCGTAGACGACTCATAGCGATCCTGTGAACGAAAAGCCTGAGCAATGCTCATAGAGTTTCGGAGGCAAGCTATTTCAGAAGCGGATGCCACTCCTGCTTCCAAGCTTGTTTTAATCGGGAAGCTCCACCAAACACTGTCCACCATGGGTGACCATTATCACATTTGACACATCAGTGTCACAGTGTTTAGCATCACAGCAACCACGAGTTACCTCTGTACAGCAAGTGGACACACCAGTGCTGTACAACTTAGAAAGACTCCAAGTTAGAGCCTCTGAAAAGCTGGAGCTGTGTGTCTGTCTTAAAGCGCTGCACTTGAACACTGATCAGTACTGGCAGACCAAACAAAATGTATTTATGGTTTCAATTTGGCTGGTTGCCAACCAGAATGTCTAAAATAAATGGCTTCAGTATGAACATAAATATGACCTGGGCATGCAGAAATCCAACCCCCCCAATATATGGAACAGGTATAAAAGGAGAAATGTGTAGAAACCTACCCCCTGGATCCTTGCCACCTGCCTCTACGGGGAAGTTGTCTCTAAAGGCAGTAAGTGCAATATATATGCTCCTTCAAGCAGGGTGCAGCTATACTAAAATCTTGAGTATATCCTCCCCCTGTTCTTGTTAACTTAATATTTGTAGATCTGTCAAGGATGATTCTTAAAAGTTTTCATTTTGCTGGGAATGTTGCCTTTGCTCTGTTGGAGCTGGGCATTCTGCTAATTATCCATCAGGTTAATTTTCTCTTTTAAGACAAAACAGAAACTGTGTGGTGTGTGGTACATGACTTGCCAGAATCAAGGGGGAAGTATCTCTGATTATGTACAAGCTCCTGATGTCCATGTATATTGATGAAATGTCGCACCGGTTACTAAGCCTTCAAGGAAATAGGATTTTGCTAGTGTATTGAACCTAGATCTTCTTCAAGTTATGTATCATGGCAGTTCGTTCCAGGAGTTGTCCCATGTAAGAAGATATCGTTGTATGCCGAGTGAAATATCTCAGTCGCAAAAGGACAAATATTGCATAGTGCCACTGCTGTAAAATGGGACTGATATCAGGGTGGAGGGAAGACTGAGAAAAACTGGATAAATTGTGTATACTGCACTGAAACAGATGAGGGA
>NW_006399777.1:11520131-11522032 GCF_000299155.1 Elephantulus edwardii
ATTCTCTGTAAATGTTCATTAAAATTATTAAAAAAATGAAGATATTGTTGGACTTCTACTATGATGATAAAATGGGACAGCGGCCATTGTTAACGTCTACATGTTAAGGCTGAGTTTGAACGACTCCCTTGCTACGTTTAAATATTAAAATAGTTTCTTAATACATTTAAGCATTAAAATGGTTTCTACAGGAAAAGGAAGCTCGGGTGTTTTAGTGGTAAGGAGCTGCACTGCAATCCCAAAGGCACGCAGTTCAAATACACCAGCTGCTTCATGGGAGAAGGACAGGCGGTCTCCTCCTGTGTGATTAAACTGCCTCTGCAAACCAGCTGGAGGGTCAGTTGTGAGTCGGTGATGACTCAGCTACACACAACAAAAAACAATAGGAAAAAGTATGTGGGTTTTGCATTTTGTATGCGAATCACGTCCTTTTAGCAGGTTTATAAACCAGTAAGAAGGGAAGCAGTCTCCTCCCTGGTGATTAACTCCCTCTAAAAACCAGCCAGGGGGTCAGCTATGGGTCAGTTCAGACTCTGCAGTAAACAACAACAACAACAAGAAGTAAAGGTGTTTGTTAGTTTTTTAATTAAGTGTATTTGTGACGCTATCATGGCTTAAAAAATACTGACTCATTAAGGGACTTGTGATTATCTCTGTAAATTTTCAAATCCTTTTTGAAAACTCAAGTTGAACTTTGGTATTGTAGCTCTTTTAATCCCACTGAAATTTTAAAACAAAAATACTTACCCTAGAACTTGGACTTGCTGGTCCCCAATCCCTTATGGAAAGTTGTGAGCAAAAATAGGTACAACAGTAATTCCCCTGTTCATCTAGATTGGCTTGTATCGCTGATGGAATTGGCCAGATAATTGAATAACTTTCCATTTCAGTTTTGCTTTAAAGACTTGGCATAGGAAAGACTTGACTCGTACATGGGACTCAGGAACAAGAGCTGTTTCAAGGGAAAGATGAGAAGGACTCCATTTCTTTCAGTTTCTTGGCCAGTGAATTACATTTGTATTTTCTTTTCTGTTTCTTGCTTTTGTCCCTCAGATTTACTGGAGGAAGGCTACTCTAAGTGACAAAAAAAAAACACAAAAAAAACAGAACTATCATTAATTTCAAAAGGAATACTAGGACAGTGTATCCATAGCCTAACCAGTAAAGTCATCCAAGAGAACTCTAGGGGAAATTGAGTTATCACGTAGCTAAGAATGATGCCTATAAAAATGTTTCATAATGGATTTTTTCCCCCACTGTTAATTTGCTTTGAGAACAAAACCTTCTTTAAAGGTGATGGGGAAATACAATACAAAACAGTAGACATACATTTCTATTTTTTTCCTGTTAACTATTCCTCTCCTGACATACCGAAGCCATTGTTTAATTGTACACTTCTACTTTGCTCATGCCAGAGATTGACTCTGGAACGTAAACGTGCTGTTCATGAACTTGCACCTCAATGACACTGCGGTGCCATTTGCTTAATTATATTTAGAATTCATAATGTTGAGTCTGGCTGATTTATCAGGTGTAATCTGTTAAAGGCATGAAATTAAATAATGACCGTACAGGTAAAGAAGATTAACTTCCTCTAAATCATCAAGAGGAATGGGTTTATTTTGTCCATAAATATACTGGAGAGAGAGAGAGAGAGAAAGGGAGGGAGAGAAAGGGGAGGGGAGAGAGAAGAGAAAGGAAGAGAGAGAGAGGGAGAGAGAGAGACAAAGAGCGAAAGAAAGAGAGACAGAGAGAGAGAGAGAGAGACAAAGAGAGAGGGAGGGAGAGAGAGACAGTGAGAGAGAGGGAGAGAGAGACAGAGAGAGACAGAGACAGAGAGAGAGAGAGACAGAGAGCAAGAGAGAGAGAAAGGGAAGGAGGGAGAGAGAGAAAGGGAGGGA
>NW_006399777.1:11522132-11535951 GCF_000299155.1 Elephantulus edwardii
AGGGAGGGAAAGAGAGAAAGGGAGGGAGAGAGAGAGGGGGAGAGAGAGAGAGAGAAGGGGAGAGAGATTGGCCTTTGCATTCAAGTGGTTGGATTATGTTAATTCCAGATGGGTTGTTAGGCAACATTGTAACTACCTTGGATTATTATAAATCACAGAAACCCACTAACCAATATAATGATGTCTAATGTTGCGATGCTGTAAGGTAGTTTTGTTCCTTTTATCCTTGCCCACTAAAGAGTTGTTGTTGTTTTGTGCTGTCGAGTTGACCACACTTCATAGCAACCCTATGCACAATAGCTCTGAATCTCCTGGGCCAATTTCACTGCCTTTGACATGTCCACCCTCGTTAATCTAGTTACTGTGTCACTCCATCTAATTCAGGATCTTCCTCTCCTGAGCTGTCCCTCCACCCTTCCTATCATGTTGTCTTTCTCCAAGGACTTGTCCCCTCCTGACAATGTGCCCAAAGTATCTGAGACCGAGCCTCCAAATCCTTGCCTCCAAGGAACAGCGTGGCTTCACCCTCTCCAGAACAGACTTACAGTTCTCTTCGCACTCCAGGGTGTATTCAGTACTCTTCTGGACCACCACTCAAAGGTATCAGTTCTCCTTCTGTCATCCTGATTCATTGTCCATCATAGCAAGTGATTGCAAAGACCATGGCCTGGATGGGGCACACCTTCGTCTCTAAGCTGATAGTAGACTGATACAAGCCCACTAACACAGGTTTCATGAAATCTGTACTAAGTGAGGCAAAGAGATGACCCTTGTCTTTATGGAACAGTTGAATGGATGGGTCTGCCAAAATCAAGGGTAGAACTAAAAAGAAAAAGTTATTATGTTGTTGTTATGCGTTGTCGAGTCACCTGCAACTCTTAGTGACCCTATGTACAACAGCCCTAAACTCTGCTCTATCTTGTGCCAACCGCACTGTCTCAGACACTCCCATCCCGATTATCCCAGTCACTGAATCAATCCACCTCATAGAGGGTCTTCACCTCCTGTGCTGTCCCTCCACCCTACCAAGCTTGATGACCCTCTCCAAGGACCCGTCTCTCCTTACAACATGCCCGAAGTATGTCAGACAAAGCCTCAGAATCCTTGCCTCCAAGGAGCAGCCTGGTTTAACCCTCTCTAGGATGAATCTGTTTGTTTTCTTGGCAGTCCAGGGTACATTCCATACTCTTCTCCAGCACCACAGCTCAAAGGTGTCAATTCTCCTTCTATCCTCCCTAATAATTGTACAAGCTATTTAAAAACAAAACAAAGCCCCAGAGGGCTTAGAAATGAAAAGCCAGTGGCCTAAAACAGACTAGGAGGAGTGAAAGTAGTAGCAATCTTTCCCTTTATTTTCTTTATAGTTCCTTATCTTTAGTTCTAATTGTCTTCTGCACACATTTTTAAAAACCTGCTTATTCATTATGCAGCAAATCTAGATCATTTACTCTCATTCAATTAAAACAATGTCTTTTTTGGGCTAATAAAACTTCCATACAAGTCAAGTTTGATACCTCTGACTTTTCAAAGTTATTTTTAGTATTATACTTTGTGGTTCTTTACCAATTTTATATTGATATTATGTTTAGAAAATGTGAAGATTAAAGAAAGGGCAAGACCAGGTGACCCACAATTCTATCACAAATAGGCAGATAGTGCTTACATGTAGGTAGACACTATTTTAAGGGCGTGGTGGCTGAGTGGCAAGAAGCTGCACTGCAATCCCAACAGCATGTGGTTCAAATCCACCAGCTGCTCTGTGCGAGAAGAGTGGGCAGTCTCCTCTAGTAAAATTAAGTGCCTCTGAAAACCTGTCCGAGGGTCAGCCTTGGGTCAGTTCCAACTCGACGGTACACAACAACAAAGAAATACTAATTTCTGGCATCTCTCTAAATATGTTTACATAAAAATTTTCAGAAGACATTAAATGCTGCTGTACACACATTGTTCCCTTTAGAGAATGAATATTTTTCCATGATGCTATAATTATTATGTCATGTTAATGATTACACAGTACTGTATTTCAGTGCTGCATGTCACTTATGTTCATTTTCATAAATGTTGTTGTTATGTGCCATCGAGTTGCTTGCTACTCACAGTGACCCTATGTACAACAGCCCTAACCTCTGCTCTGACCTGTGCCACTCACACTATCTCTGACAGTCCCATCTCGATTACCCCAGTCACTGAATCAATCCATATCATTGAGGGTCTTCCTCTCTTGCGCTGTCCCTCCACCCTCCCAAGCATGATGTCTCTCTCCAAGGACCCCTCCTTACAACATGTCCAAAGTATGTTAGACGAAGCCTCAGAATCCTTGCCTCCAAGGAACAAGGTGTGACCCTTTCCAAGATGAATCTGTTTGTTTTCCATGGTACCCTCAATACTCTTCTCCGGCACCACAGCTCAAAGGCATCAATTCTCCTTCTATCTTTATTCATATTAGTATTTCCTTAGGCACATAATCAGAATGGCTAATGCCTGATTAATGTTCTGATACTTGTAAGATTTAGGATGTATGATTAAAACAGTACTACATACATGAACTTGCTGGAGGGTTAGCCATGTATTGGTTCTGACTTGATGGAACGCAACAACTACCAAAACCCAGCAATAAACGGGGAAACTCTGGTGGTATATACCTTAGGGTGTCATGGTCTGACAGTTCTAATCTTCCAGTCATATCATGAGAAACTTCCAAGCGTGGCCTCCTGGCTACCTGAAATCATAGTTTATGAGAAATATTAAATATTTAATAATGATTGTTTAAAATTGCTTTTAATAGAAAACCAGAAGGGATTGAAGCAGGTCTTCCTCTCTTTTACTGATTTTCTATGTTCAAAGTTTGATAGACGAAGCTTTGACAGCTTTGTCATCTTAGCCACTAAGGAGAATTCTATCTCTACTATTATTTGTTGTTTTGTTTGTGTTTCAATTTTGTTGTTGTTATGCGTTGTCGAGTCACCTACAACTCTTAGCGACCCTATATACAACAGCCCTAAACCCTGCTCTATCCTGTGCCAATCTTATTGTCTTGGACACACCTACTCGCATTACCCCAGGCACTGACTCAGTCCATCTCATCGAGGGTCTTCCTCTCCTGCTCTGTCCCTCTGCCCTCCCAAGCATGACATTCCTCTCCAAGGACTGACCCCTCCTTGCAACAAGTTCAGAGTATGTCAGATGAAGCTTCAGAGTCCTTGCCTTCAAGGAGAAGTCTGATTTAACCCTCTCTAGGATGAACCTCTTCGTTCTCTTAGCAATCCATGGTATATGCAAAACTCTTCTCCAACACCACAGCTCAAAGGTATCAATTCTCCTTCCGTCCTCCATAGTCATTGTCTAGCTGTCTGAGGCATAACAAGTGATTGCAAAGACCATGGTCTGTATCAGGCGCACCTTAGTCTCCAGACTGACATCGTTGCTCTTCAGTTTATTTACAAAATCTGAATACATTGTTTTAGAGAACAGATGCTTTCAATATTTCTGCCTATACTATTTTCAAGACATATCTGTTCTTTTGGCAGTCCACGAGCTATTCAGTTCTCTTTTCCTACACTACATCTCAAAGGCATTCATTTTTCTTTTGTCATCCTTACTCATTGTTCAGATCTCAGATACACAGCAAGCAATATGCATTAAGTTCATGGCCTGGATCGAGTGCACCTTAGTCTTCAAACTAGCATTATTGCTCTTCAGTATTTTGGGAAAGTCAATGACAGCAGACTTGGCCAATGAAATATGTCTCCTGATCTCTTGATTGCTGGTATCAGGGGTGTTTATTGTGGAGCTGAGTAAAGCGACGTCATTGACAATTTCAATCCTTGTCTCATCTATCATGATGTTGCCTGTTGGCCCAGTGGTGATGTTGAGATGTAGTCCATAGTGAAGTCTCTAGTCCTTAATCTTCTGCAGCCTTTCAAGCTGTCTGACTTTGAGCAAGCAAGATTGTGTCATATGCATAATGCAGGTTGTTGGTGAGTTTTCCTCTGACCTTAATGCTCCATTTTAGAATCCAGCTTCATGAATGATTTTCTCAGCTTTCAAGTATGCTGAATAGGTATGAAGAAGGATACAACCTTGACACTCTTTCTGATTTGAAATAATGCAATGTTCCCTTGCTCCACTTCTTGGTCGAGTTAAGTGTTCTGGGATTCTCATTTTTCTCAATGTTAGTCCTAGTTTGCTATGATCCACGGAGTTGAATGCCTTGGAAGAGTCAATGAAATACAAATAGACATTCTTCACATATTCTCTGCTTCCAGCCAGGATCTGTCTTTCACATCAGCAATTATATCCCTGGTGTCATTGACCTCTTCTAAACTTGAACTTCATTTGAACTTCTAGAAGTTCCCTGTCAGTGTACTGTTCTAAATGTTTTTGGATGATCTTCAACAATATTTTGCTTGCCTGTTATAGTAAAGACACTGTTCAATTATTTCCACATTCTGTTGGACCACCTTTCTTGAGAATGGGAACAAATATTTTACTTTGTCCTCTTGATATACTTTTTGAACTCTGTCATTTAACTGATACAAAAGTATAAGAAAAACATTTTATGTGAAATGTAAATATTTATTTAATCATTTAAGATTTTTAAAAATAAAATAAAACTGGAAGAATTATTTAGAGGAACTGGGATTTCTAGGCTATGGATACTCAGAAAATATATTGCAAGTTTATACTTTTTAAAAGAGCAAACAAGAGAAATATACAATGAAAAAAAACTGATAAAGTGGAAAAGAGTATATCAGAATTTTTATTTTAAGCAATCCAACTGAAAATAAAAACAAAGAATAACTTATAGCCCAGAATAAAAATTTGTTTTCCTATTTAGTAAACTCATTGTTAGGTTCAGTTTGGGCAATATGGCATCTTAAAATGTCTTTGACTAGTCTCTTGAAAGAAATCATAGTATTATGATTTAAGAAGATTGAGCAGATTACATTCTAACAGAAATGTAAATGTTTAAACTCTAGACTCCCCTGTAAATATATTACCCTATGATTGGTTGCTATGAACATTAAATGCTGCTAGGAAAATGTAGGGATCTGTGTAATGAGTTGTGTTGGCAGTCTGAGAGCAGGCAGTTGGAATCGACCAGGTGCTCTACGGAAGAAGTATGGACAATCTCCTCTATGAAAAACTGCCTCTGAAAACCCTCTGGAGAGTCAGCTATGAGCTTGTTTCACTTTGACAGCACCAAACAACAAGGAGAAAAATTTAAAGACTATATCGTGTACCGTGACAAAATGTTGGAATTGATGGAGTTTTGGACAAATCCTTTAACTCAGCTTTTTTGCTTTACAGATGAAAAAGAAGAATGAGAAATAAAGAGACTGACACAAGAGCCCACACCAGGTAGGTAAAGAATGAAGAAAGGGGGGGAAAAACCACCCAACACAATTGATAAATATGGGAAAGCATTGGGAAAGTATCCTGTAATCTGGTTCATCCACGGTAAGCATCTTTTAGCATATTAGCTTTGAAAGTGTATATTTTATGTGCAAAAAAAGCCAGTTTCTGTTTTTCTAAAAATGGGACTATTTTGTGGACTGTTCTTTGAGACATAATTCGAGTGGATATCCTGCTTTATTTCTTTGTGGTGAGCTTGTAGACAGAGTGAAGAAGTGGTTCACTAACTTTTTCTTAAAAGGTTCAGTTGGTCAATATTTTATTCTTTGTGAATCATTGCCTTCCCTTTGCAGCTACTCAGTTAAGATGCTGCCGCACAAATCGAGTCACAATTTAAAAAAAAATTTAAAAATAGATGTGGCTATGTTGCAATAAAGCTTTATTTAAACAGAGAGAGAGAGGAAGAAAGAGAAAGAAAGAAAGAAAGAGAGAGAAAGAGAAAGTGGTATTTGTTCCTCAGGTCTTAGTGTCAACCCCTGGGACAGGGAAGAAAAAGAAGGTAAGTAATTCTAGTAAACCATACTGTTTGAGGCAGAATCATGTTGTATATCATGGGTGTAGATACAGAGATCTGGGTCTGGGCCTCTATTATTATTGGTAACTTTAGGTAAGGTCAGTGACTCCATTGACCTCAAAAACAAAGTGCCCAGAGGATACCAGAACCAAACCCAGTGCCACTGAGTCCAATCTGACTTCTGGCTTCCGTCTACCAGGTTGTAGATCTTTACTAAAGGCTACTGTCCACTCTTCTTCTTCCGGAGGGCCTGGTGGATTCAAACAGCCAAGCTTTTGGTTAGCAGCCCAATGGATAGCACACTAAACCATTGGGATTCTGAGGACAGAGTTATTTTGAAGATAAAATGAAATCACTTAAGTAATGCATCTCTTAGCCGGTGAAACTGTTCTCTTCCTTTTGACAAGGGAATGGAAGCAGAACTTCGTACCATTGGGGACTCTAGTGGCGTGGTATGCAGGGAACGGCACGACTACTGCATTGAAACAGATGAGGAAGAGAACTGCTTAAAAGCTACTAGCTTTAAACCCACCAACAGATCAGCGGGAGAAAGGTGGACAGTCTCCTTCAATGGGATTTATAGCCCCAGAAACCCACGGGAGGGTCAGTCAGTTACTTGACTCTGCCTTGACAAGCAATGAGTTTATACTGTGACAAGTGAAATCTTTGAGCAAGAAAGAACTCTCTGATTTACTGTTATTAGTGTAAGCCAAAGACTTGTATGTTGTTGTTAGGTGCTGTTAAGTATGACTCATAGAGACCCTATGAACAACGAGCCTGAATTCCGCCTGTCCGCTTCATCTTGGACACACTCAAGCCCAATGCTGAAGTAACTGTAAATATATTCTCATTGAAGGTCTTCATCTCTTTGACTGACTCTGCACCTTTCAAAGCTGATGTCCCTTTCTAGAGAGTAGCCCCTCCTAATCGCATGCCCTCTGTCTGGCATGTTGCTAGGAGAGGCCGGTCCTTGGAGGAGGGCATGATTCCTGGAAAGGTGGAAGGGTGGTGAAGGAGAGTAAGACCCTCAACCAGGTGGATTGACACAGTGACTGCAGCAATGAGTTTGACTATGTCAAGATTGTGAGGTTGGCACAGCATGGGATCGATCACGGATGCAGATCTCTTGTTTGTAGGATGACTAAGTTGTACTCAACAGTAGCTAACACCGCCATCAGCATGCTCAAAGTATGGGAGCTGAAGCTTCATTATCTCCACCTTTAAGAAATACTGTCTGCACTTTGTCTACACAGATGTGTTGGTCTTCTTGGCAGTCCATGCGACGGACGCTCGTATTGTCTCCAGCATCACAACTCAAAAGCATCGCTCTCTCTTTGTCGTCCTTATTCACTGTCCAGCACTCATGTAGAACCCCTTAACTATCCTATTTTCAAGCTGTTGGTAAAAGCTTGGGTAGACAAGATAACGCTCCAATAGCCCTGAGCTTTTCTGAAATCGAAGTAACATGTGTTGCGTGGAACTTTTGCAATAATGGAAGCACTATGCTTTAATTCGTAATGATTTAAGAAGATGAATTTTTCTTGAGAGGGGAAATCAAATTATCATGAAAATAAAATTTCATTTACCCATCATTTCCTTCATTATTCATTATTTCTTATAGGAAAGATAAGTAGGAACAATGAAGAGCAAAGAAAAACGTAAAAAAATGTAGTGGGAAAGACGAAGAAATTAATGTAATGCTGCTTAACTATAAATTTCTCATTTGTATTATCATATTTTTATTTAATCTTCAACTGAACCTATCTGCTAAGTTCAATGGGTTATTTTACAGCAGAATTTCTACAGCAGTTCCAAATTGCTTTACTGCTTTTCCTAATTCATTTGGAATTTAATGTACTTTTTATGACTTAATAACTTTGTTTTCTCCCCTGCCTGGTGTAGTTATCCATTCATGTGAGTACTTTAAGATCTGAGTACCAGCTTTCTTGTTTTAAATTTAGAGTTGGCTCCTTTCATCCTAAGTAAATGCAAGCTTGAATAACCCTACTCACTTATTGTTTCAGTTTTAGCACCAATATATTGATTGCTTTACACTGCCCCTGGGTGAAGTTAAGCCTCCAACCTTTTAGTTAGAAGCCTTGCAAGTTAAGCGTTTGATCTGCTTAGACACGCTTTTAGAGAGTCAGTTGTTATGTTGTAGTACACAAGTGAGTTGGAACCAATTCATAGTTGACCCTCCAGCTGGTTTTCAGAGACAGCGAACCACATGGGAGGAGACTGTCCATCTTTGCTGTTACTGGCTTTTGTCAAGTTGTTTACAACCCTGAGCTGTTGCATGCATGTCGAGCAGAGCTGCCCCATTCAAGCTTCTGGAGGCAGATCTCTCGTCTGAAAGACTTGTCTTCCAGCATGCCTCTGGATAGGGTGGAATTTCAGCTATCCCTCGAAAAATAGCAGTTGAGTGCTTGCTTACTTGGCTATGCTACCCATGGATATCATGGAGTTGAGAGGACATTTAGACCATTTAGTTCAAAAGAGTTCTTCTACATAGGCAAGGTTACAGTGGACCATATTTTCAGATTCAGCTTCAAGCTAAGAGAAGTGCTAGTTAGTCATGTTCAGAAAAGATCTGAAAAGTTGTGATCTGGAATGAGCAGAATCCTATCAAAGGAATGACTTTCTAAAATACAATGAGAAGACTGATTCCAATGTGCCAGATTATGATTATGTAGTCAATTCTGGTTCCAGTTGCTGTTCTTGAACCTGTGCTAGCTAGAGGTGACCTCAGAGCTTTATAGGAAAGATGTTAAGGAAAAGGGAAAGATATATAGTCAGTCTTGCCATTTTTTGCAAACGCCAAAGCTAATTTCAGTGATTGCTTAGAAATATATGACATTAACTAAGATTAAAGCAAGCAGACATGCACTTAAGATATGAGCACTGGAATTTTAGATTTCATTTTAAGATTGCAATCTCTACAGAATGGTAATCTGATGGCAATGGATTTCCATTTTCCACTTCTATTTCTGTTACAATATTATCTCATAAATAACTATACTTTGATACAAGAAATTTCTCAATTTCAGAATACCTCGATTTTACACTTGTGCTGACTTATCCCAAAAATATCTGTTTGATTTATAGCTTCAATATTCTTGTTATTACTATGATATCGGGAATCAGAAAACAGCATCTCTTTTAGTTTGCTGGGTGGGTTTTGTTTTTTGGTTTGTTTGGTTTTTTTTTTTTAAACATATAGTCATGGGTCATTCCAGCTTTGGATCCAATCAAAGTGAGGCTCAAAAAAGGACTTATGATTAGAACACACCAGATAATTTTGTGCCCCAAGGATCTAATTATTCAAGGAAAAGGAAAAAAGACATGTCTAAAAAGAGGTGGCTTATCACATCTCATTCTTAAGTACAGAGAGGGACAAAAGGAAGATAAATAACATTTTAAAAGAGTAACATTTCCCATACTAAAAAAGAAGTGTTTTCCCAAATCATATCCCAGAAATAAGTTTCTCATAAGAGTGCTCCCTTTCATCTTTACACTGTAATTGCAACTCAAAAAATTCAACTCTAGACGACTTTGATGTGCTTCTGCCTCTCGACCTCAGAAATACTTCACCTGCTGAGGGTTTTAGTTCCAAATATACTGAGCCAATATCTTAATCAATATGGCCCATTTGCTGGGTACCCACATTTATCCATCTCTTGGTTATATGTTATAAATAATAACTTGATTAAACATACTTGATTTTCATTATCACTCTAGGATTCAATTACTTCGTCTCTCTGTTTCTGGAGACATATTCTATTATGACATCTTCTTATACTACTTTGAACCCCATGTAAAGACTCAGAGCTTTTACTGGTTTGCATTTGTGCTATAGTTCTCCATGTAGAATGGGATTGTATTCCATGAATTTCATTTGAAGTCAGTTCTGATGGAATTTTTTTATTTCAGTTTTTGCCTGTTATTGTCAGTATCTTGTAGATAGGATATTTGGAATGTTGGTCAGAGAATGATGCCCTCTTCAAATTACGCCCCACTACAACACTATATAAATGGGTCAGTAATGGTGTCAAATGTGATTGTCCGTAAATGAAATTAGTTGTAGTTGGGGTACATCAGAATTTGGGAATGACCTCTATTTCCTTTCTAGATCACATCATACTTTAGTGAGATGGGAGCTCTGTGAACTACTGATATTAAAGAACTAATTATCACATAATAAGTAATAAGTTTTCCTCTAGATGAGTCACTTTGGTCAAGAGAGAATGATGCTTAATTACTGGAGTTATAAGAGCGGGTATTCAGATAATTCAAGCAACACAAGTCCTAACTCGTGCTGATAATGTTAGACTGATTCAAGCACTAAGGTTTTCTTTGTCTCGGATGATGGTCACCTAACAACCATGGCTGAAACATAAGTATGACTTTTTCCGCTCAGAGAATGACCAGAATTCATAGCTACTTTTGTTATTTCGATGAAACTGAAAGCCATTCAAATTGATACGTAGTTAGGTGCTATGTGGTACCATATCCAAGAATCTAGGACGTGAATGTCTTGTGCTAAATGAACACCTACCTGAATCATCCAGCATTCTGTCCTCCACATCCTTACGCGTTGTAACTTGAGGCTTAAACTTGTTCTTCAATTCCTTCAGCTTAAGAAACGCTGAGAGAGTTTGTTCCTTTTGATTTTCCAACTTCAGCTCTTTGCACATTTCATTAGCGTACGTCTTCCCAAGCTGCCCTTTGAAATCTTCTTTTCAGTTCCTTAACTTTTTGATTTCTCCCCTTTGCTTTGGCTTCTTGGCACTCTAGTGCAATATTCAGAGTCTTGTTTGACATCCATCTTAGTCTTTTCTTCCTCCTCTGACTTTGTAATGACTTTGTATTCTTCGTGGATGATATTCTTGATTTCTTCCTACAGCTCATCTGGTCTTCACTCATTAGTGTTCAAGGCCTCAAAGCTGTTCTTGAGATAGTCTTTAAATTCTGGTGGGATAGACTTGAGGTCAAACTTTGGTTCTTGTGGATTTGATTTTGTTTTCTTTAGCTTCAGTTTGAACTTGCAGATGAGTAGTTGATGAACTGTTCTACAATCAGCACCTGGCCTAGTTATCACAGCTGATATTAAGATTCTCCATCAATTTTTTCCACAAATATAGTCAATCTGATTTTGACCCAGAAACCATCAAAAGAAGAAGATAGGAAAACAAAGAGTCACTGTACCAAAAATAATTTAATTTAATGAAATAACATATGATCAAGTGGCAATGGTGATGAAGGGGGAAGTGTAAGCTGCTCTGAAGGAACTGGCAAAAAACAAATGGCCCAGGAATTGATGGCATACCAGTTGATATATTTCAACAAACAGATGCTGAACTGGATGCCTTCATCAGGTGTGCCAAGAATACTGGAGGATCTAGCCAACTGACTGGAAGAGATGCATATTTATTCCCATGCCAGAAAAAGTGACAGAGTGTGGGAATTACCAAATAATATCCCTAACATCACACTCAAGCAAGATCTTACTGCAGACTTTTTAAGAATGACTGGAATAGTTCATCAACAGAGAACTATGAGAAATACAACTTAGCTTTAGAAGAAGTCGCGGCACTAGAAACATTATCACTAATATCAGATGGATCTTGGCAGAAAGCAAAGGAATGCCTATCTGTGTTTCATTGACTATGCTGAGGGATTTGACTGTGTGGATCACATCAAATTGTGGCTAACCTTGAGCAGGACGAGAATCCAGAACACATAACTGCACTCATGTGAAACCTAGGTTTGGAATAGAAAGCAGTAGTCAGAACAGAGCAAGGAAACAAGGCACAGTTTAGGATCAGGAAAGGTGTGCATCAGGGATGCATCCTGTTTCCAGATCTTTTCAATCTATATGCAAAATGGATTATTTTGTAGCCTGGACTTTGAGGAGGAATTGGAGGAAGAATCATCAACAACCTCCATTATGCAGTTGGCACACAATCTTGTTTGCAGAAACTGTGAAGGACATGAGGCATTTGCTGCAGAATGTCAAGGATGGTATCGTATTCAATATGGAATGAAGCTCATTATCAAGAAAGCAAAGATTCTCACCACTGGGACAATTGGCAGCGCCATGATAGATTGAGAACAGCATGAGATTGTTAACAATTTCAGCTTGCTTGGTTTCACGATCAACACTCTTGGCACCAGCGGTCAGAAAATCAAAAGACACATTTCCTTGGGAAAGTCTGTTGTCAGGGACCTCTCTAGAGTACTGAAGAGCAATAATGTCCATCTGGAGACTACGGTGCACCTGATCCAGGCCATGGACTTTGCATTTACTTACTATGCATTAGAGAGCTGAACAATAACTAAGGATAAAAGAAGAGCATCAATGCCTTTGAGTTGTGGTGCTGGAGAAGAGTATTGAACATACGGCGGACTTTAAAGAGAACCAGCAGGTCTGTCCTGGGAAGCAGGAAACCAAGCTGCTCCTTGGAGACAAGGATTTTGAAGCTCTGTATTTCATACTTTGAGCACCTTGCCAGGAGATCAGTCCTTGGAGAAGGACATCATGCTCAGAAGGGTGGAGGTACAGCATAGAAGAGGAAGACCCAGGATGAGATGGATTGACTCAGTGACTGGGGTAATGGGTTTAGGTCTGTTGGAGATGATGAGATTGGCTCAGGATAGGGCACCATTTAAAACTATTATATATAAAGTCGCTGTGAGTTGCATGTATGTTAGTTTACACCTGTAGATCAAGCATACAAAGAAAAAAGGCTAGGAGCTTCCCATGGATGGAGAGCAATGGTGTCCTTGGCTCTCATCCCTGAAGGGGGAGGAACATGACACATTAGAGGCCTCTGAAGTTGTTTTAGGCATCTTGAGTGACACTTAAAATTGAAAACTCAACTAATAAAAGATTGACAGTGTAGCCCGCCCACAAGGGTCTCAGTAGAAAGACTCAGCACTTTTTCTCTGAAAGGTCACGCCCCTTGTAATCTTATGCTGTATTTCTTTTGAGCCCATCAGACTTCATCTGACATACTTTGGTCATGTTGTAAGGAGAGACCGGTCCTTGGAAAAGGACATCATGCTTGAGAGAGTGGAGAGCAGGCGCCGGAGGGGAAGGCCCTCTGGGAGGTGGATTGATTCAGTGACTGGGGCAATCGGGATGAGTATGTCGGAGACAGTGAGATTGGCACAGGACAGAGCAGAGTTTAGAGCTGTTGTACATAGGGTCGCTATGAGTCGCAAGCGACTCGACGGCACATAACAACAAAGTCATTTTGAATTATAATTTTCTAGATGGTAACTGGTTGGTTTGGGTTTGACATGGGATCTGTAGAATCACTTTCATTTTACTAGTAAAGGAAGATTTAAAAAACACAGCATGGAAATTGACGTTATCTTTTGACGTGATACACTAACTAGTGATGCTTCTGTCATCTCCAGCTTTATACAGAGGAGGGGATGTTGAGCAATTGCAGCGTGGAGAATGGATAGAAGTGTTTTTATCTGAATGACTCCAAGTTTGCTTGTTACCCTGATGTCTGAAGATGCTGCTGCCATTTTTTTTTAATTCCTTAATGTAAAGGATGTAATTTTCCTGTTGTTTTCCAAGTCTGGCAGATAATAAATTGCCTTCGATAAAACGTGCTTTCAGTTTTTGTCACGGTGACGTTCATATCTCATTTTATTCAGTCACACTTATTTGGCTGTCTTGAACTGGTTGACTTAGATGTCAATGTCTGGTGTTCAGTGTAGGATCTGGGCCCTGTTAAAATTCTAGAGAATATATTTCACTTTCAACTGTATTATTCATACTTTTCCATTTTTAATACTTCAGAATCAGAGGTGACAAGCCATTTGAGTGAATAATTTATCTTTATTGCTCAACAAAAGTAATTTAGATATAAAGGC
>NW_006399777.1:11536891-11555681 GCF_000299155.1 Elephantulus edwardii
TATGAGGTGGATTGATTCAGTGACAGGGGTAGTCGGGATGGGAGTGTCAGAGGCAATGAGATTGGCACAGGATGGAGCAGAGTTTAGCACTGTTGTACATAGGATAGCGATCCTATGAGTCGCTTGACGGCACATAACAACAACAACAACAACAACATGATGGCACGGTCCTTAGGGAGTTGCTCGGCTGACCCAAAGCCCATGGTTCTCCATGTAGGAATCCCTCAGCAGCTCTGTAGGACGATCATGGAATCACCTCCCATGGGGTTTAGAGCTCGAAAACAATGGAGGGTCAGCGCTGAGTCATTCATGATTCAATGACAGTGAGTTATCAGTACATCAAGCAGATAACAAAGTAATTTTCCATTTTAAAAGCCTTCAATCACAAATAATAGGGTGCGTATATTGTATATCGTTTCTCAAGGTTCCTAGAGTTTCCAGAGGCACATTGTTTAGGAAGTGGATGCCACTCCTGGAGACAAGTTATGTTTTCTGTGAGGTAGGCAGAAACCAGGTAGGAGTAGATTCATAGATGTTGACAATAGTCGTACACATCTTTTTATGATAGTTTAGTGAATTCTTCAAAACTCTGCCTTTAACACTCAGGCTCCTTATGTATATTGACTGTGTGTAATTGCTGATAATGGCTAGTCCTAAGACAGACGATGAATATTTGAAGAATAATAAATTTTCTTTCACAAAACTACTTCTCCTCACCAATGTAACATTTTCCTCCGCAGAATAAAATCTCTGTTTTTATAAACAAAACAAAACCTTACTTCTCCTGTGCTTCTGGTCTTGAAAGTTCTGGCCTTTGCGTTCTCCTCTCTTTTTCTTTGTGCATCTGAGAAGCTTTCTGATTTTCATCAACCCTTGTCCAAATTTTCTCTAGGCCAACATTTTTGGCATTGAACCAATTCCTCCGGAAATTAAATTTTTGTATGCATTAAATGTCAACATTTTCAAAACATTAAGTCCCTTCCTTTCTGCCTCTTTATCTATGCCTGCCCCCCTTCGACCCTTCCTGCATTTTTCATGTAATTCAAGCATCATTTTTTTTTACTCAGGCATCTCAGCTGGTAGACCATGCACGTTGTTGAAGTAATAAAAACTTGGCACCACACTTGCCTTGAGAAATGTGGAAAATTGAGGAGAAAAAGATTGAGATGGTAACAAATATAATAACTAGGGATAAAATCTGATAAATACTTCAAATAAGCCAAGACAATCAAGTTTCTGAATTTTCTGCATATAATGAATCCTAGTTAAAAGCACCAAAATAAATTGTCAATGATTTGACAAATTGAACATTTATAATATTGTTGCTATTGTTGTTATTGTTATATGCCGTCGAGTTGCTTGCAACTCATAGCGACCCTATGTACAACAGCCCCAAACTCTGCTCTGTCCTGTGCCAATCGCACTGTCTCTGACACACCCATCCCGATTACCCCAGTCACTGAATCCACCTCATAGAGGGTCTTCCCCTCCTGCGCTGTCCCCCCCACCCTCCCAAGCATGATGTCCTCTCCAGGGACTTGTCCCTCCTTACAACATGTCCAAAGTATGTTAGACGATGCCCCAGAATCCTTGCCTCCAAGGAGCAGCCTGGTTTAACCATGTCCAGGATGAATCTGTTTGTTTTCTTGGAAGTCCATGGTACATTCAATAATCTTCTCCAGTACCACAGCTCAAAGGCATCAATTCTCCTTCTATTCTCCCTAGTCATTGTCCAGCTCTCTGATGCGTAATAAATGTATCAAATGCACCTTAGTCTCCAGAATGACACCATTGCTCTTCAGTACCCTGGAGAGGTCCCTAACAGCAGACTTTCCCATCGCAATATGGTTTTTTGGTTTTTTTATTTTCTGGCTACTGCTGCTAAGAGTGTTGACCGTGGAGCCAAGCAAACTAAAGTTGTTAACAATTTCAGTCTCTTCACCATCCATCCTGATGCTGCCAATTGACCCAGTGGTGAGAATCTTTGTCTTCTTGACATTGAGCCTCAATCCATACTGGATGTTCATAATGGAAGATTGATAATTGCGAGATGAAATCAAAGACATCATAGATAAAGAGATAAAGTAAAAAAATCTTTTAAAAGCCAAAACTATATAGGAAGAAAAATAGGTTCTAAAAGAGATTCTGAAGCTTACTCTTGAATGCAGAGGAGCTGGAGTGAATGAAAGAAATGAACGGAGCTGAACAGAAGGTTCCAAGGGGGCAGTTCACAAAAGAAAGGGTTATAATTAAATATGCAATAACCTGAATTTGAGAACCAAAAGAAATGTAAATGGTCAACATTTCTCAAGCTGAACAAACTAAAAAAAAAAAAAATGTAAAACTCCATGCCTCAAGTTGCCATATTAAATGATTTTAAGGACAACCGTCTTGGATGAATTCTAAGGAAGAAGGATGGTGAGACTTTGCCGCCCATTGGGTAGGCATATCCTCAGAAGGGGTCAGTCCTTGGGGAAGGAAGACCTCATGCTTGGAAAAGGAGAGGCTCAGGAATAGGGAAGGCCATCCTTAGTGAGATGAATTGGATTAAGAGGACCATCCTTAATGAGGTGAAGTGGAATGAAAGGGCCATCCTTGATGAGGTGAATTGGAATAGCGGCCACAGCTGCAGGTTAAGCAGAGCAGAACATGTGAGGATAATGTAAGGTTGATCAGGAACTCAAGTTTGTGCTCATTCCAAAGAAAAGTGATCAAGCAGAATGTGGAAGTTATTGAACGATAGTATTAATATCACAGGCGTGTAACATTTGGCTGAAGGTCATTGACAAATACTTCTAGCAATGAACAGGGAACTTTTAGAAACTGGAAGGTGGATTCATAAGAGAACGTGGAAGGAGGAACAGTCTTCGTGGTTGACAGATGTATCTTGGTTGCCAGCTGGTCTGTGAAGATGATCATGGTATAAAGCTTCCAGAAGGAAGATGGGTTAGCACCCTGTGATAAGCCAATGACACAACCGTGCTTGCTGGAGGTAGAGGATTTAGAACATCTATCGATAAAGAAGAGACCAGAGTCTTTAGTATGGATTACACACTTCAACATAAAACAAATCCTCATGACTGGAGATCATAAATGGGGAAAAGATTGAAGATATCAAGAATTTCATTTTATTTGATTCACAGTCAACTATCCATAGAAGTAACTGTCAAAAGATCAAGCGTATTGTATTGTATTGTATTGTATTGTACAATCAGCTGCAAAAGATCTCTTTAAGTGTTAATAAGAAGCAAAGATGTCACACGAGAACTAAGACACCCTTTCCCCAAAGCACAATGTTCAAATCATCTAGACTACACATAAGACTCCAGAAGAATTGTTGCTTGTTGAAAGACAGTATTGGTGAAGTTGTTGTATAACATCGAGTCAGATCTGACCCACCAGCGGGTTTTCAGAGGCAGTTAATCGCACGGGAGGAGATAACCCATCCTTCTCCTGTGGAGCAGCTGTTGAGTTCGAACTGCGTGCCTTTGAGATTGCAGCACAGCTTCTTGCCACTAGGCCAGCAGAGCGCCTTACATACCATGGACTTCCAGAAGAATACACAAAGCTGTCTTGAAGAAGTCAAACCAGAGAGAGGGCTCTTTAGAAGCAAGGATGGAAAGACTTCGTCTCAAGTACTTTGGACGTATTTCTGAGGGACTAATCTCTGGTGGCCTAGTGGCAAGAAGCTGTGCTGCAATCCTGAAGGCACACAGTTCGAGGCCACCAGCTGCTCCGTGGGAGAAGGATGGTCAGTCTCCTCCTGTGCGATTAATTGCCTCTGAAAACCTGCCAGAGGGTCAGCTGTGGGTCGGTTCTGACTACAGTACACAACAACAATCCCTAAAAAGCTCATCACATTTGGTAATAGAGACGTTATATGCTGTGGAGTCTGAACTCACCCTTCAGTGAGTTTTCAGAGGTGGTAAATTCACCTAGAGGAGATTGCTCATCTCTCTTCCACTGACCAGCTGGTGGATTCTAATCGTAGGCCTTTGGGTTGGCGGTGTAACTCCTTATCCACTAGTCCAACAGAGCTCTTTTGGTAAAGTAATTGTTACTGTTGTGTGCTGTTGAATCAGAACTCACCCTCTGGTGGATTTTCAGAGACAGTCAATCACACAGGAGGAGATTGGCCATCCTTTTTCCACAAAGCAGCTGGTGGATTTGAACTGTGTGCCTTTGGGATGACAGTGCATCTTCTTACCATACAGGATCAGCAGAAAAGAGAAAGACCCTCATAATTAGATGCTGAGTGAAATATCTCAGTCACAAAAGGACAAATATTGCATAATACCACTGTTGTAGAAGGGGACTGACATCAGGGTTGAGAGAAAATGGTAAAGGAGGGGAGGAATGATGTCTATTGCATTGAAACAGATGAGGGAGAAAACTGTTTAAAGGGATATATGATTGGGTATTGTTGTCATGTCAGGAGTCCAGAGTGAAGGCTGCATAGTGGAGTGGACTTGGGGGGAGGGATTGCATAACAATGAAAGAGTTTTTCCTTTACTTTCAAGGAGAAGAGTGACTTGGGGGGAGGGGGTGGCCAGGGAGAAAAGTGCAACAATGAATGACTGGAAACCCTAAGTCTCTGTAAACTTTTATTAAAATTAATAACAAAAAAACAACCAAAAAGGCCCAGTTAAAAAAAAAAAGATGGAGTCAGTCTCACAGTGACTTGAACATAGTGTCAATTGAGGGGACAGTACAGACCGGACAATGTTATCCACAGGGTCCCTGTTTATCTCCTGGAAGACAGCTGACAATGCAGTAACAATGAAATGAGATAATAGCTCCTGGCTTCTCCAGCCCTTTCAAAATTGTTGTTTTAATCCTTAGACAACCATTAACTAACAGGACAGGTCTGAGCTTCCATGCCCTGTGGTAGAGTCCCTCAGCACAGCGTCCTCCCAGTGCTGCAGAAGGATGAATCTGATTGAAACCAAAGGAGTCATCCATCAGGGGTGCGGCAGCCATAATGGAAGGCCGCCTTTCCCTCCCGTAATGCTCAGGGGAGGAGCGGCTTATCTTCAGGATGGCCAATTCTTTATGGTTAGGATCAGAAATGAGTCTATCTATCAGCCACATGAGACCTTTAAAGGGGCACCAGGGCCATAAACTTTATGAAAAAGGCTAGAGATTACACTCAGCCCTCAAGCAGATACACAATTACCCTAAACTCAGTTCAGGGCAAGGAGACTAAATCTTCTGTGGAAGAAAGAGAAAGACTCTGTAAGTCAAGAGCCCCGACACTCTTCAGAGCTCTGAGAGGCTAAGAGGTAGAGGCAGCAATTGGCAGGCTTATCTTCTCCTCCAAGAGCTTTTCAAAGAAAAGATTGGCACAAAGGGAAAAATAGGAGAGAGAGAAAATGAAAGCGTGCAGGGGATTGGGCTGGATCAGGAGGAGAAGAAAGAAGACTTTTTTGGGTTGTTTTTTCCCCCTTCTTCTTGAAGTGTGTAAGTACATACCTGCCTGTTTATGAAATAAAGCCATTGACGTGGAGGGGACTTGAAAAATCCCATTGATTTATTCAGTGTAGGCAGAAGTGAGAGAAAATCTCATTTTCATGAGCTTTCCCTCCCTACCCCTCAGCTCCCTGGTGACTCGGAAAGTAAACCTTTTCTAAGGACTTGCCCAGACAGCTTGACATTTTGTTGAATTAGCTGGCATATATTGTACCAGATTTATATGCTGCATCTTTCCACCCGAGCAAGGAATGATTTTGTATTGAATAGAGTTCTTTGGGCACCCGGAGAACACGGGAAACTTCTCCACATGATCTGGCTTCTCAAATCTGCCTGTCTGGCTTAAAAACCCTCGCATATCTCACTGTCTACCTGCCTGGATGCAACAGATGAGGGCATTGTAAATCTCAGGGGTATTGTACTGTGAATTCCAAGATTCTGTCTCCTGAGGCCCCGCTGTATATACACTGACATCATGTTTTATCTGGCACGTGAACGTCTGAAATATTTAGAGATAGGAGAGAGAGGGGGAGGGAGGGAGAAGTCAACGCGTGAGTCATCATTTTGCGGCAACAACTGAGTCCGTTTGTGACCCTTTGGTGGGAAATACTCTGTGAACACCGCACACGGGGTGGCAGGAGCTAAGTCCCGAACTCTAGTCCAACTTAGTGATTGACGTGCATGACTCCACTGGAGATGCAACTATAAGGACTATTTGAAGACTCAAAGGAACATACTTGAGAATGGTTTTCTAATTAATCCAATAAGCACTTAACTAGGAATCATTGACTTCAAGCGCTGTGTAAGGAGGTGTTGAAATGTGCCGATGATCTGCTTAGTAAACCCTTATGGGCACATCAACTCTGTCATTGAGTTGATTCCAACTCATAGCGACCACCCGTTGGGTCTTCAGTGTAGTAAATTGTGATGGGACAAGAGGGACCCACTGCTTTGGGATTATAGTAGTCAAACTCACTATAAACTACAGCCCTGTGGTGGTTCGGTGCCATCCAGTAGACCATGACTCAGAAGAACCCTCTGAACGACAGATCTGAACCCTGCTCTATCCTGCACCGTCCTGACCTCGGATGTGCTCAGGCCCTTGTAGCAGTCTCTGTGTCAGTCAGTCTTGCTATGCTTCTTCTCATTCTCTGACGCTATTAAATACTTCCCCTCCCCCAAATCTTCCCTCTTCCTAGGAGTATTCATGTTCGATTTTTTAAATCCCATTCCCTATATGTATTTTAATTTTTCATTTGTGCATTTTATTATGTGTCCATGTGCATCCCTCCAGAGTAATTCTGCACCTTCTTCATATACATTCTCTCTACCTAGCTCGTCCTAGTTTCACGAATTTTAACGTGCTTATTTCAACCACCAATTTTTGTGTTTCCTTATTAACAGTTTTCATTTTCATGTCCATTTAGATAAATTTACTTCATGTCCTGTAATCTTTTTCTTTTCTGTAGAATTCTCTTACTATTCTGGATATCGAGATTCCCAAGGCTTGCCTCCTTGTACAGTTCCCAGGGTACCATATGACTGGTCATAATCCATGTAAAATTACATTTGCTGAATTGGTGATTCGGAAGCCACTCACGGAAGAGAAAATGTCAAGGGTCATGACAGTTTCATGGAGCATGAAATAAAAGATGCTTCCTAGTACTATTTGGCCTCTGTTTTTAGGAACCATTGAGCGAACCTGTGACCATGGACTGAGTCTTGTTTGTACATCCACCACGTTGATAATATCCTCTATGTTCAAGTCCTATGTTGCAGTCGCTGTTAGTGCATTTCCTTGAGGGTTTCCTCTCCTTCATTGATTCTTCCTTTAACAGGCATGATACCCTTTCCCAAAGCCGGGCCCCTCCTGACAAACGCACAAAGTATGTGAGACAAACTCAAAGTGTCACTGTCTTTGCCCCCAACAAGCACTGTGGCTGCATTTCTTCCTAGATAATATCCTGGTTTTCTGGGCTGTCCATGACATATTCAATACTCATCATCAACACCACAATTCAAAGTTGTCGCCTCTTCCCGAGTCTTCCTCATTGCCCAATTTTCAGATGCATACGAAGCAGTTGAAAATATGAAGGCTTGGATCATGTGCACCTTAGTATTTAAAGTGACACCCTCGCTTATTAGCACTTTAATGAAGTCCTGACAGCAGATTTACACAGTACAGCATGACTTTTCCTGCCTGCTGCTATCATGAGTGTTGGTTGTTGATACAAGGAAAACAAAGTCACTGACAATTTCAATCTTTTCTCCATCTAGCTTAATGTTATCTGATGGTCCAGAGGTGAGGGTTTCTTGTTTTTGGGATCTAGAGATGTAATTCATATGGAAGGCTGTAGTCTTTGCTCTTCCTCGGTAAATGTTTCAGGTCTTGTTCACTTTATACAAGCAAGCTTGTGTCATCTGCATAACTCGGGCCTGTTGATGAGTCTTCCTCTGAATCTGGAGCCCCATTCTTCTTCATAGAGTCCAGTTTCTCCAATTATTTGGTCAGCGTACAGATTGAGTAGCTATGATAGAACCCTGATGCACATATTTCTTGATTTTTCAACCATTCAGCTTCCATTTGCTCTGTTCAAACAACCGTTTCTTGATCTAGGCATAAGATTACATGTACTCATAACTGAGTTCTTTTGGGGCCAATTGGTAGCATCAGGATGAGTGGAGAAGAGACTGAGATTGTTCACAGTTTTAGTTTGCTTGGCTCCACAGTCAACACTCTTGGCACCAGCAGCCAGGAAATTAAAAGATGTATTGCGATGGGAAAGTCTGCTTTTAGGGACCTCTCCAAAGTACTGAAGAGCAATGGTGTCACTCTGGAGACTAAGCTGCGTCTGATACAGGCCATGGTCTTTGCTATCACTTGTTATGCATCAGAGAGTTGGACAATGACTAGGGAGGACAGAAGGAGAATCGATGCCTTTGAGCTGTGGTGCTGGAGAAGAGTATTGAGTGTACCATGGACTGCTAAGAAAACACATTCATCCTGGAGAAGGTTAAACTAGGCTGCTCCTTGGAGGCAAGGATTCTGAGGCTTCGTCTGACATACTTTGGACATGTTGTAAGGAGGGACAGGTTATTGGAGAAGGACGTCATGCTTGGGAGGGTAGAGGGACAGCACAGGAGGGGAAGGCTCTCTATGAGGTGGATTGACTCAGTGACTAGGGTAATCGGAGTGGGTGTGTCAGAGACAGTGAGATTGGCACAGGACAGAGCGGAGTTTAGGGCTGTTTTACATAGGGTCGCTATGAGTCACAAGCAACTCGAAGGCACATAACAACAACAGTTTACTTACATAGTTCATTTATATTGTTTTCACACCAGATTTTTCCCATTTTCTTTACCCACCGCGCCCTCTTGTTGTTGTTGTTAAGTGCCATCGAGTTGCAGGCAACTCATAGCGACCCTATGAAGGAGAGTCCTCAATCTTTAGGTGTCTTTCATCCTCTCTCCAGGTTCATAGAGTTTCTAGAGGCAAGCTGTTACGGAAGTGGATGCCACTCCTTCCAAGCTTGTTTTAATGGGGGAGCTCCACCCCACTCTCTGTCCGCATTGGGTAACCAACCTTTAATGCATTTGACACATCAGTGTCACGGTGTTCAGCCTCACAGCAACCACAAGTTACTGCTGCAACTTGTACACCAGGGCTATACGACGTAGAGGAATGTCTGAACAAAAACAATGTTGTTTTTTACAACTTTCTGTTTTCATAGATGCCTGCACCGTACATTCCATGTTCCAATTATTAATCAGTGCTTGTAAATGTTTTTCATTTTCTGGGACCCTTCCAACCTGACAAGTTTGTCTACCAACATCAGTTGATCACAGTGGAAACTGTTAACGCCAAAGGGAACAAACAATATTTATATTCCCGTAAGAGTTTTCCTGACATTTTTTAAAAAGAAGAACCATTTTTCCTGGGTTCATAGTATAGTCTGACCTGGTGGGTTTGCAGTTTCAAAGAGCATTTGCTTCCCCATCAAAAACTGAAAACCAATGGTGGTTATTTCACATGAGATAATTGCTAGGCTGACTATTATTACCTCTTCTATTTCCCATTAATACCAAGGGCTCTTCCACTCTGTTCATGCTGCTGTCCCTTGTCCATTCTTGTGCTCATTCTGAATGTTCAGATAATTATAACCTTTATGATTCCACCCCATATACCCTCTACAAAGTCATCTTTGACCTCCCAACTGGAAGTAAATAATTCATCCTTTCAATCCCACCACCTCATATCTGTATCTTTCTTGTAGCTGTGGTTTTTCACTTCTTCTTTAAGTAAGCTATTGAATTAGTGACAATATACACTCAAGGCTAACTTCTCTGTGTGTTATGACTCCCTGTTGGAGATGATGCAGAAACCAGGTAGACGATGGGTTCTATCATCCTTCCACTTGTAGCCTCGTGTGTATTTAAGGATGTCCTTTATTGGCTTCAGTAGGATCATTGAAGATCTCATCTTCTGTATATGCAGAAGAGCAACATATCCACATTTGCCAGACAAGTTACTGTCTATGAAACTTTGATTTTCCCCAGACCCTCCTCAATCTGCCTTCAGCTCTATAATTTGATGTCCCATCAGTGGAGAAGGTTCATTTCCCTGAAATTAACTTACTGATTCCATTTTTTAAAAACTATTGGTTCTTTCTGCTTGCTGCTTGAATTTCAATTCCATTTATAGGGGAAACCCTCTTTTGTATTAACTACTGGCCACAGAGACTAAATAATACAATATAAGATGCACGGTTTAGGGCTGTTGTACCTAGGGTCGCTATGAGTTGCAAACGACTCAACCGGCACATAACAACAACAACAGCATGAGATGCAGGGGGGGGGGCTTGTCCAAGATTTTAGCATATGTTTGTCGCTTGACAAGGAAATTACAACTCAATTAGAGTGTGTGTGTCTGTTTGTGTTTCAGACTGGAGTTGCTGAGCTCATTTCCCCATGTAGATCCTCTGTGCTCCTGTGTCTTTGTCTGTTAATGGAACTTGTCCTTCAGTCTTTGTTTATCTTTGAGCCAACACTCTCGTTTCAGTGGCAGCCTCATGGTTACAGCCCACAGAAACCTTTTCTGTGCAGTAATTTAGCTGTCAGTCTGGAAGTGGTAAAGCAGGAGAAAGATGGATTCTGAGCCCGAGGCATGCCTGAGCTGATACCCCGCGCGTCCCTGCTTGGATGTGCACTTATTAGGGGAGATAGGGAAAATATTTCTCCAAGTTTCTCTCAGCCATTGCTTTCCATTATAGCTAGTGGAAAAGATTATTGCTAGAACTCTGTTAATTGGGAAGGGCCATCTCATTAACCGTATAGCATAGAGGGATGAGGGGTAGGGATCATTTAGTGAGAGAATTGTCTTCAGATAAAGAGAACTGAGAAAGAAGGCAACTATGGTTGGTTTGGTTTGTTTTTTTGTGCACTATTTCTGATACCGTTTTATATCAGCACACACTTTGGTGGTGTTTGACAGGAGCCAAAAAGCACAACTTTGAATCAGTTCATTTTACCCCTTCCTACTGCTGAGAGTAAGCATTTCCACTCCAGAGATACTGAATCAGAATCTATAGTTTTTGTTGTTATTGTTATTATCAATTTTAATGAAAATTCACAGACTTTGGATTTCCACTCATTCATTTTTGCACTTTTCTCCCTGCCCAACCTTCCCCCCCACCCCCAGTTCTTTCTTCTCTTTGAAAAGTAAAAGAAACATTCTTTTCACTGTTAAACAATCCCTCCCCTCAAGTCCACTCCTATACAGCCTTCGTTCTGGACTCCTGTCATGACAGTAATACCTAATCATATAACCCTTTTAAACAGTTCTCTCCTTCATCTGTTTCAATGCAGTATACATAATTTATCTCCTCTTTCTCAGTCTACCCCCAACCCCAGTGTCAGTTCTGTTTTACAACAGTGGCACTAGGCAGTATTTTTCCCTTTGTGACTGAGATATTTCACTCAGGATAGTGTTCTCCATGGTCACCCATTTTTAATAATATTGCATGAGTCACTTGTTTTTCAGTGCAGCATAGTATTCCATTGTGTGAATATACCACAGCTTCTCTATCCATTCGTTTGTTGATGGGCATTTGTGTTGTTTCCAGCTCTTTGCTATTGTGAACAAAGCCGCAAATCCCCAAAGGGGCTTGAACTGGAATTAACTGGCTTGAAGGTTTCAGGACAAGCATGAGCTGGTGAACTTTCTGTAAAAGGGATGATAGGCCAAAGCTTCATGATCTTAGGCCCATCAGTCAGCTGACTGTCATATCCACTCATTCACTGCCATCAAGTTGGAACCACTCGTAGCTGATACTCCAGTAAGTTTTCAGAAGCTGTCAGTGATGCAGGAGTAGATCACGTATTTGTCGGGGGGGATTTTGTCCAGGTAGATTCACAGACAAGCATCATATGGATGAAGTGACATTTACGCTAGTGAAAGACTTCCTTGATTTTGTTGGATCCTGACTTCACATCATATAAAAAATTAATTAAAGTGAAATGAGGGATTTAGCAGGAATGATAAAATCCTAAGCTTCTAGACAAGAACCCATGAGATTATCTTAAGAACTGTGGGGTAAACGAAGATTTCATAGAATGCACAAAATGTTGTTGCTGTTGTTGTGTGCTGTCAAGTCACCTCTGACTCATAGCGACCCTCTGTACAACAGCTCTGAACCCTGCTCTATTTTGAGCGAACCTTATTGTCTCTGACACAGCTACCCTCATTACCCCAGTAACTGAGTCAATCCATTTCATCCAGGGTCTTCCTCTCTTGGGCTGTCCCTCCACCTTCCCAAGCAGTCCTCTCTAAGGACTGATCTCTCCATGCAGTACGCCCAAAATGTGTCAGATGGAACCTCAGAATCCTTGCCTCCAAGGAGCAGCTGTTTTCACCTTCTCTAGAACGAACCCGGTAGTTAACAGTATAGTCAATACTCTTCTCCAGCACCACAGCTCAAAGGCATCAATTCTGCTTCTATCACCCTAGTCCTTGTCCAGCTTTCTGATGCATAGCGTGTAATTGCAAAGACTATGCCCTGCATCAGGTGCACCTCAGTCTCCAGAATGACATCTATTAAGGGAAAATGTAAGACTTGAGATTTCACTATATGAAAAAACTTATTTTTATTAGGGGAAATAAAAAAACCCTCAATGCTGTATTGTCAAAATTAACTCACAGTTGATAGATTTGAACTGCCAACAAGGCACCACCTTTGGGTTCACAGAGAACTCCCTATGAATGACGCCAGCAGAGGTCCCTGTCATTCTCATGCGAGTTAACATGGTTGAGTGTTTTCTTCTTTTTTAATAACAAGACTGGTTTTAATCCATAATTTTATGGGATATCAAAAATTAGTATCAATTTCTCTCCAAGGATTTCCTAGAGTCTAGTGAGCAGGCGGGTATTGGTCTCATTGTTTTCATTCAGTTATTTTCATATGTCTATCCGTTGCACTTTATTTCTTCCAGTAGATTTTTGTTTGAGGCGCTCACTGTCTCTGTCCTGCCAACATTCCTTACACTGTTAGCCATTCATTTATTTTCCTTTCTTTCATTCTGAGCGCAATATTAAAAGTAAGCACTTAAAAAGAGATCAATCAAAACAAACAAAAAACGAAACCGAAATGAATTACTCTCGAGTTGGAACTGACTCACAGCTCACTTTCAAGCAGGTTTTCAGAGGCTGTAAATCACAGGGTTGGGGATTTCCCATCTTACTCCTGTGGAGCGACTGGTGGATTTGAACTGCCAGAGACCCCAACTCTAGATTAGCAGCACAGTGCCTTATAGACTATACTATCACAAATCCCTAAAAGTAAATACTGTCAATTTATTAAACCGTATTTTTCAGTTTTGATCAGGTATACACATTGCTGTAAATTTAATGAAATTTTGTTTAATTTACTGAGGGGAAAAAAAAATAGGATTTATCATGCTCATTTCCCTTCTATTGTGTTCCTGATGCTACTCCTCAGAATTGACCACATTTGTTCCAGGTTCCTCTTCATGAACTTCATTCTGGTGAATCTAATGGAATAATCAAAGCTTACAATGTTGCTTACATTTGTTTGCATTTTTTATTAGAATTTTCAAAATTTTATTTTTTTAAATTATTAATTTCAATGAAAATTTACAAAGACTTTAGATTTCCGTTCATTCATTGTTGCACTTTTCTCCTCTCCCAACCTTCCCCCCTAGTACACTACCTTCTTGGAAAAGTAAAATTCTTTCATTGTTTTACAAACCCTCCCCCAGGTCCACTCTACTATGCAGCCTTTCCTCTGAACTCCTCTCATGACTAAAATACCTAACCACAAATCTCTTTTAAGCAGTTTTCTCCCTCATCTGTTTCAATGCAGTAAACATTATTGAACCCATCTTTCTCAGTCTCCCCCCAACCCTGAGGTCAGTCCTGTTTTACAACAGTGGCACCATGCAGTATTTGTCCTTTTGTGACTGAGATACTTCACTCAGCATTTGTTTGCATTTTTATCTTTATGTAGGATACTCCAAAGTACTATAAGAGACCCAAAGAGGGCAATGCTTAGGCATGAAGGGACTTAACTCTTGCTTATGGTGGATGTTCTCATCTGTACAGTTACTTAAAGATGCAGATTCTTTACATCTTGGACATGACCGTGCTCTAGGTCATTGATGAGTCAACGTGGTCCAGAGATGTTTACCACATCAAGGTCTATTGGTGGAAGAGGAGAGAGCTAATAGGGATGCTTATTCACCTAACGACCTGCCAACATCATAACCATTCCCATTATACTCTGGCTATGGGAGTGATTTGCTCTACTCATGCTTTTCTGCCCTTTGGACCTTGGAAGCAAGGTTGGTGAAGGTTCATCACTCATATTTTGAACCTGTTGTTAGAAAGGGATATCATGTTTGGGAAGGCTGAGGGACAGTGAAAGAGAGGAAGATTCCCAATAAGGTGAATTGACACAATGATGGCTTCTTCAATGGGCTCAAGTATATCAGAGATGATGACGATGACGCAGGACATGAGAGGGTTCAGATCTGTTGCTCATAGGGAGTTGAATTTGACCCCATGTCACCTAAGAACAACTACCACCCTTTGGATCCATCAGGCCTGTACTGTCCACAAGAAAGAGAATTTCTGTGCCCCAAGCAAGGATGGTAGACACTTTCAGTCAATCAACGTATTTTATAAGGCTTCCCTTCTGTAGTTGCAGGTGGTCTCTTGATTCAGTTGCCATACTTTCCAAGTTAATAAAGCAGTTGAGGGCTACAACGTCATGCTGCTGCAGGAAATTTGTGAAATTCGCCTTATGAGGATTTTGTATCAAATTTGAAGTATTTAATGAAGTCTTATAAAGAAAATTTTAATCCAAGTGTGAGATGATTATTGTTGTTGCTAAGTGCTGTCAAGTGGCTTTGACTCATACGGTCCCTATCTGACTAGGGTCAACCCTACTCACTACTGTACCATCCTCCCAATCTCTGCTGCATTGATTCAAGTAGGTAAACTAATGGACATAGAAAGTCATGCTTTTGGGGTTCAAAGCCATTATCTACTATGTTTTACTTGTATAACCTCTTAAAGTCATTTGTCTTAGTTATCACATGATGGTACAGCAGAAATACTGCAAGTTGGTGGTGTTATGAACAGAAATATAACAGTTGAGGAGGCCACAGGTTCAAATCTAAGGATTTGGTTCTGGGGAAAGGCTCTGTCTCTGTAAGTTCTGGAGGTGGTTTCTTGTCTCCTTTCAGCATCCGTAGTTCCAGCATTCCCTGACAATCTACATGTCTTGACATCCAGCATTTCCTGCATCCAGGAGGTTTACCACACAGGAACCTGCATCCAAAGAATGAACTCCACTACTTGTTCTTTCTTCTTGACAGGGCTGAGATACCTCCTTCTCTGCGAGTTTCTCTTTCCTTTTATCTCTTGTAAGACGAAATGGCACGCACAGACCACACCCCTGGAAATCTTCCCCTAAGTAAGAGTACTGCCTATCATCCTTATCCCCTTACAATTTTTTTAAATTATTATTAAATTTTATTAGTTTTAGTGAACATTTACAGAGATTTTGGGTTCTCATTCATTCATTGTTGCACTGTTTTCTCTACCCTCCTCCCCAGTTCGTTCATCTTCCCCACCCCCGAATGTCTGTTTTAATTGTCCAATTGCCACAGTGCTTGTCGAAGCCAGTTCTGATTAATCTCCTTTGTCAGTGTGTCCTTTGCCATTCCCTATCACTCCTCCCTGAGAGAGACTTCATCCTGATTCATAAGGAAAAGGGGATGGCGTATTCTCTTAGCTACTTCCTGTTGAAAAGGGACGCTGTGGGTTTCAGGGTGAAGGTCTTCTCTCACTACTCTAAAGAGCCCCTTTGGAAATAGGAAACACATAGACTGTTATGGAGATTGATTTTGGAATTTAGATGCACTCTTCCCTTACAATTGATCAGCTGATCTTGTCAGATTGTATCTTGCGGATGATCACATCCTTATGTAACTACTTCTAATCTTATCTTACCGATATTATAGAGGCGAGGGTTTACAAAATATAGGGTAATTGCATAATTCTGAGAATCTTACCCTGACTGAAACAATGCCTTTTTTAGGGGGAAGACAGTTTAATCCCTGACACCATGTAACCATGAGTTTTTATAGCTTCTTTATGCCTCATTGTCGTATACTATATGTAAGTTAATAATGACTCCATTATGGATTTATTAGTGAAGATAAAACAAGAAAATTCACATAATTTTTTGAAGGTTGTCCAGCGCAGAGTAAATGTTAAATAAGTGCTGATTGTTATAATAACAATACTATTGATATTCTTAGAATTATTCCTTTTTTTCCACAGAAATATAGATATGCTTCACAGGTATATGAGCCAGTCTTGGTCCTAAAAGAAAACTAATGATAAATGCTAGCTTTCAAGGATGAAAAAAAAAAATCACTAGAGAACAATACCATTATTTATTTTATTTCACGCCGTCTGCTGCTTTCTTTGCCTCCTGATGTTATTTCCATTTGTTTTAGCAAAAGTCAATATTTTTCTGTTTCTCCCCTTAAAATAGATTTTTTGTGTGAGGTCTGTAAACAGTGTCGGAAACAAGGAAAATTAAATTCTCCTAAGTGTAGGAACAAACAGATAGGAAGGTATGAGCCTGAGACGCAGAGTTCACAGGAAAGAGGTTAAGGGTAGTTACTTTAACAAGAAAGAAACAAAAAAAGAGAGAGAGAGAGAGGGAGGGAGGGAGGGAGGGAGAGAGAGAGAGAGAGAGAGAGAGAGAAAGGAAGGCAGGCAGGCAGGCAGGCGGGCGATCCTGTGTGAAAAGCAATGTATTCAAACTTTGTAAGCAAACCAGTATAAAATAAAAATGTATTTAAAAGAAAGGGGGAGAGGATTTATGCACACATGTGCATGCTTTGGAGGGACTGATATTTAGAGATTTTACAACAAACTAGAGCCCTCAGACAAGAGGTCAAAGAGGTAGCATTTGGCTAAATATTTTTGTGATCAAGGAGGTGCTTCATCTTAGCTTGTTCACATTTTCTCTTGCTAGGGTTCCTCCCTCCCCCAATCCTCTGGGGACTGGATGCACCATGTCTAATTCTTCATAAATCAGCTAAACTTTAGAGTGATATTGACAGTGGCTTGGCCAACTCCATTGTCTCCTGTCAAGTGTTCCATTCGGCCCCCAAACAATTTGCCGTGAACGCCCTTGTTTGCTTGCCACACTGGTCTTTGTTGGGGCTGAAACCTTTGATTTATAACTGTATGTAATTGATGGCTGTGGGGTAGAGAGACTATAGCCCATGCTCCTCCTCTTTTAATCTAGCTTCGCCCAGAAATCCATGTCGTGCAGCATTCTCAAGGGAACCAGGCTGGGAAATTTTCCATATACCCAATGGGAGGCCATTAATCATGGCGCAAAGCATGTTTGTGAACGTAAAGAAAACAAAAGTCAGGCCACCTCAATATAACTTCTCTAAAGAATAGCTGTTAAAGCTCATGTATTCATTGTGGGGCATTTAGAAAGAAAAGCTGAGCTATTTGGTGAGCCAGATAGATTTGCTCCTCCAAAAGGCAAAATTTGACATTAGTTCTTCACGTTATTAGCCCTGAAAAGCCGCTCCCAGAGTCGCTGACAAGATGCTAAGTCGTTGGCTGAGGAGCTCCTTTCAAATGGCACAAGTCTCTTTTTTCTAATAATGAAAAAAAAAGAAGGAGAATACAGATTTTTTTTCCAGCTTCATCACAATGTAGCTCGAGGTACCTGTCATTCTGGCGTGTACTGAATTGAACGCCAGGCTTCCCCCACCTCAGTGCCTTTGGGTTCTAATAATTGAAAAAGAATCTATGAAACTTTCCAAGTTGCACATTTCTTGAGGTTGCAAACACTTGAAACTTAGGTTCTGAAAGTAATTAGAGACTTCTCAAGCTGTGGAAAGGACAGAGAGGGAAGCTTCCTGTTACAAAGGTCATTCTTAGGATATCAGTCTTTATAATTTATGTTTTATTTATTTTGCTTTTTTTTCATAAAAATTACCTTGATGTTAAGCATATCTAATGTATCATTAGTTTGCATTAAATATACAGATAGATAGCAATTGAATTATGATGCCAACATTGAATGTATTTCTGTCCTTGTTTGGTGCCATCCAGTAACAACCCTCAGAACAACAGAACCATTGCTTTGATCCTATGCTAGCCTCTCAGTCTTTGCCATTCTTGTGCCTACGTTATAGTCACTGTGTCATCTAGCTCATCAAGGGTCTTCCTGTCTTCCACTGACCCTCTACTTTTCCAAACGTGAGTCTTTTCCCAAGTTCTGGTGCCTCCTGATAATATGTCCCCCGAGTATTGACTGACAGTGTTGATCCAGAAGGTATAAATAAAGGAAGTTACACAGAAAGTATAAGCAACTTCTAAGTACTGTCAGACTAGGATCTTATCACATAAAAAGATTCTGAATTGTGAAAAGAGGTAAATATCATTGGAAGCAGGAGTGGCATCCACTTTGTAAACAACCTGCCTCTGGAAACTCTATGGATTTTGAGAAACGACAATAGTTATAGAAAGGCTGCAGGTCTTTTGTTAATAGGATTGCTATGAGTCGTGCTCGACTCAACGGTGATCAACAACAACAAGTTCATATCAACTCTATTCACTAAAGAAACAGCTCTTGCCATTGAAATTGCATTTACAGTAATCCAAGGCTGTTGTTGTTGTTATGTACCATCGAGTCACTTGCAACTCATAGCGACCCTGTGTACAACAGCCCTAAACTCTGCTCTGTCCTGTGCCAATCGC
>NW_006399777.1:11556478-11574885 GCF_000299155.1 Elephantulus edwardii
CCTCCCCTCCCTCTCCCTCAGCATCAGCAATAGCTTGCCTCTCCTTGGAGTAGAAAGAAGCCAGGAACATTATTCAGTTCATTTTCTCCATATTAAAGGAGTATGAACCAATAGTTTCCATGTGAATGGAGCTGAAGTCGAAAATTAAAATCGAGCTTTTCATAGACTGTGTTCCTCGAAAATTAGTAATCTTTTGAAATAAAGGCAGTTTGCAGATGGTGGTGCGCATCAGCACGAATTCTCTCTCAATGACAGGCATATCCACAGACGGGCCCTGGAGAGCAAGCCCGTAATATTGACCTGACCAGAGGTGTGTGTGTGACTTCAGTCCAGTCCTATTGATGTGACTTTTCCGAAAATATTCAATAACTGAATGACAGGAAGCCGTTATTAAAATCCGTAATTAATCTGAAGGAAAGCACAAAATCACACAAATGCCAGACAAAAAGACAAATGAATAATCTATGTCCTTGACAGGGAAAGAAATAAATGAAGAGAAGCGAGTTTACCTCTTAGCCCTTGTCTGCATTATCCAGTGCTATTGTAACAGAAATGCCACAGGTGGGTGCTTTAAAACAGAAATTTGTTTTCACACAACTTAAAAAACTTAAAGCACATTGCTTTTGAAAGGGAACCTGCTCATAGCAGACACTCCAGCCAGTTTCTGAGGTTGTAAATCACATGGCAGGAGAGCGTTCATCTCTCCTTGCCTAAAGCCTGATGAATTTGAAACTGGCTTAGAATTACATTGGGCAAACGCAGCCTTTGGTTTAACAACACAACTTAATATGGGATGTCCCACCCGAGCCCCCCATAACCTCTCCCACTTTGTTGTTCTTAGGTGCCCTCAAATTGAGTATGCTTCATAGCAACCCCCTGGACAGCAGATCCAATCCCTGACCTATTCTGTGCTGTCCTCACAATCTGTGATACACAAGCCTATTGCTGCAGTTACTGTGTCATTCCACCTGGTCGAGAGTCTTCCTCTCCTTTGTCACCTCTCCCCTTTCCAAGCATGAAGTCCTTCTCCAAGGAATACCCTCTCCTAGCAACATGCCCAATGTATGTGAGACGAAGCTTCATCATCTTGGTTGGCCTCCATGGAGTACTCTGGCTACAGCTTCTCCAAGACATACCTGTTGAGAGGGTTAGAAGTCCAAATTTAGGATGTCAGTGCTAAAAGAAAGCATCTCTGTAAGTCCTAGAAAAAGGTCGCCATATCCTCAATGTCTCCGTTCCGTGGAGGTCTTCATACATCTTTTTTTTTTTTTTTTAATTTTGTGTACGTGTACCGTCAAATCAGATCTGACTGGTACAGGAGGATATTGCGCCTCCTTCTCCGGCAGAGCGTCTGGTGGATTCGAACCGTGTTCCTCTGGGATTGCAGTGCAGCTTCTTGCCACTAGGCCACCAGAGCTCCCCTCATACATCTTAGCATCTGTTGTTGTTGTTGTTATGTGCCGTCGAGTCATTTGCGACTCATAGCGACCCTGTGTACAACAGCCCTAAACCCTGCTCTGTCCTGTGCCAATCGCACTGCCTCTAACACACCCATCTTAGCATCTACCTTACCTCATTTGTTTCTCTGTTTGCTTGTTTAAATCTGTCTTGTAGCTCAAAAGAGACTGACTCACAATACACTGTACACTTTTTAACATAAAAAAAGACAAACCATTTCCAAACAAGATTATAACCACAGACCTAGAAATTAGGATTGCTGCAAACACATTTTAGGAGAATATCATTCAATTCCTGACAGGCCCCCAAACAACATCAACAACTGTCCCCTAAGTAAGCCCCGCCACGCACATGAGCACCTCACAGACTCGTGTAGGCTTATGTTTGTTCATGTTTGAATTTTTTAGAGTTTTGTTGTTTTGAAAAATGGATATTTTGGGGGTAATCATAAGAGATTTTTCAAAGGCTTTCCAAACTTCTCATGTCTGTTCTTGGTTGTATTTCAAAGCCATTCCTTAACGTGTTTGCCCAAATGTTTCTGTCTCATAGGTGGTTCTCCTAGCTCTGTTCAGGTCCTGACTTCCCTACTTGGAGACAACCCACTATCGTTTTAGTCACATTGGTGGTTTGTAGTCAAGTGTCAAAACACAAGAGGCACAAGGTTCCAGAGCAAAGCATCTTGCTGGGCCATTTTGTACTGAACACTTCTCAGCTGGCTAATGCTATTATGGATTGTAGAGGTGGTGGTTTTAGGGTGCAAGTTTGTTTTTGTTTTTGTTTTGTTTTGTTTTATTAGACCTTTGGGATACAACCCTAAGGGGTGTTGTTGTTGTTATGTGCCGTCGAGTCGCTTGTGACTCCTAGCGACCCTATCTATGTACAGCAGCCCTAAACTGTGCTCTATCCTGTGCCAATCGCACTGTCTCTGACACACCCATCCCGATTACCCCAGTCACTGAATCAACCCACCTCATAGAGGGCCTTCCCCTCCTGCGCTGTCCCTCCACTCTCCCAAGCATGATGCCCCTCTCCAAGGACCTGTCCCTCCTTATAACATGTCTGAAGTATGTCAGATGAAGTCCCAGAATCCTTGCCTCCAAGGAGTTGCTTGGTTTAATCCTCTCCAGGATGAATCTGTTTGTTTTCCTGGCAATCCATGGTACAGTCAATACTCTTCTCCAGCACCACAACTCAAAGGCATCAGTTCTCCTTCTATCCTCCCTAGTCATTGTCCAACCCTCTGATACATAACAAGTGATTGCAAAGACCATAGCCTGTATCAGACGCACCTTAGTCTCCAGAGTGACACCATTGCTCTTCAGTACTTTGGAGAGGTCCCTAACAGCAGGCTTTCCCATTGCTTTTCCCATTTATTTCCTAGCTGCTGGTACCAAGAGTGTTGACTGTGGAACCAAGCAGACTAAAGTTGGTGACAATCTCAATCTCTTCACCATCCATCCTGATGCTGTCAATTGGTTCAGTGGTGAGAATCTTTGTCTTCTTGACATTTAGCTTCAATCCATACTGAAGGCTGCAGTCCTTGACCCTCTGCAGCAAGCATTTCAGGTCCTCAGTTTCAGCAAGCAGGGTTGTGTCATCTGCATAATGCAGATTGTTACTAGATCTTCCACCAATCCTGACACCACACTTTTCCTCATAGAGCCCGGCCTCTCAGATAATCTGTTAAACATAAAGGTTGAAAAGGGATGTTAACCCTAAAAAAAAAAAAAAATTTAAATTGATCGTATTACTTCTTTTACTTAATTATATAAACAGTTCAGATTAGACAAAAATAAAATATTCCTGGGACTAAGGAGGTAAAAGTGCTCCCCCCCCATAAAGTCTAACTTTTTCACCTTAAGTTAAAAAAAATAGTAATTTAAAAATCTGAAACCACCAGTATGTGTATTAGAACAAGGGCCACTTGTTCAAATTCACACTCAATTTTTCATGTCAGAGAAAGAGACGGTTTCCTTCAAGCATGGTTTAAAATCTTCCATGATCTCAAAAGGACTACATACATATCATGAAAATAAAATATGGAGCTCCTTGGCTGGGCTCCAGACGAGCTGAACTAGGCCACGAGGCCGAATGAACCTTCACGGGGCTGCATGCAGTTATTTAATTGGAGAGTGGCTTTTTATCTCCCTGTCCTTGGCATGGTGGCAGCCGTGCGACAGCGGAGCTCAGATGAAGTGGTCCTCAGTAGCGCCTGTTCACTGATCTATAGGGAACAAGTCAGTCCCCCAGGCCGATCCAAGTCAACTACAGTAAGGACACTAGCTTAAGTGGCAGCTTGCAGCGTGGACACAGTTGAGAGTGCCATGTGCTTCCTGAAATTGGAGGGTGCATTCTTCTCTTGATGGCTAAGGTGGGGGCCCGCAGTCAGCCAGTCCACGGAATGTTGTGATTCCTCTAGGGAAGTGCCTTCCAGGGCTCCTGCCCTCTTTCCAAGCACAGGTGAGGCTTTGGCAATGAGGACGGATGCAGGGAACTGTGTTCTGCCGTTCTTGTCTTGGAAAGAGCTGCTTCCCACCCAGCCCTGACCAGACAGCCCCCCCTAACCCTGCCGAGCTGCAGGCCTTTTCACCGGCTCCACCATCTGTTTCGTGGGGGGAGATGTAAATTTTATAGACTACACAATTAGTTTTCCGTTTGGTTAGGCCTCTCCCCACTTACTCTCTGAGTGGTCGTATCCATAAGCACATGCAGCTAAGTATGACTGCAATATTTGTGGAGTGGGCACAGAACGGCATTTGTCACATTAAAACAGTTGGATGCATTTGAAGGGTATTCTGAAAATTGAAATCTGAACATTTGCAGCAAACAAACAGCAGAGGCGTGGAATCTGCTGTTGCTCTTATCAATAGTTGTGTAAAAAGGTTGGAGCTGGGATTTTTTTCTCCCTTGGTCGTGCTATGCAAGTGTTGGTTGCATCTGCATTTTCTGCAAGTTGCCTCCAGATTGATAAAAATATATTTAAAAAAAAAAAAGAAATGGCATGGCTGCTGTAGGGAAATTTCTCTTTGGAACTTGGGGAAGATGTGGTGTGTCATTTCCTCAAATTAAGGGACCAACTGCTACACGATGTTCTTTTATGGACTTTTAGTATCTGGATAATTGAATGGCGATGCTGCGGCTCACTCACTTTAAGAGGTATCTTTCAGAGATGGGGCGAAGTGGAAACAAGTGTGTTTACAGCAAAGCTCTTGCAATCTGCTGACGAGGCACTTAGCAGGGAGGGGGCGGATCCCTGTCCAGTTCACACCATCTTTCCCCATCTGTTAAGTGACAGAAAAGTGTCTAACCGAAAAGGTTGCAAACTATTGTAGCGTTTGAACTCCTTTGAGGACAGGATGGCAAAGCAAATACTCCAAATGCCTTTTCTGTGAGTCATTTAGGATGCTTTATTTGCCTGAGGTCTTCAAAGGAGTTGGGGTTTGCAGGGAAGGTTCTGCTCTCAAGTAAATTGTCTCTGTCCTGTGAATTTTCAGGCAGGAATTTCTCCAGAATTTAAGGGGCAAAAGCCGAAGCAGGAAGACTCCCATCTTCTGTCACTGTTTCCAGGGCCCTCCTCTCTGCATTCCGCTAAGGAATGCAATTCATTGTGTCTAGTCAATGTAGCAAGCTGCCACTTGGAAATTGTCATTGTTGATTCAGGTTTCATCCTTATTCCTTTTTTAATTTTTTTTTCTTATGAAAGAATGCAGACTGTCTTGTACTTGTGCAAATGAATGGCTTACTTAGGATACAGTATGATACGTTGTCTGGCTCTGTTGTCTGTTGGTCCACAGGACATATTTCTACTCGGTAGGTTCACAGATAATAAATAACATCACCTGGTTGTGAATTGTAAGGTTGAAGGCAGACAAGTGTGCAAAGTTCATTATTCTCTATGTCTGACTCAGCCTATCATGTCAACTTAGGAGGTACTGAGGGAGGCCTGACCCCAGGTTAGGAACATCTGATTTATGAGCAGCTTATACGTGTCTTTAATATTAGGTAAATTTACCCTCCCTTTGAGTTCATTAAACCAACCCCTACTCACCTCAAATTCTTCACAGTCACCTTCACCGGCTGCACATGCCGATTTCAAATCATGAAAATGGATTTAAGTTCTTGCTTACACAAAACCCAAACCTAACATCCCCATCAATGCTGACTCTTAGTGTGGTACTAGAGGAAGCTTTGATGGCTAAGTGGGAAGGAATTGAACTGCCAATCCAAAGGGGCAAGGCTCGAATCCACCAGCTGCTCTGTGGGAGAAAGCTAGACAGTCTCCTCCCCTGTGATTTGCAGCCTCTGAAAACCTGCTGGAGGGTGAGCTATGAGTCGATTCGGAGACTTGATGGTATTCTGCAGTGATTTTGGAGACTAGGAAGCCGTGGACGGTGTTTCTGTGGCCCTGGGTCTTCACCGAAGCATACAGCGTCGAAGCAGACTGCCAGATCTTTCTCTTGAGGGTTTATTTAGTGGCTTTGAGCTGTCACTACCAGCCGTCAGTTAGCCATCAAGTGCTTTATGCTGTGAAGCCAGGACCCCTCTTTAACATGCCCAACCCAACAACTTATAGCAGTTCTTTGGGACAGAGTAGAACTGCCCCGCTGGGTTTCAGAGCCCGAGACTCTTCAGGACAGCACACTGCCTTCTCTTTTCCCCCTCAGAATGAGCACCTGGTGCGTTCATATAACTGACTTTTGAACTGGCAGCCCAAATCTTAACTCTCTGCACCACCAGGTCTTCTTTCTCATACTAAAATCAAGAAACAAACAAAAATAAAGCACAAACCGTCTGCCTTCAAGTTGGTTCTGATGCATGGCATTCTTCCATCCCCTTGCCAAGGCTGTAAATGTTTGCTGGTGGAGACTGGCCGTGTTTTTTCCTGCATGAAGCCATGGATAGTTCCAAACTGCTAACACTGCAGTTAGCAGCCCAAGACATGATACACTACACCACCCAGCTTTCTCCTCATAAAGTAAAGCTGAATAAGGAACATACACACTGATTCTGACTTGGCTACAAACTCAACTTACAGACATGCTTATCACGGGCTTTCTTTCCTAACTGGGGACAGCCAGTGACTTGCTCCATGTCCCAGGGCTTGTCTGGGCCTGACCCAGATCTTCTCTAAGTCACGCTCTTTTCATTTTCATTGTTAGCCCCCCTCTGTTTTTCTGTCTTGCTTCTTTAAATTGCTGTTTGATTGTCAAAACCAATTTGCCCATTAGATTTATTTCTGTTTCTACAAATGCTAAGAAAGGAAGGTAGTTATGTTTTGTGCTTTTAATGGATGAGGAAAGAGATGCCGGAAAACTGGAGCATTTGTCCCAGGATCATGATTACTTATAAGTTGCTTTTCTTCTTCCCCCCCTCCCCTTTTTGGTCCAAGGACTCACCCCAGGTTTTATTGGTTCTCAAAACTAATAGCACCTGGATATCTGTGAAAAATCCTTGGGTCCAACTTTGACTTCCAAACTCTTACTTACTTGGTATGGGATTTTAAGGCTCTGTCTCGCATACTTTGGACATGTGGCCAGGAGGGACTGGTCCTTGGAGAAGACTATCATGCTCAGAAGTGTGGAGGGACAGCGCAGGAGAGGAAGTCCCAGGATGAGATGGATTGGTACAGTCACTCGAGCTATGGGATTAAGTGTGTTGGAGTCAGTGAGACTGGCTCAGGAAAGGGTAGGCTTCAGAGCTGTTGTACCCAGGGTCACTATGGGTCACAGGCGACTCAATGGCACATAATGACAGCAACAGTGGAGGACCCATTGGTGATCTAACAGATTCCTCAAGGGCCAAGTGTTAGGTGGTCTGTGGAAGAAAAGGGAGTCAGGCGACCCTGAAAACATTCCCAGAGAAGTTCACCACATGCTGCACAGCATCTCGTGAGACACAACTAAACGTGAGGTAGTTGAGAGATAAAGGATGGGGGGTAAAGAGAGCTGTGAACAGCTACCCATCTTGGGGTTCAGGCTAGTGATACCAGGTTCTCTGAGCTCATCTAATTTTTTCGTTGGTTGTTTTTAAGTCTACAGTTACAGAAGAAATTGCATGCCTTCCCAAGGGTATTGTCGAATGAGGCCAAATGGTGTTTACAGATTTCCTACACTATCTGAAAGTATTCTTATAAAAACGTTTGTTTCTTTTATTTTTTAATTTTTTAAAATTTATTATTCATTTCAGTGAAAATTTACAGAGACTTTGGATTTCCATTCATTCATTGTTGCACTTTTCTCCTCTCCCAACCCTCCCCCTGAAAACTTTTGTAAGCTGACATTGTGTAATGTGGATAAACAATTGCCGTCAACATATATGAGTACAGGACTGTGGTGATGTATTTGGGAGTTTGCAGGTCAAATCCATCAGTTGGCTTCTTGAGAGAAAGATGGGCATGCGATTTATAGTCTCAGAAACCCACTGTGATGATTAGCTAGGACTTGGTCCTGACTCTACAACAATGAAAGAGAGAGAAAGAGGTTCATTTGTTTTGGGTGGGGAAATGAGCATGTTTAAAGCCAAAAAATAATCCAACAAATCATGCCAAATAACACCTAAACCCACAGTAATACCAGCATAGCATGCACAGACCCAACTATAGTGTCTTGATCCTAAGGGCCGTTACCAGGGAAGGAACGTTTTTGGTGGTACCGCCCTCAATTCCTGAGGTCCATACGGTTTTTTACTGCAAAAATGAATCTTGAGTGTGTTAATTTTGCTGCTTCTTTTGTTCCCTGTAAAACTAAAATCCTCCTGAGATGTCTTCTGGTAATCAAAAACAAGTACTAATGATATGTTATTGCTGTGGGAACCAACTCGTAGCTGAACCAGGAGCAGGGTTTCCGAGACTATAAATTTCACAGAAGGAGATTTCTGATCTCTCTCCCACAGGGGAACTAGTGGATTAGAAAAATGTGCCATTAAATTGGCAGTTCAGCCCCTTCCCACTAAGTCATCAGAGCTGTGTTGCTGTTGTTGTTATGTGCCATCGAGTCGTAGATGACTTATAGCGACCTTATGAACAAAAAGCCTTGAGCACTGTTCATAGAGTTTCTAGAGGCAAGCCATTTCGGAAGTGGATGCCACTCCTGCTTCCAAGCTTGTTTGAATCGGGGAGCTCCACCAAACACTGTCCACCATGGGTGACCATTATCACATCTGACACATCAGTGTCACAGTGTTTAACATTACAGCAACCACGAGTTACCTCTGTACAGCAATGCACAGACCAGTGCTATACCACCTAGAAGAATGTTTGACAAGAAACAATTTAAAACAGGCCTTAGGGCCTCATATTAAAATCACCCACCTTGGGCTTGGTAGCATAACTTTCTGTCCACCAGGTCAACGCAACTCTCTCTATGTTGTCGTTGTTATTGCTGATAAGTGTCATGGAGTCGTAGACGACTCATAGCGACCCTATGAACGAAAGACCTAAGCACTGTTCATAGAGTTTCTGGAGGCAAGCCATTTCGGAAGTGGATGCCACTCCTGCTTCCAAGCTTGTTTTAATCAGGAAGCTCCACCAAACACTGTCCACCAAGGGTGACCATTATCGCATTTGACACATCAGTGTCACAGTGTTCAGCTTCACAGCAATCATGAGTTACTTCTGTACAACAATGCACAGAGCAGTGCTATACCACTTAGAAGAACATCAGAGCTCTAAGCGCTTCATGAAAGCAAAGTGGTGTAAAGCAAACCTTCCTATGGAGAGAGATACCTGTATTCCCAGACGCCAGAGGGGATCTGGAACTGGGGAAAGGTAAAGACCGTCTGTGTGGCCAAGGCCTAGAGCATGAGCTTAGAAAGTGGAAGCACCGGAAATTATGTACATGTGTCATGAGACTGGAATGTAACACTCTGCACTGTTGGAATCTCTACCCACTATTTCTGAGATCATGGGTTCGGGGCTAGGTTAAGCAGTGGTTCTCAAAGTGAAAGGTCCAAGGACCAGATGTGTCTACCCCACCTGCAAACTTGAAGTTGTTGTTGTTCGTTGCTGCCAAATGGATTCTGACTCACAGCGACCCTTTGAACAATAGATCAGAACCTAGTCTGCCACACTCAAGCCCATTTTATAACTCCATCTCATTGCCAACTTACGAGAAAGGCAAATTCTTGGGTTCCAGCCATACCTAATGAATTTGAGAATCAAGGGGTGGAGCCCAGCAAGCTGTGTTTTCTAAGACGAGCTTCCCAGCTCATTCGGAGGCTCACCAGACCCCCGGGCTATTGTCGGAGTGAGGTGTCCTGCAGCCAGTGCTTTCCCATTAACAACCCTGTGTACAACAGAGAGAAGCCTCGCCTGGTCCCTCAGCGATGCTTCCTCTCAAAAGGTTTATGGTGCATCACATGGTGACCAGCTGTCTGTTAGTTGTACTGCAAACCAGAATGCAGGAGAAAATGTATTTAAATGCGCGCGACAGGACCAGGGATTCAGATTTATTTTCATAGATGTCGTTTTCTGGCGGTGTCGGTGGCCAGCTTCAAGAACGAGAACCAAGAGACAATTTTGGAATCTGTCTGGGAGTGGGTAGACTAGGCCAGGACTTCAGAAGGAAAAGGGATCCGTTGTCTTCTGGAGAAAAAGGGAAAGCAATAAATACTGTTCTCTGACTTCATGGTACTCATTTGCTGTGCCCCTTCCTGGGCTTCAAAGTCCATGGTGATGCAGTGTCACAGAGGTACACAGACACTTTCTGTCTAGTATTTTGTGGCCCAAAGTGAGTGTTCGCTGCCTAGGAGATGAAAGGCTGGGTTATGGATGGCAAGGCAGCTTTCCCCCACCTCTTCTCCATCACGGGGCTGCTTAATTGACGTCATTTCCCTGCTTCTGTACTTCGTTTTCTTTTCAACATTATAATTTGAAATAACTAAGTCTATTAGGCAATTTCCCTAATGCCCTTTGGTGCGTGTTCATTCAGTGAGACTGGTCTTCATCTTTGTTGAACATTCCCCTCTGGATGTCGTGTGGCCTCTGGGGGGTTTAGAGGTTTCTTTGGACGTCCCTTTGTGGTTTTTACGACAAGGGTTGGTGTAAGAAGTGAGAGTCCAGGATATTTGCAGGAAGAAGGAAGCAAGGGTTAATTGCCTGTAACAGAGGAAACGGAGAACTTCTGTGAAACTTTTCGGAAAGGAATGAAGGAAAGGAGGGAATTATGCAAGGCTACAGACCTTCAGAACACTTGAATGAAGATCTGGAGGAAATGGTATCTAAATTTAATGCATGGATTCAAAACATCCAGCTGTTTGACATCAATCCTTAGTCACCAGTTCTAAGCACTTTTGTAGATATGCAGTATATCGCCCTATAATTTAGTAAATAGCTTATTTTTAGTTTTACTATTTTCCCCCCACCAATAGTTGACATTGAGATTTGACTTTGCCATCACTTTGGGATTTTTTTTTCTGATTGCATCAAGTGGTAGAAATGATCTATGCATATAAATACTGTGAGAAGGCTGAAGAAAGGGACAAGAAAGGGTAGAGAACAGGGCAGGTTGCTAAGGGCTTTGACTTGGCCTGAGTGGGTGTGTTTCACCTGCTAGCATCGCGGGATGATGGATCTGGGGGTGGATCCCACATCCTAATAATCTGTCAGAGGAGGCCCGAGCGGAAGAGCAATGTACTTGTAAACGCAACATCACCGGCACAGAACAGACACCGCTGTAGGAAAACGGCCCGGGAAGCACTTCATCAGTGTGGAAGTGATATGGGGTATGAATTATGATGTGTTTCAAATCCCTTGAAGCTTAGCTTCTCAGATGGAGGCCTCCCCCATCCGTGGGGTTGAATAAGGAGTCACAGAGAAGCCCTTCTCTGCTGACAGTCGGGAATGCAAGAGACTCAGCTCAGCACACCTCGGTAGGCGTGCTGGATGGGTGATTTCTTCTCGGGGTTTTTGGCAGTGATTTAGCTGAAAGAGTGCAAGTGACTCAAAAAAAGCTAACACACATCTGTCAAGTCACTTTGCTGAGGACACTGCCACGAGGAGAGGGACAGTGGGCATTTCTTTGACCAAGACCTGGTGCCCGCTGGGCTTGCATTCCGTCTCCTCTCACCACTCATGGCTCAGATAGATGCACGTCTGTCTCAGGCCATGTGATTTCACTTCAAGGTGTCTCTTTTCCCTTCAAGTTTATCCATGGAACCCTGGTAACATCGTCTATAGGGAGTTGCAGCTAACTCAAAGCCTCTTTGGTTCAAATCCACCTGTAGATCAGTGGGAGAAAGATGAATCATTGCCCCTCAGTGCAGTTTATAGACTTGGAACACGGTGACATGCCAGCTAAGAGTCAGTCCTGCTCAACCACAATGACCGAGCTCAGTTTATTCAAGTTCCATTGCTACTCATCAAATCTGAGTATATGCCGCATGCCAGCTTTGAGTTAGATTGGGATTAAGAGATTAAAAAGGTAATCCTTGCCTCTTTTTACATAGTCTGTTAGAGATTCAAACATGAAAACAATAATATATCAAGCTGAATTAATAAAATAATAATAGTAATAATAATAATATTATTATTATTATTATTATATGGGGAGCTCTGGTGGCCTACTGGTGAGAAACTGCACTGCAATCCCAGAGGTATGCAGTTTAAATCCACCAGATGCTCTGCTGGAGAAAGAGGGGTAATCTCCTCCTGTACCAGTCAGATCCAATTTGATGGTACACATACAAAAAATTAATAAAATACAATACAAAAAAACTAAAAAAAATAAATGCATTTGTTGTTTCAAGAGAAGAATCTTGGTAGTGCGGTGGTTAAATACTCAATTGCTTACCAAGTGGCCAAATATTTGAATCCACCAAGCTTTCATCAGGAGAACAATGCGATACTGTGCTTCTGTTAATACGCACAGCTTTGTAAACTATATGGAGCAGTCCTGCTATGTCTTTGGGCATCGCCATAAATTAGAATCAACTCAGTAGCAGTGGGTGGGGGGAGTTGATTCTTTTTGTTCATTTGTTTTGCGGCAAACTTGATGTTGACCATGTGTCCAACTCAGAAAAGAACTTGAGAGAATGAAGTCATTAATATTCATGAATGGTGGTATGCATAGCAAGAAGAAGGTGTTAGACGAAGTAGACACTTTCTATTCAACTTACCTTGGAAATGTCCTGTAAAGAGAGCAGTCCGAATGGCTATCCCCAAGAGTAGTTGCCTCCATGAAACTCACTTCTTCAGGCTCTTTGACCAAATCCCAAAATCGTTGTCTTATCTTCTTTCAGTAGCTATGTGGATCTACTGTGGACAGCCTTGGGGTTTCTCAGCAGTAGGTAGAGGGACACTTTGCCAAGACACACTTTGAACGGGGAAACTTTAATTGAATAGAATGTGAACCTTGGGAGTGAAACATTTCATTTATATCATCTTAGAAAAGAATAACTTGCTGAGGGAAAAAGTTCATCTGAAAAGTACCAAGATTAAGATGCATATGTCTCGGTGAATCAAATTATAGCTCCGTGGATGTTATTATACTATTACCATTTTCCCATTACTGTCAATTTTCCTCTAACGCTCTCATGAGTATTTTCTGGATGAAAGAACCTTCGACTGTGTGGTTGGGATGCCTAAACATTTGTGTTAAGTTTGCACTGATGTAGATCTGTCCCTGGAAGGCCCTCACAGCCCCGCGTTGCGTCCTTTGGCTCTTTGCCTCAGTCCAGGGTGCTCAGTTACAGATAGATCTATACACAAGCACTTCAAAGAGCTTCTGGGGAGTCCACCTTGCTTTCACCCTGCAATGATGTCCCACCATCACAGGGAAAAGCCCACGAACTCAAATAGGCAAAGAAGCGGTTGGCAAATAGTAGTAGTGACTATTAGGAAAGGTTTCTGCCTTCAGACAACCTTGAATCGTTGACCTTTGCTCTTTGTTCTGTTTAAAACACCATTTCCTTGTTTTACCGGACTCTTTCCTACTAAATAAATGCAACCTCTGCTTTTCATTAACCAAAAGAACCCATTGCCATGGAATTTATTTCAATTCATAACAACTCCTATCAGTTCCCAAGCTGTAAATCTTTACAGAAGACTGCCTTTTTTTTTTTGCCCCATGAGATGGCTGGTAGATTTGAAATGCAGCACCCTGTGGACTACGCAGCCAGAGCTTAAGATAACATGAGCAAGGGTTGTTGTCTGCTGTTGAGGCAGGACTGATTTATAGTTGACCCACCAGTGGATTTTGAGAGGCAGTAAGTCAAGTTGTTGTTAAGTGCCGTCGAGTCACAGGCAGTTCACAGCGACCCTATGAAAGAAAGTCCTGGACACTTCCTGTGTAACATTCATCCTTTCTCCAGATTCATAGTTTCCAGAGGCAAGCTGTTGTGGAAGTGGATGCCACTCCTGCTTCCAACAGTAAGTCCAGAGGGCAGGAAATTTCCCATCTTTCTCTCACGGAGCTGGTGGTGGATTCAAACTGTGTGCCTTCGGATTGCCAGTGCAGCTGCTCACCATTAAACAACCAGAGCTCCCTCAGAGAACACGTCGATGCCGTAAATTATGTACTGCTCCCCACGTAATCTGGTACATGTCTTCACATCAGCTCAGGAAAAGGTTTTTATCACAAAATAAGTTCACATTCACATTGGATAAGACCTTGCTGCAAAGTGAGTTTTGAAAAGAAATTTTGATATCCAAAAATTTAAATTTTGTATCTGATGTTAAGGCTTTGTAACCGTGTGCAAAGAAGTACTTCATGAATGGAGAAGGAAGGATGGTAGAGGGTGAGTGAGAAGTTCAGAGGCAGGTTCCAGCAAGCTCCAAGGAGGGAGGCGGACTGTGGAGACTCCCTGGAATCATCTGGAACCTTTGCACTTTTGGCTAGAAGTGGATCTCATTGTTGGTCATGGAGCAAGTTTGAGAGGTCTGCTGATGTCAGAGAGATTAGAGCTTTGTGGTAGTACATTGAGGATGGCTTGCTGCCCATTTGAAGTGGAAGGATCATTGGCCCTCCACCCTGTCCATACTTTTCCATGATTTACACAAAATGAAAACCAGTTGCTACCTAGATGCTTTTACCTGTGCAGAAATGGAGAATAACTTCATTCTCTTGGTAGCTTTAGTTGTCATCACAGCTCCTATTATCCTGAGGACTTTGGTGGTGGTGGTAGTGGTGGTGGTAGTAGTAGTAGTGGTGGTGGTGGTGGTAGTGGTGGTGTTGGTGGTGGTGGTAGTAGTAGTGTTGGTGGGTGGTGGTGGGTACCACGGAGTCAAAACCGACCCATACATGACTCTCCGGTAGTTTTTTAGAGGCCCATCTTTCTCCTGAGGAGTAGCTGGTGGATACAAATGTTACTTTTGGGGTGGTAGTGCAATTCCTTAGCACTAGGCCACCAGAGCTTCATTTTCGAAACACTAAGTCAAACATAGATGAGCAGAAATCTTAAAGCCATGCAGGGCAAAAGGAGAGAGAAAAAAACTGGAAACATTCCTCATTCTCTCACTTAATATTCACAATGAACTTTTCTGGAGAAGGATGAACTCAGCCAGGTTCAGGTTGAATACACTGTACAAGCATTACTTCTACTACTGTAAAGTACAACATTGCTGTTGTTAAGTGCCATAGTGTCATAGACAACCCATAGCAACTCTATGAATCAAAGTCTTGAATGCAAAACTTGCATCTTTTCTCCAAGTTCACCGTTTCCGGAGGCTACTCTTTTTTTTTTTTTTTTTAACATGTAGGATAACAGAAAGGGCAAGTGGGGTTGAGCTTTCAAGTATGGAGACTGGGGTGAGCGGGATGGGAATGTCAGAGACAGTGCAATTGGCACAGGACAGAGCAGAATTCAGGAATGTTGTACATAGAGTCGCTGTGAGTCGCAAGCGACTCAACGGAACATAACAACAACAGCAGCAGCAGCTCTTTTTTTTGGAAGTGGATGCCACTTCTGCTTCCAAGCCTGTTTTATTCAGGAGATGCACAAACACCAGAAACCCGAGGGCGCAAAAGCCTTCTTAAATATGAGTCCAAATCCAGTCAGTTCACACCCTGTTGCGAGCAGCAACTACACCCTAATCCTTTATAAAGCTAGTACCATGAACAAAGACCTCGTTTTCTTCCATAGTTAAAGGCTATATTTGAAAACTGACTCTAGCACAGTCTTCCTTAGCATTCCCACTGTCCCTAACCCTTTGCTTTTGATGATCTTTATCTGTTCAGGAAGATTACCCTTTTAACTTTATTCTCATTGTTTGAAAACGATTGTGTAAGAAGTTGTCTTTGGAAAGACTCTTAGGGTTAATCTAAATCAGGTTAAATTAGTAAACTATTTTAAACTAGTTGTTGTTATGTGACATCGATTTGCCTGTGACTCATAGCAACCATACGTATGTACATTAGCTCTGAAAGCTGCCCTATCCTGAGCCAATCTCATCATCCCTGACAGACCTACTTCCATAGGCAGGAATAATACAAGATTACAGTGAGGAAAAAAGCATACTATGCATATGATATTCTAAGACCAGGGTTGTCTGGGACATCTTTACTGTCCTAAAAGTCTAGAAAATGTACATTTATTTGAAAGTTCCTTTTAAACTATTGATTTTTTTTCATACAGTTCAACATTATTTGTCAGCAGGAAAATGCACATTAAAGCAACATTCCACCGAAACAATTTAACTGAGAAACACAAAAGGTAACAAGATTTGGTGAGGACATGAAGAGCAAGCAGAATTCCTAAATAAGGCAGCCACTACATACCATTTTGGACTTGGCCTCATATTTAAAGAGGCTTTTGGCTACCAGTCTAGGGCTATTTCCAGGCTGGCAAGATGAGCAGAACAGCCAGATTCTGCTAAGGTGTGTTTTCTGGTTTGGGGTTGAGACTAGTGTGTGGCTTTTGTTCACAACCAGCCATGAGTTGATTGGATTTGGCCTCAAAATTAAAAAGGCTTTGGGGCCCTCGGGCCTGCTTTTTGTGGATATTCCAAATAAAATAGGTTTGGAAGCAGGAAAGGCATCCACTTCTAAAAAGAGCTTGCCTTGGGAAATTCTATGAACTTGGAGAAAAGAGAGAAGTTTTGTGTTCAAGACATTCACTCATAGGGTCACTACAGGTCGTCCATGACTCGACAGCACTTAACAAAAACAACTATGTACCATTTGCATTGGAACTGATGCATAACTGACCCTCCGTGAGTTTTCAGAGATGGTAAATTGCGCAGGGAGGAGATTGCCCATCTTTCTCCTGAGGAACAGCGAGGACATTTGAATTGGATGCCTTTGGGTTAAGTGAGCGAGTCCTTTCTGCTGTACCACCAGAGCTCCCTCATGTAACTGTTGTTCAGTGTCACTGAGTCGAGCATGACTCGCAGCGACCCTGTGAACAACAGATCTCAACCCTGTTCTGTCCTGTGCCATCATTGTCGAGGTCTTTGAAACACTTGAGCCCATTGCTACAGTCTCTATGTCAATCCATTTGGTTGAGCTTCTTCATTTTCTTTCTAAGCATGATGTTCTTTTCCAAGGAATAGCCTCTCCTAGCAACATGTCCAAAGTATGTGAGACATCCCTTTACCAACGTGGCCTCCCCGGAGCACTCTGGCTGCACTTGTTCCAAGATGAAACGTAACTTGGAAAATAGTCCCGTGTGACTTATTGTTGGTGTCGTTGAGTCAATAGACCCATAGCTGACCCTCCCAGGAGTTTTCAGAGACAGTTAGTTACACGGGAAGAGACTGTCCATCTTTCTACCGTAGGGTGAATGGTAGATTTGAGCTAATACCCTTGACATTGCAGCATGGCTTTTTCTTTTTTCTTCCTTCCTTCCCGCCTCCCCCAAGCATGGCTTTCAATATGATCACTATTGTTGTTGTTGATTGCCATCAAGTCGAGCACGACTCATAGTGATCCTATGAACAAAAGACCTGAAGCCTTTCTATACCTATTGACAATTATTAAAGTTCATAGAGTTTCCGGATGCATGTTGTTTAGGAAGTGGATGCCACTCCTGCTTCCTAGTGCGACCCTAAATTAGTGTAGCCCCTTTGCCAAACCATCAGAATCTACAAAAGATCTACTTGTGCATCTTGTTGTTATTATTTGCTGTGGCGTTGTATGGCTTTCGTGACAGCTTTGTACAGAACAGTGAAATAATGCACAGCCCTAGACTGTCTTTATGATTGTTAGTCTGGCCGAGTCCATTGTTGTGGTTACTGGGCGCTGCTTTCCCTCCTAAGGCTCATTGTCCAGCACTTTGTCAGATAATATCCTGTTGTGATCCATAGAATTTTTTTCTTGGCTACTTGATAAATGTGGATGACAGACCTTTTTATGTCTGAAAGCAGCTTTAGCTCCTGCCCACCATGGGTGACTCAGGGGGTATTTGGAATACCCGTGGTATAATAGGTTCCAGCGTGCTAGCCACCTGAAAATGAACACTGTGTGACTAACCAGCATGTCAAAGTAGTGGACACAGGCCTTGCAAGTAACTCCACTCCTTAGTAAAGTCCTCAGGGAGCTCTGGTGGCCTAGTGGCAAGAAGCTGCACAGCAATCCCGAAGGTGTGCAGTTCCAGTCCACCAGCTGCTCCATGGGAGATTTGACAGTCTCTTTCTGTGTGATTACCTGCCTCTGAAAACCTGCCACGGGGTCAGCTATGGGTCGGTTCTGACTCAGTGGTGCACAACAGCAATAACGCAAGTATAATCTTCACAAAAAGTGATCGCAAATGCCTCCCACAAGGTATATAATGAAAGCACATAAAGGTGCTAATCATAACAAGGATACCAAATGGGAAAATACCAAAATGTCCATCAGTAATAGGGCGGTTCAGCAAAGTAAGGAAAAATCACATTATTGAGAATATGCAAATGAGCAAAGTGCATATGACTGGATGCGGATGAGAATTATAGAGATGTAGACACACCATAGTAATGATTGCTGTTAGATCCTGTCAATTTGATTGTCTCATAGCAACCTTACATACAACAGACTAAA
>NW_006399777.1:11575095-11621318 GCF_000299155.1 Elephantulus edwardii
GCATTAAATCACACAGTAGGAGGCTGCCCATCCTTCTCACTGAGATCTTATGATGGATTCGAACCACATGTCTTCAGATTGCAGCACAACTTCTTACCATTGCCCCATCAAGTAATATACCCAGTATCTGATGCTGGTGTCAAAATATGAAAATATAAAGCTAATCTCCATTGTGGATGTGAGGCCAAGGATTTCTGGTTGCTGGTCAAGTTCTGTTACTCTGAGTGGTAGTTCCATGGGGATTCAGTTTATGAAAATTCAGTGAGCTGCACTCTTTGTAAAAAAAAATTATTATTTTTGTGAGTGTGTACTGTTAAATGGGATCCGACTGGTACAGGAGGAGATTGTTCCTTCTTCTTTAGCAAAACATCTGGTGGATTTGAACCAAGTGCCTTCGGTATTGCAGCACAGCTTCTTGTCACTAGGTCACCAGAGCTCCCTAAGAGCTGCACTCCTGGAATGTGGCCATTTCTCTGTAAGTGTACGTCAGTTTAATGAAAAGTTTTTTAAAAAAAGTAATAGTTGATGATGAAGAAAAAGACATCACTCTAAATCAAGCATTTTTACGCTGAAGAGAACATATTTCAGTGATCATTCTTTCCAGAGGTTGAGAGTGTTTATTGTGGGTCTCCACTGTTTACACCACATATAAATATCCTCCTCCCCGCAGAGAATCTGTGCTCAGCCCGGTTTTTTCCCTCCCCGACTTAATTAGTGTGTGGATGTGCAACTAGGCTTCTCTGGGACCAACTGTAAAAGAGAAGAAGAGATGTCAAAGCACCGCCAAGCAAGTGCTTCTACCTCACTTTTTACAAATTCATAATGGATGTAAAAAAGGTGACAGCTGTTTAGTGTACACACGTGCAAAAAAGACAAATCGGGAAAGAACAAGACTCGTGGTACCGTAAAGGGTATCAGTCATATTTAGCCAAATACAACCTCACTATCTCTGATAGAATAGTCTTTGTTTTCTTCTTACCTTTTACCTAGTAAATAGTAGATCTGCCTGTTTCTAGGCCTCATTGCATTTTGGGGAGGGTGGAAGGATACGTTCACCAAATTTGCACTTTCCTGAAATGTCTTTGGAATAGTAGATAGATAGGCTCTCTGCCCTGGAGCTGGGATCATTTCCCATTCCTGTGGTGCTTTTCCTTGCTAGCATCCTTTTCTCCACAGGCTGGCTGGTCTACCTCAGAAAGGCACTTTTTGATCAGAAAAATCATTATCACCATAGTACAGATCATCTCCAGTTTATTCCATCAGCACCATGTATGCGTGTCTTCTTTTCTCTGCATTATCAATTTTAACATAAGAGAAGAATTAAAGCATATGTTTTTCCAAGTCTTGAAAGCACATGTAATCTAAATGCAAGCCCCGGGTCAATAGCACAGTAATATTTGGTAGAATGGCTCTTACCGATCCCAGCAGGGAAAAAACACAAATCAGTTACACAGTTCACAGTGTACACCCCGAGATGACAGCAGTGGGGAGATAAGCAGCAAATGAGGAGGTGAGTTGAGGCTGAAACTTGTAAGAACGGGGCTTAGGTTTCAGCCAGATTCATATCAGCTGAAGAGGTTTATTTACAAAGCATTTCCCACTAGAGCACGGTGGTGGGGGTGGTGTGTGCTGTCAAGTTGGAAGTGACCCACAGCTCTTTCTCCAGCGGCTTTCCAGAGGCAGTAAATCCCAAGAGGAGATTGCCCATATCCATCTCCCAAAGAGCAGCTGGTGGATTCGAACCACGTGCCTCTTAGATTGCACCACACACCTTCTTACCACTAGGCCACCAGAACTCCGCTTACCAAATAGGAATTTAAAAAAAAAAAGAGACAATTTCTGACCATCCTGTATCTCGTCAAATCTAGTTCTCATCTGGGATGCCTACAGTTTTTATATTTGGGATGCTTCAAAGGGTGTTTCTCAGATACACAAATTCTGAATTTAGCACTTGACCATTAGCCATTTGGCAATTTGCTGTTCCATGTAAGTAAACTTTCCAGCTAAGTAAAGCAAGAATTCCCCCTCCCCTTCCTTCCCATCCTGGTCATGTCAGCTGGCAAATATTCACAAGCATATTGTAGCCCTTTCCTGCTTTCTTAAACAAGGTTGGAGGAACATGGTTTGATAACTTAATCGTCTTTATTTAACTATCAGCCTATTGGAAGGAGCAATTACACTGTGATCCCCTCAGAGGTTGTAATGTTTCTCGGCATTTTCACTCCATCCCAAATAGCTCAGGAGGGCACTTTTTCTTCTAAGATGGTTTGCATGTCTCTCCCTCCTCTCTTTGCCATAATGCTATCAGATAAATGTTCTTGCTTCTAAGGGGGATCTTATTTATAGCCATATCTTTCTTCTCTCTGACATTCTCCTCCTGCTTCAATTTGAACTCCTAAGATCTAACCAGCTAACATTTATGCTGCACGCAACATGTAGAGATTCTGAGAGTACCCTGCAAGGTCGTTCATAAGTAAATGCATCTAATACGCTTAGCGGAGCACCTAACGCTGCAGTAAAAAGCTTAATAAAGGTTATATTCCAGTACTAGTATTAATATATATATGGAGTCACCATAAATTGAAATCAACTCGAAAGCAGCTGCATGTTTACTGGTGATTAACGTAATTACTGAAATTCATTTGTCTATTAATGAAGGCCAAGTTAAGTCACTCACTGCCATCAAGTAGGGGCGGAGCTGACTCTTACGGACCCTCTAATGAGTTTTTGGAGGCTGTAATCTGCATGGAAAGAGGGTGCCCACCTGCCTTTGGGTTGCCAACTCAACTCCCCACATCCACCAGAGCTCCTGGACGTTATTGTTGGTATGTGTTGTAGAGTCAGGACCAATGTATAACTGGGTTTTCAGTGGCAACAAATCGCATAGGAGGAAACTGCCTAAGTTTCTCTAACGGTGGTTTCTAGCTGGTGGATTCAAGCCATGTGGCTTTGGGCTGGCAGCTCAACTCCTTACCTCTAAGCCGCCAGAACTCCCTCAAATTAAATAGCAACAGTAAATATACTTGTGCATAAAATGACTATTTTTTAAAAAAATTAAGTCACACAAATACGTACACATACAAAGTTCATATACATTGTTTTGTAAGTAAACCAGTATAAAATAAACACATTATTTAAAAAAAGTAATGTAAAGTAGAAAAAGCAATAAATCAATAGTAATTGTATACAACAAAATGTACATGAATGAACCAATGTATCTGAGTACTAGTGAACCAATGTATTTGAGTATCAGTGAACCAATGAGTAATTTGTATAAAAGTGAATGATGAAATAAAGAAATTAATTCATTAAAAACAAACACAGTGAATGGGAATGGTTATATGAAATACAATGTGAATGAAGGATAGTGTGAAACACAATTTATAAAAATTTTGTATACCAAGCAATATAAAACACAAATTTTAAAAGGGAGCCCCAGGAATCAATGGGATACCAATTGAAAAATTTTTAAAAACCCAAAACCCCACATACACATGAAATTACCCAGCCATTGTTAAAGAGGTTTGCCATGTGCAAATCAGCCCAGGGTAGAAATGGATGTTGAGGTGGTGGTTGTTGTTAGGTGCTGTCGATTCGACTACGATCATAGCAACCCCTATGAGTAATAGCTCTGAACCCTGCTCTATCCTGAGCCAGTCTCACCATTTCTAATACCCCTACCCTCATTACCCCAGTTACTGTGTCAATCCATCTCATCTGGGCTCTTCCTCTCCTGCACTGTCCCTTGACCCTTCCAAACGTGATGTTATTCTGCAAAGACTGGTCCCTCCTGGCAACATGCCCGAAGTTGAAGTTAACAGGTAGTTTTCTGTATGTGATTCTGACATCTTGGCATCTTTCAAGTTGAGAGTCATTCTTGTCCTGGGGTTCTGATGTCATCTGCATGGACCCAGAGAAAGCAGGAAAGGATGAGATGACAGTGGAAAGCTTCATGAGTCAGATCGGAAGGGGCCGTGTATCACTCCTGTGTGTAGTCCTGTTCGGGAAGACTCAGCCAGCTGTCTACACTTTACTGAAAAGTCCCGGGAACAAAGGAACGTGGATTTTTGGCGGACAGACACCAGTCTTCACTGCAGTGTGCGCAAGATCTATATATACATCTTGTGATGTTCACGTTGAAAACTTGGAAGCCTTTTTCTCATTTTATAGTTTTTAAGGCTCACTCATGGCCTAGTAGTAAGGAGTTGAACTACCAAGTTAAAGGCACACAGTTTGAATTCATGAGCTTCTCCATGGGAGAAAAATGGACAGTCTCCTCCCATGTGATTTTCTGCTTCCGAAAAGCCAAAAAAAAGGAGAAAAGCCAGCTATGGGTAAAATCCCAACTCAATAATTAACAACTGAAGTTTTTCACTACAGTGAAAGCCAGAATTCTATGTGACTGCCTTATTTTGGGACCTCTCCAAAATACTGAAGAGCAATTATTTCAGTTTGAAGACTAAGGTGGGTGTGATTCAGGCCTTGGTCTTTTCAGTAACTTGCTGTCTATCTCAGAGCTGGACAGTTCATAAGGATGAGAGAAGAACTGATGCCTCTTGTGGTATGGGAGAGGAATACTAAATATCCCATGAACCACCAGAAGAATGAACAAGTATGTCTTGGAGAAGGTGCAGCCAGAGTGTTTGTTGGATGCAAGGATGGCGAAGCTTCACCTGACATACTTTGGATTTGTTGTTCAGAGAGACTATTCCTTGGAAGGGGACATCATGCTTGGAAGGATGGAGGGCCAGTCAAAGAGAGGAAGACCTTCAACGAGATAGACTAACACAGTGACTGGAGCAATGGGCTCACGCTTGTCAGAGATTAGGAGGACGACACAGGATAGGACAAGGGTCAGCTCTGTTGTTCATAGGGTTGCCATGGGCTGGAATTAACTGGACTGAATGCCACCCCTCCCAAGTTTTGTGCTGTTGAGAGAGAGAGTGTTACCTCATCACCTTTTCATTGTTGTTATTAGTGACAGAGGTTTACATTTTCCTTCCCTGGCTACATTCTGTTTTATGCACATGGTTCAGACTTTGACAGCTTTTCCTGTTGTTTCAAATTGTTAAAAAAAAAAAAAAGTTAAAATACACAGGCTTATTGTCAGAAATAAATAAGTTAATGAACGGGAAGGATTTTCCAGGGGAAAAGGAGTGTTAAAATTAAAACTACTTCCATAATAATTTACTTATGTGGGTGTATCTCCCCCCCCCCAATTAAGCTCATTTTTAGCTTTGCTTTGCTGAGACTTACAGTAATTCAAAATCTCGTGAAGCACATTTCTTCTCTGGTACTTGTGGGGTGGCAGGACTCAATGCCATGTCCAAGGCCACTGGTTTGTTTTGAAAGTCTGTGGGTGGTAGTTTACTCTGGAAAGGAAAAGAGAAGCTGTCTTCCCCTTACGAGTTTAGAATCTACGACAAAACATTGATGTTGGTTTGCACATGAAATTCCAACGCAGAAGACCAGCACGGGCTGTGTTCAGATCAAATCCAAGGTTTAATCTGATTGAGGTGTGAACAGGAAGAATCATGCATGCGTAATTTGGTGTAAATGGAGATAGATGAGTGTAGACTGCTTGCATTACATGTTCTGGAGCTCTGTTTTCTCCTCTGCTGTACAGAGGTAACTCGTGGTTGCTGTGATGTTAAAACACTGTGACACTGATGTGTCAAAGGTGGACAGTGTTTGGTGGAGCTTCCCGATTCAAACAAGCTTGGAAGCAGGAGTGTCATCCACTTCGGTAACAGCTTGCCTCCAGAAACTCGATGAACCTGGAGAAAGGATGCAAATTATACAAGTGTTCAGGTCTTTTGTTCATAGAATCTCTATGAGTCCTCTATGACTTGATGACACTTAACAACAACAATATAGAGAGAGCTCTATTGGCCTAGTAGACAGAAAGTGATGTGACCAAGCCAAAAGTGGGTGATTTTAATCTGTGGTCCTCGGGCCTGGTTTTAATTGTTTTTGGTCAAACATTCTTCTAAGTGGTATAGCACTGCTCTGTGCATTTTCTGGAAAGAGGTAACTCGTGGTGGCTGTGAAGCTAAACACTGTGACACTGTTATGTCAAATGTGATCATGGTTACCCATGGTCGACAGTGTTTGGTGGAGCTCCCCGATTCAAACAAGCTTGGAAGCAGGAGTGGCATCCACTTCCATAATAGCTTGCATCCAGAAACTCTATGAACTTGGAGAAACGATGAAAGTTATACAAGTGTTCAGGTCTTTCGTTCATAGGTCATCTTTCGTTGCTATGGTCATCTCTGACTCGAAGGTACTTAACAGCAGCAACAACAATCCCAGAAGACTTCATTAAAGAGAGAGCATTTCAGGCAGGAATGATGAAAATAACAAAAGCTTCTGGACTTTTATGGAGAGGTTATTGTCAACTATATACATCAATGGATACGACTTATATAAACCAAGGACCGTTGCTGTCGAGAAGATGATTCATGTGAACAGAGTGCGATTGTCCATTGTTGTTGTTGTTGTTAGGTGCCATCAAGTTGCTGTTACTCCTATGTACAACTCCTTTGTGCGACCCTGTGTACAACAGCTCTGAACCCTGCTCTATCCTGAGCCAACCTTATTGTCTCTGATGTACCTACTACCATTACCCCAGTCACTGAGTCAATTCATCTCATCGCGGGTCTTAGTAGAGAAGAATTATCCCTTCCAGGCTGTAGCTTAAAATCCTTCACAAGGCTTGGGGACTGGAGTCTCTCTCCACTCTGGAAGTCGCTGGCTAACTGGCAGGATGGCTGGCATCTCAATGGCGGCTCAACATGGTGGCAGTCAGGCAACGGAAGTTTCTCGGGTCCTTTTCACTGTGTGTTACTGTTCTTTTTGCCCTTCAAAAGTGAGTGGGCAGCCCAGAGCCTCCGATTAAGTAAAGTTAAGTAAAGGCAGAGCCTGTTCCAGGCAGTAGCGTAAAATCTTGTAGGATTTTAAATCCTGTCTTTAATTGTTTTTGGTGAAACATTCTTCTAGGTCGTTTAGCCCTGGTCTGTCCATTTGCTGTACAGAAAGATAGCGTGTGGTTGCTGTGAATCTGAACACTGTTACACTGATGTGTCAAGTTTGAGAATGGTTACCCATGGTGGACAGTGTTTGGTGGAGCTCCCAGATTAAAAACAAGCTTGGAAGCAGGAGTGGCATCCACTTCCGAAGTAGTTTGCCTCTGGAAACTCTATGAACATGGAGAAAGAATGAAAGTTATACAAGTACCCAGTATACAAGTATTTCATTCATAGTGTTGCTGCGGGTCACCTAAGACTCGACAGCACTTAACAACAACAACAACAACAACAACAACAACATCTTTGTATATGCAGACTGCCTCAACTTTCTACCACTGAGCAGATGCTGGATTCGAACCACTGACCTTTCAGTTAGTACTGTAGCACTTAATCTTCTTGCCACCAGGCTTGCCAGAATACCCCTACAGATGTCACCCATATTCTGATGGCTAAAGCGAATGTTCCAGAGGGGAGAGAATTTAGGACTCGCTGCAGACAATTAACTCCTGAAATGCAATACGCTGTAGTTTTGACTTTCAAACATAATTGAAACACTTCCTAAAATTATGCCACTAAACCTTCTTCCAAAAGGTTTATAAAAATATGCATCTCAAAAATGAAATCAAAACAGCATTAGGGCTGATGACTTGCATCTGAAAAAACAAGATGGATTTGATACGGATTCTGAGTTTCCTTGCTGCTCTGGCCTTATAAGTATTTAACTGTTAGGAAAATAAGCCTGCCAAGCTGTAGACAGTGGAGAGGTTGACGAGGAGCCAAGAAGCTGGAAATATCTCCCCAGCCCCACTGTTCCCTCGTCTGTCAGACTCATCAAAATGTATGCCATGCATACACATTTGTAAAAGTAAACTCTGTGTATGTCAAAGTAAACTTAAATTCGGAGCACCCTGCGCCTTTCGCATAAAGCATCTCCTTGTTTCTCTGAGAATGAGGACGAGATATTTTGATACCTGGGGCGATGCTGAGATTATTCCGTTTGAGTTGGGTAATTAAGAACAGATTCTCATTCCTAATGCTTGATCATGTTAAGCTAAACTAGCAATACACAAAATACACATTCTCCTTGACATTCTGGAATTTAATACCTTTTAAAGTTTTAAAACCGAAAAGCCAAAAATTATTTCTCTTCCAGCACGAAACATAATTACAGCCTTCTGATGCTTCAGGTAAATGACAAAACGAAGCAAATTTATTGGATTACCTTTCCCCATTACTTTGTCAACCTGCACTTCATACTCTTATTGGATAAAGTCTTAATATTTAAAACAAAATTTGCTCTAAATGGAACAATTGGTACATTTAAAACCTTTCTGAAAGGAAGATGAAGTGACACAGAAAAAAAGCACTTTAAAGGTCTGGATGGAGTTCCTGGTACCTCTACGGACCAGATTTCTTTGCAGAATCCCTCAAAGATGAGTATTAAATGAAATAACACACATAAATTTCCACTGAAAAACTCCAAATGCCATCAGTTTTTTAGTTTCACATTTTTGGAGCTAGCAGCAACCACCATACAATTGCCGTGGAGCAAGACAGACGGGCATAGATGTAGGCCAGGTGTGGGAACTTGGCATCGTTGACTGTCTCTTCTCCACAGCCAGCTTTTTGCGATTGGTTTCCTGGAGGCACTTGAACTACCAATTTCTCAATCAGTCGAGACACAGAAACCACCTCACAGGTATTTTCACAGAGTCAGTTTCATGTCAAGGATTATTAGTCAGACACCAGAGAACTCAAGTGCTGTTGAGTTGCTTGTGACTGTCCCCAGCGGACGGCCCTGGCCTGCACCACCCACGACCCTCCCATTCCTTGCTTTGTCTGAGCCCATTGTTGTCACCTTCATGTCATTCCAAGTCATTGAGGATCTCCATCTTTTCCTCTGGCCCTCTACTTTAACCATACTTGAGATCCTTCGCTTGAGACTGGCCCATCTTGATGACATGTCCAAAGTATGTAAAAATGAAGCATTTTTGTATGTGCCATCACATCAATTATAACCCATCGCAAACCTATGAATAACAGACCTGAACCTATCTGAACCTAGTAAGAGATCTGCACTATCCTATGTTTAAGTCCCAGCCCTCAGTGCATTAACTCATTGCTACCAATGGAAACAATCCATCTTGAAAGTCTTCCTCTTTTTCCCTGACCCTCCACCTTTGCCAGCATAATCCTTATTCCCAAGGACTAGCCCCTTCTGACAATCTCCCCAAGGATGTGAGGTGAACTTTCTCCGACCTTACCTCTAAGAAGCTCCCTGATTGTACTTCCTCCAAGACAAACTTGTTTGTTCTTTTGATGGTCCATGGGATATTTAGTACTCTTCTGCAACACCACAATTCAAAGGCATCCATTCTCTGGTCATCCGTATCCAGAGTCTAGATTTTCGCTGCATAATAAGCAACTGAAATTACCGTGACTTAGAAACTGACATCATTTGTTAGCACTTTAGAGAAGCCCTTGACAGCAGACGTTCCCAGTTCAACACATCTTTTGATTTATTGATGCTGCTACTATAGGTGTTGATTGTGGGACTAAGTAAAATGAAATCCTTGACAAGGTCTTTCTTGTCTCCACCTGTCATGATCTTGCTTATTGGTCCATTGTTAATTTTTTTCCCCCTTGATGTTGAGATGCAGGTCATATAGAAAGCTGGAGTCTTTGATATTTTTAAGTAAGTGCTTCAAGTCTTTTTCACTTGCTGCACGTGAGGTTGTGTCATCTGCATAATATCAGCATACAGGTTGAATAGTAACAGAGAAAAGATAGATCCCTGGAGTCACACCCTTCCTGATTTTAAGCCTTTCCCTGTACTCTTGTTCTGTTAGGACAATAGCTTCTTTGTTTGTATATAGGCTTCACATGAGCGCGATAATTTTTCTGAGACTCTCATTCTTCTGAATGTTACATACACACAAACTCACACATATACTTTTTCTCATATACTTTAGGAATGTTATCAAGAAGGGTCAATTCCTTATGGGTTACATCGTAACATCTGGATAGGACAGGGTTCATTCAGATATGCTGTCCATAGGGTCACTGTGAGTCATTCTCGATAGCATCTAAACAACTACTACTCAACATAAAAAAAACAAAAATTTTCCCCCCTGGATCAACAGGCAATGTGGTGATAGATGTAAAGAGTGAAATTGTCAACGATTTTCTCTTCCTTGGATCCAAAGTCAGGATCCTTAGTACAAGCAGTTGAGAAATTAAAAAATATATTGTGTTTGGAAAACTTCCTGTCAAAGATCTCTCCAGTATGCCAAGGAATAAGGCTATTAGTTTAAAGACTAAGGTATGCCTCATACAAGTGATGGCATTTTTCAATTGCTTCTTACATATCTGAAAATTGGACAGTGATAAGGATACCAGAGAAGAATTGATGGTGTCTTTGACCTGTGGTGCTGTTGTTGTTGTTGTTATGTGCCGTCGAGTCACTTGTGACTCAGCGACCCTATGTACAACAGCCCTAAACTCCGCTCTGTCCTGTGCCAATCGCACCGTCTCCGACACTCCCACCCCAATTATCCCAGTCACTGAATCAATCCACCTCATAGAGGGCCTTCCTCTCCTGCGCTGTCCCTCCACCCTCCCAAGCATGATGTCCTTCTCCTGTGGTGCTAGTGAAGATAATTGAATATTCAATGGATTACCAAAGAACAGACAATTTATCTCAGAAAGTAGAACCAGGTTTCTCCTTGGAGATAATGATGGTGAACTTCCTTTTCCATACTTGGAGCATGTCATCAATAGGGTCCAGTCTTTGGAAAAAGACATGCCAGGTAGAAGGTCAGAGAAAAAGAGAGAGGCAGACTTCAACAAGAAGAATTGATACAGTGATTGTAACAATGGCCTTGAGCATTATAGAGGTTGTGAGGGTGATGTGGGATTAGGGCAGAGTATAGATCGGTTATTCATATGGTTGCCATGAGCTATACATAGACACAATATATAACCAACTAACTTGGAGTGTTGGAAAGACTACAAACTAGAGTCAGTCACTCTTATAAATTGTCATTACTGGTTGACCACACCAAAACGCATTGCACTTGAATAGGGTAAGACTCATAGCAATCTCATAGCAATCATCCATTAGTTTTCAGGTGCAATCTCTCTTTCCAGTGAGGAAATATCTCCCTTTTATCTTGCTGAACATTGGTGGATTCAAACTTATGTAGGAAGCTGAACAATCACCTCACGTGCTTGAGAAAGCTGAACTAAGAATAAAGACTCACGAAGAGTAGATGTCTTTGGGTTGTAGTATTGGCTGACAATATTGAACAATCCTGGACTGTCAGAACAAAGCTTATTGGATGAAGTGCAGCCAGAATGCGCCTTCGAATTAAGAATGATGAGCTTTCAGGGAGCTCTGGTGTCCTGGTGCCAAGAAGCTGCACTGCAATTCCAAAGGTACATGGTTTGAATCCACCAGATGCTCTGCTGGAGAAGGAGGAGCAATCTCCTCCTGTACCAGTAAAATCCAATTTGATGGTGTACACACACACACAATGATGGGATTTCATTTCCTATGCTTTGAGCATGATTTCAGATACGATCTGTCCTTGGAGAAAGACATCATACTTGGTAAAACATCAGAGAAAGAGAAGACTGCTCCCAACAAGATGGATTGCCAAGACTGGTTGTGACAATGAGGTCAAACATGGCAATGCGGTGGGGATGGTGCAGGTCCAGGTGCCTCTGTGCAGAAGGTACATGGTACTTCTTTGCCCTTCCTTAAGGGTGTTCAATATTGCCACAGCCGAATAGTAGCCCATTAGCAATAGTAGAATGTGGTTTGGTGAGTCCCCAGTCCAGCGTGTCAAAGCAGAGAAAAGACAGGTGATATGAAACTTAAAAGCAATATTTTTCTAACTAGTATACCACCCAACTTTCAAATTCATTTTGAATTTTCAAGATTAATAGAAATTGAGATTATAAGGAGGAAATGGGACATTGTGGGGATCATAATTAGTATTATAAATACATATGAATGTTTAAGTGAAAAATCAATGTGCTTTGTAAACTTTCACTCCTATTACAATCAATAAAATACAAAGAATAATTCTAAATCTTCATTTTACTATTGTTAAACTAGACATATTATCCAGATTTGCTGACCTTCTTCTTCTAGTACTGCATTTAAATTTGATGTCCCATGTCCAAAAGCTCAAATTACCAGTGTTTCTACTAAAAATAGTTCAAATGCTCAGTGCTACTCAGAAAAGAAAAGAAAATCATAAAGGGCCTATTCTTCATCTTGCAACTAACATGTTCTTAAAAAGTGGCGTAAGATATATCAGGTATACTTAGTCACATAACCAATATATTATTTTACTAATGTTGTGTTACCATTAATTAAACATAAAGAAGAACACTGTTCCTGGAAGGGTAGAGGGTCAGTGCAGTAGAGGAAGACCTTGGATGAGAGGGAATGACACAGTGACTGTGGCAGTGGCGTCAGATATGTTGGAGACTAGACGGTTAGGTTGGCTCAGGCTAGGGCAGGGTTCAGAGCTGTTGTTCATAGAGTCACTATGAGTCACAGCCAACAGCACAAAATAACAGCAATGTTGTTGTATTGGTATAATTATGCAATCTCTATGTGATAGTAAATAGTAAATGCATCTGGAGAAAATCTGGAGACTGAATCCAACTGGAAACACCTCAGAAGGAAGTATTGGCAATCTATTTCCAAAAACTTTGCCATTAAAAACCCAGCAGAGCCCCCTGTTTCTCTGATGCATGTGGGGGTGCCATGGATTGGAAATGACTCCATAAAATTATACCTATCATGGGAATGTGTATCCTAGACAGTACGGAGCTGGTTGATTATACAGGCCATATAGTTATTAAGACCTTTGAGTGACATTATTCTCGTTTACTAAAGAGGCGGCAAGTCTGTGCCATATCTGATTGTATATAATGATGCAGGACCACAGTCTGGTTCTGGCTGCCTCCAAGGCCCAAGTTCATTGTTGCTTTCCCCACCATGACTGTCACTGTTGTTGTTGTTTAGTCCTGTTGAGTCATAGAGAACTTATAGCAACCCTATGAATGAAAGACCTGAACACTTATGTAACTTTCCTCGTTTCTCCATGTTCATAGGGTTTCCAGAGGCAAGCTATTGTGGAAGTAGATGCCACTTTTGCTTCCATGCTTGTTTTAATCGGGGAGCTCCACCAAACACTGTCCAACCATGGGTAACCATTATCACATTTGATACATCAGTGTCACAGTGTTCAGCTTCACAGAGACCACAAGTTACCTCTGTACAGCAAGTGGACAGACCAGGGCTATACTGGAATGTGTACTGAAGAGTGTTTGACCGAAATCAATTAAAGTAAAACCAGGCCTGGGGACCAAAGATTAAAATCACCCACCTTTGGCTTGGAAGAATCACATTCACTAGGCCAATAGAGCTCTCTCGTTGTTGTTACTGTTTTTGAGTGCCATCGAATCGTAGATGATTCATAGTGACCCTACCCATGACTAGTAAAGCTTCTCTCATATGAGTCACCCTCTCAGAAACTGCCTGAAACCATTTGCCTAACTACAGAGATGCAGAAAGCCTGTTGTACACCATGAAGGTCATCTTTTAAAATAGTATTTCATGCACACCGATGTTTTTGGTGGCTTTGCTCACAAGAACAAAGAGTTGGAAACAATCTAAGTGCCCATGAACAAATGAATGGATAGAGAAGCTCTGGTATATTCACACAATGGAATACTATGCTCTTTTGAAAACCAAGGAAATCATTAAATATTATTCAAAATGGGTGAACCTGGAGGACATTATGCTAAGTGAACTATCTCAGACACAAAAGGACAAATACTGCATAGTGCCACTGTTGTAGAATGGGACTGACATCAGGGTTGGGATGAGACTGAGAAAGATTGGATAAATTATGTATACTGCATTGAAACAGATGAGGGAGAAAACTGTTTAAAAGCGATATATGATTAGTTATTATGGCCATGACAAGAGTCCAGAATGAAGGCTGCATAGTGGAGTGGACTTGGGATGGGAAGGTGGATTTTATACCAATGAGAGAATTTTTCTTTTACTTTTCAAAGAGAAGAACGAACTGGGGGGTGGGGAGGGGTGGGCAGAGAGAAAAGTGCAACAATGAATGAATGGAAATCCAAAGTCTTTGTAAACGTTCATGAAAATGAATTTAAAAAATAGTATTTCATTGAGTTGGTGTGTTTTTTTAAGTATTTTATTATTTTGTGTGTGTCTACCGTCAAATTGGATCTGACTGGTACAGGAGAAGATTGCCCCTCCTTCTCCAGCAGAGCATCTGGTGGATTCGAACCACATACGTTCGGGATTGTATTTCATTGAGTTTTTGACGACCATTTACACAGCAAATTCCCCATTTGACACTTTCTAGCACACTGAGCAGGAGCACTTGTTACAGTTTATACAATGTGTCCTCATCGTTTTCATTGTGTTCAATTCGTTCTCTTTTCAGTAATCTAGTTCTGGGGAACCCATTGCCCTTACCTTCTCATCTTTGCTTTGAAGTAATTGTTGACCTTTTGGTCTGAAACTATAGTTTAGAGAGCTCTGGTGGCCTAGTGGGTAGGGAGTTGCATTGCCAACCCAAAGGTAGGTAGTTTGATTCCAGCAGCTTCTCTGCGCAAAAAGGGTGGCTGTCTCCTCCCACGGGATTTACAGCCTCTGAAAACCCCCTGGAGGGCCAGCTATGAGTTGATTCCAACCCAATGGCACATACCAACAACAACAAGTCTTAGAAGCACCAGTGTAGGAAAGACATTGGTCTAGAAGCATTTGAATAACATTGTTTTCTAATACTGGCATCAAATAACTGTCATAACTTTAAACATGGTCCACTTGAGCTTTCTTGCTTCAAAAGTACCATAATTTCTCAATCTTCTAAGTGCATCCAAATCTTTATTTCAAATTGGATATAAAAATTAGAGAAACATCCCTATAATATACACTAGTTATCATAGATATATTATAGGGGGATTAAATAATAAGATTTCCTTATTAAGATAATAATAATAAAAATGGAATTTTTTTTCATTTTCCCTGGCATAGAGGAAATTGATATTCAGGACTCTATTTGTTAGGCTAAGACGTATTATCCTAATAGTATAAAACGTATTAACTGAAATTTTCTTGCGGGCTTTTATTTTTAGTAGAGTCTTTCTTCCCCCCCCCCTGAATCTTAAAATATTTTTATTGAGGGCATAATTGCTTCTATAGTATTTGTGATAAGGGTGTAATTCTACATCATGAAGAGGCAGTTTGTTTTCATGCGGTTTTTGTCTTGACTTGTAGTTTATTTTAAAAAGCATTAAATTATTAAGTGATCTGTCATTTGGTTTGTTTTTGTTCTGATCTTTTTCTTCTTCTTCTCCTCATCACTCACTGATCATTTCCTCGCCGTTATTCTCTTGTATCTGTGCTTGCTGGACTGACACGGTCTGGTACCAATTGTTTCCAGTAACGATTAGTTGTTCTTCTCCGTTTTCTTCAGGGATTTCTTTCCTTGGACTCAACACATTCTGTTCCAATCTTCTCTAGGGAGAAACTTATAAATTAAATTATGACAAGGTATATAGTAAATTTGAGCCATCACCCTGCAGTTCCTAAAAGCCCAGTTTTTTTAAAAAGTCAAACTAAACCACAGCCGTTGCTAACAATGCTTGGATGGTGGAAATCTTTTTGGATGGCTTGTTTCCTAACCCAGAGAATTAAACCGTTTTCCAAATGCAGGGTCCAAAACCAGACAATAACTGCTTTATTTAGTCAGAGAGAATAATTTGCGGTATTATTTTTTTTCCCAATACAGCTTCCTGATAAATCTTTCAGCTCCCACTCAATAAATCAATAAAACAGGTTGGTTAAATCCTGCTAATCTCAAGTGAGTAGTAATCCCAGCTGCTGACGAATTTTCGGCTAGAATCTGCTCTCCTCTTTCCTGCTACCCAGCAGAGCTAGACAGTGAGTTCAGAGAAGGATCTTGAATAGCTGGAAGGATGATTGTTGTGTTGCTGTGTGCCGTCAAGTTCTAGCCAACGATAGCTGACCCTCCAGTGGGTTTTCAGAGACAGTGAATGACCTGAGAGGCTCATCTTTCTCCTATGGAGCAGCTGATGGATTTGAACCACTTGCCTTGGGGTTGGGAGCACAACTCCTTGCCACTGAGCCACCAGAGCTTGTTGATTTGACTCCATCTCGTGGTAAGCCTTATGTGTCACGGTCGAGCTGTGCTCTGTGGTACATTCAGTGGCTATGACCTTTGGGAAGCTGATCGCCAGGCCTTTTGTCTGAATGTTTCTCAATGGACACTTCATTTTAAGCTTTAGTTAGCAATGGTGTGTGTTAGCCAGCTTCATTCACCACCTGGAGGTCTCAGAGGTGGAACATTCTCCAGCTGCAAACAGGGGTTGTTGAGAAAGAACATGAGGAAAGAAAGGATGGGTTGGCTGCACTGACAGTCTCTCTTCCCCTCAGAAGCCATATATGTAAGGTCTCCCTACACAAACTGATTAGAAAGCCTGTCACCTTCCCTGCAATGCGATTAGTGTCTTTCTGGAATTCTGTGTTTGAAGGAGCTTGTATTTGGAGCCATTTCAAAGATGGTCTGTAATAAGTATTTTGTTAACCACACAACATTTGCTTCTTGGGTGCTTTAAAATAAAAAAAAAAAAAAGAAAAATTTGTGTTATCATTATTTGGGCACTCTGGTGGCCTAGTGGTCAAGGAGCTGTTCCCCCAAACGAAAGATGCATGGTTCAAATCCAACTAGCTGCCGTGGGTAAAAGATGAAGAGTCTTCTCTCATGCAGTTTACCGTCCGTGAAAACTCACTGGAGGGTCAGCGCTAAGCGGATTCCAACTCAAAATACAGAAAAACAACAAACAAAAAGTTGTTTGTTGTGGTTGCGAGCGACCCTATGTACAACAGCCCTAAACCCTATTCTATCCTGTGCCAAGCGCACTGCCTCTGAAACACCCATCCTGATTTCCTCTTCCTTTGTATTTCCATACTTGAAAGTTCTACCTAGGTTGCCCTTTCTGTTAGTCTACGTGTGTTTTGTTGTACATAGGGTTTTCAGAGGCCTGCTATTTCAGAAGTGGATGGCCAATCCTTCTTTCTAGTCTGTCAATCTGAATGTTTAGATTTAGAGGAGTATCTGACAGACAAGCAATATGTGGAGCAGTGAAAGATAAATCCCTCATTGTGGAGTGTACCTGCCAAACAAAAAGACAAAACAAAAACCACTACCAATCAGGCAATTCCAAATCATGGTGCCCCTCAGTCAGGTTTAAGAGAGAGGACTTGCCTCCCTGTTGTTCTGAGGAGCAGATGTGTTCGAAATGCTGACCTCTCTTTGGGTTGGCGGCTCAACACATAACCTCCCAGGACACCAGGAACAGAGCTGGGACAGGGATGTGTTGAAGCCAGCTGTTCGCCACACCTGTTCTCTCCCACCTGCTCTCCCATCTCTGCTGTATCTGGGAGCAACTTCGGCCTCCTTTGATTCAGCACTTCACCCCCTAAAGTTCCTTCAGCTGAAGAAACACCATGTGGCCAAACCATGCAGTTAGTAGAGTTTCAAGGTCACCCTCATTTGTTCTACAAATTGCTATTCTAAATAACTGAGTGTGGACCAGTCTAAAAACGGCCCTAAAGTAGTTACATGTGTTAAACTGTTTGTTTTAGATAAAGTGAAGATGTTCACCTGGTCCGGATCTTACTTTGCATTCTGTTGTGAGTTTCAACATACAATTTCATTGATTCTAGGATGCACTTTCTTCCCACGTCACATCCACGCCCTCCATACAGATACTTTAACTGATTGCCTGTGAGTTGATTCTGACTGATTGTCTTTGGATTTTACGAGAAAAGACATCCCGGCTTTCTCCCTCAGAGCAGCAGGTGGATTTGAACTTTCAGCTTCTTGAAAGGTTAACACTGTTTGCTCTAGGCCACCAGGGTTCACTGTCTCTAAAACCAGGGTATACCTTACAGTGTATGGCGTCTTGCAAGTGCTGCAGGCCAAAACCACAGCTTGACTGTCATTCTCTGCTTGGGTGAGCCTGGTTGTTGTTGTTGTTGTTAAGAGCCTTTGAGCCGTAGGCGACTCATAGCGACCCTATGAATGAAAGTCCTCAACACTTGTGTGACTTTTGTCCTTTCTCCAGGTTCATAGGGTTTCTGGAGGCAAGCTATTACGGAAGTGGTTGTCACTCCTGCTTCCAAGCTTGTGTTAATCAGGGAGCTCCACCAAACACTGTCCACAGTGGATAACCATTTTCACAGTTGGCACATCAGTGTCACAGTGTTTAGCATCACAGCAACCACGAGTTACCTCTGCACTGCAAGTGAATAGACCAGGGATATATAACATAGAAGAATGTTTGACCAAAACCAATTCAAAACAGGCCTGAGGTTATGCTTGTTATCAGGAAGTAAAATAACTAGACAGCTAGATCTTCTTTATTCTTAAGATAACCATGTAAGGAGGACCAGTTGAGGGTGGTAATTGTAGGCTGTTGTTCTGGTACCTTCTGAAAGGATCAAAACGGTTCTACCATCCAAACTTGCCAAGTGGCTGGAAGCTGAGACACAACAGTGAGACGTCTTCTTAAGAGCTGCTGTGGGTCTCTATGCCTGGTGCCATGGAGCATGAAACTGTAGAAAACGGTGGACGTTAAAGATTGAGCTAACGTGATGCAGATGAATTTGACTCAGAATACAAAACACTTCCCCAACCAGTTTATTTTGCTCAATTTTTTCTAATGTTTAAGAGTCAAAAGAACTAGAAATTTAAGTCTATTTCTTTGTAAAAGCCTTCGCTCAAGAAATATAAAGTTAAAGTGACAAATGAAAAAAAAATTAAATCATTGTGTCACCACTTTGTCAGTGTTTTGTGTAGTAGGGGTACATGAAAAACTGTGTGCTTTCCTACTAATAGCATTTTTTAAATTCTGTAAAATTCACCTTGAAGGAGATAAATGAGGGAGTGTGTGTGTGCATGTGTACATGTAAAATACTGGCTGCTGAATGGAGCTGAAACTTCATCTAGAAGAAGCGAACATGTCTAATGTTCTTCCGATTTCATGGGTGTTTTTTTTATGGTGAGAAAAATTTCTATTTAGAATTAGCCAGCTGGACTCAGTTTAGATGATCCCAATTTTGTTGGCAACATCCAAAGCATCATAGTCAGGAGCAAGTCAAACATAGGCCTTCTTCTCTCCATCAGGACTGATCAAAGTGTTGACCTTGGCCACATCAATGTCATAGAGCTTCTTTACAGCTTTGGTGCTTGTTGGCCTTGACATCCACAGTGAACACAAGTATGTTGTTATCATCTGTCTCCTTCATGGCTGACTCAGTGGTCAGGGGAGACTTGATGACGGCATAATGGTCAAGCTTGTTTCTCCTGGGGCCACTCTTCCAGGGGTATTTGGGCTTCCTACTGAGTCTCAGTGTCTTAGGCTGCCGGAAGGTGGGTGACGTGCAGATATTCTTTTTTTGGCTGTGGATGCCCTTCAGGACGCCTTCTTGGCCTTTAACACCTTTGCTTTGGCTTCAGTTTTGGGAGGGGCAGGGGCTTCCTTCTTCACTTTTGGCGCCATCTTCATAGAAAAGCCAGTTTTTCATGTTTTAAGACAATTTTGGTTTTTATTTGGTGAGATCCCTGGTGATTCTCTTTGGCAGAGAGAGTTTCAAAATAGAATTCTCTTTACTTTCTGGATAACCGTCTATATCTGTCCTCCTCCCACGTGTTTGAGCTTTTTGACCACATTTACTTACCAGTTCACATTCTCTTGGTTCCAGGTGACAGAACTGCAGGTCACGAAGCATGCCTCACAAGTTAGGGATGAGATTGCTGGTGTGTTTCACAGTCTCAGAAATCAAGCACCATGACAACCAGAATTTTAACGAGTTTGGAAATTCTCTGTAAACATCCTTGAGTTAAAATGTTTGGCTTAGCTGAAGTAAATACAATTAAGCTTATATGTTGTGGAGATAATGACCTAAATGGTCTCCCTTTGCATCAAGTACAGCTGTCTCATTAGAGTTTAGGAAGCAAAGGTCAAGAATGAGCTAAGTAAAGGACGTGAACCTAGGTATCTGCTATTTTTAATCTACTTACATACTTTAATCACAAGAATCATTTTTTCTTGCCTGGAAGTATGTACAGAAATTATTATATTAATAGTTATTTTTAATATGAACCTGTTTTTATTTTAAATAGAATTAATATTATAATTATATATTCAATATAATATATTCTAATTATGATAATATACTGTATATGTTGTTGTTATGTGCCATCAAGTTGCCTGCGACTCATAGCAAGTCTATGTACAACAGCCCTAAACCCTGCGGTGTCCTGTGCCAATCTCACTGTCTCCAACACACCCACCACTATTACCCCAGTCACTGAATCAATCCGCCTCATAGAGGGTCTTCCTCTGTGTCCCTCCAAACTCCGTAGCATGACATCCCTCTCCAAGGACTGGTCCCTCCTTGCAACATGTCCAAAGTATGTCAGACAAAGCTTCAGAATCCTTACCTCCAAGGAGCAGCCTGGTTTAACCCTCTCTAGGATGAACCTGTTCGTTTTCTTAGCAGTCCATGGTATATTCGATACTCTTCTCTGGCACCACAGCTCAAAGGGATCAATTCTCCTTCTATTCTCCCTAGTCATTGTCCAGCTCTCTGATGAATAGCAAGTGATTGCAAAGACCGTGGCCTGTATCAGGTGCACCTTAGTCTCCAGAGTGACGCCTAGCTCTCCAGTACTTTGGAGAGGTCCCTAACAGCTGACTTTCCCATCATGATACGTCTTTTAATTTCCTGGCCGCTGGTGCTAAGAGTGTTGGCTATGGAGCCAAGCAAACTAAATCTGTGATCAATCTCAATCTCTTCACCGTCCATCCTGATGTTGCCATTTGGTGAGAATCTTTGTTTTCTTGATGTTAAACATCAATTCATATTGAAGGCTGCAGTCCTTGACCGTCTGCGGCAAGCACTTCAAGTCTTCATTAGTTTCAGTGAGCAGGGTTGAATAGGAGTAATATTATATTGTATATTCTATATAATATATCCTACGTATGATAATATATTTTATTATACATTGTGTCCATATTATTTTCTAATACTAATATTTATCTTTTTTATATTAATTTGTATTTAATAGTAATTTTTTCTATTTCTTATATCAAACAAGGAAAAGATACACTCTATTGATGTCAATACTAGGCTTCATGATGCTGGCTTTGCAAAGGGATTGGAGCTACTAGTAGCTTTGCTAAGTGTATGATACCTAGAAAGGACTCAATTTAATCATTCCTTTACTGCTCGCTCTCAAGCAGACAACTACGTTGTTGCAGGGAGTTGGTCCTGACCAATGGCAACCCCAAGTATGGCAGAACAGAGCACAGACCAGGCTAGGCCCCATCTACACAATTGGTGCCATGCTTGTTCCCATTTTATCAACGGTGTCAGCCTATCTCATTGAGGACCTTTCTCTTCTTCACACTCTACCTTCCCGAGCACAGTATTTGTCTCCAGGGACTCGTCTCCCATAATAAGACATCAGAAGTTCTTCTGAGGGAGTCTCACCATGCTGGCTACATTTTTTTTCCAAGACAGTTTTTCTTTTTCTTCTCCTTCTGGTAATCCGTGGTATTTTCAGTACTCTTAATCAACACCACCATTCAAAGACATTCTTCCATCTGTTTTACTCACTGCCCAGTTCTGCACGTGTAGGTTAGGTGCCTTCAAGGCGACTAGCATTCTTAGCGACCCTTGGAACTATAGTGCCCTATCTTGTGTCATCCGCATGATCGCTACAGTGCGTAAACCCATGGTAGAAGTCCCGGTCATTCCATCTCATTGAGAGTCTTGAAGGCCTGGGCCACCAGGTTAACCTTTGTGGCCTGGTCCATGGAGTGTTAGTTGCACGGCTCACTCCTCACCTTTCCGGCGGTTCGAACCCGCAAGCAGCTCTGTGGGAGGATGAGCTGTCTCTTTCAGCGGGAATCTACAACCTCGCAACCTGCTGGAGACACACTTATGAGCTGGTTCTGGCTAGAGGCAACGAGTGAACGTGTATATGATAAGAATGAAAATTCCAGGGCGTGGGGCAGGCAGTGTTAGTCTCCAAAGTGGTACCTCTAAAGTGGCACTTCTAAGAAGCCCTCTACTCTAGATTTTCCTAGTATAACATGTCATTTGATTTAATTTTTTTTTTCTGTTGCTTACATAGGCATTGAGTGTGTGTCCACATAAAATGAAATTTTTTTGGCCACTTCAGTTTTTTTCTCCATTGATTATGATGGTATTTATTGGACCAGTTGTGAAGGTTTTTTGTTTGCTTCATGTTGAGGTGTAGGCCATATGGAAAGCCACAGCCCTTAGGCTCCTTCGGTGAGTTCTAGAAAGTGTATTCATTTCCTGCAACCAAGATTATACATCTACTTATTGCAAGTTGCTGAGGAGTCTTTGTTCAATTCTGATACCTCATACTCTTTGTATTCTTCATAGGGTTAAGTTTCTCAGATTAACAGACAAGTATAGTTTTCTCTTAGGTCTAAGTAACTGGCAACATTCTTCCCAAGGAAATTATTTCTCTGACGATTCACTTTCTTTTTCTTCATGGTATTAGCCCTGATGATTCATGGCAGCTGCATGTGAAATCACAGTAGGAAACATACATGTGTGTAAATTATCTTCTTCTCTACTTCAGTGTGAGAACACTGAAAATAGGAATAGAGTGAACATATGCAGTGATTTCATTTAAAAAATAAAAAACAAAGCCAAATGCAAGGAAATGTTGAAGTTGTTGTTTCATTAACTGTGTGGGTTCATGGCAAAGTAACCAGCAAGGAATCTTTTTCTCTTCCCGTCCTTCTTCTGGTGCTTAAATTATGATTCATCATGCTCAAGCAATAAATCAGCCAACCAATATTTGTAGATAACATGTTGGACTTTTCACAGCAAAGTCAGCAGTTCAAATCTACCAACCACTCCTTCAGAGAAATATGAAGCAGTGCGTTTCCATCGTAACCTCCAGCCTCAGAGTCCCTGGAGAAGGACTGCAATGAGTCTGAGCCGATTTGCTGGGAGTGGCTTTTGTCTTGTTTACTTTATAATCCACCAGGAGCTGCAGCTAGAACAGTGAACGAGATGCAGTCTTTGCCCTCATTCTACAGCGTGTCAGGGAAAACCATCTAATGAGTAATTACAATCAAGAGCAATAATCCCTAAGCCGTGTCCCCTGGAGTCACGTAACAGGAACATATAAACAGAACGAAGTAGCTAGAAAAGACTCCCCAAGAGGAGATTTTTACATTGAGAACTCCAAATTCAATATTTAAAAAAATGGCAGGAATATGAAGTAGGAGTGTTCCAGACGCATTGCACACAATGTGTAAATAACAATCACTGGAGGCAGTATTGTGCTTCTGAGAAAAGGAGACATGGATTGATTCAGTGACTGGGGTAATCGGGATGAGTGTATTGGAGACAGTGAGATTAGCACAGGATAGAGCACGGTTTAGGGCTGTTGTACATTGGGTCTCTGCGAGTTGCAGGTGACTCGACAGCACCTAAAAACAACAGGAACTTGGTCAGAGGCCATATCCCAGATTTCCCGAGTTTGTCAGGTTTGTTGACAAGTTTCTTGAATACAATAGCTCAAAGCAAATATGCAATAGTTACAGGTTGGGCTTCTAACCAAAAGGTCAGAAGTGTGAACATTCTAGCAGCTCTATGGGAGAAAGATGGGAAATATCTTCTCTTAAAGACCCAGAGCCTTGGTGGAAGAGTATTATGGGTAGACGTTGATGTGATGGTGGCTTTGAGTTTTTAGTTGACGAAAGATCTAGTGTGTCCCAGGCTTTCTGCCACCCTTCAAAACTCAGGCCACAGACGCCAAACAGAGGGCAAAGGCATCATTGGGAGCCTTGCGATGTACTTCGACGTCTCTCTTCCTTCTCCATCTCTATCATGAAACCTATACTTAAGAAGCTGTCATACAAACAGAACAAGAGAATATACAATGGATTAAAATCAAATAAGATCCACATTAAGACTCTATCCTTTCCTCAAGTGTATTCCGTCTATAAGCTGAACAAATCATTCACGACATTAAACTATATGAAGAAGCACGTGGCATCAGAATAGGAGGAGATTGGGGAGCAGTGGAATGCTCTCAGACGGGTGTTACTCGGTGATCAAAGCCAATGAGAATACTTGATTCTGGAGGAATGTGGAATGATCGAGCTAATGGAATCTGAACCTTGCCTTGGTTCTTAAATTTGGTTGGGCCCGAGGGCCTGGTTTCAACTGTGTTAGTCAAACATTCTTCTAAGTGGTGTAGTACTGGTCTGTCTGTCTGCCGTACAGAGGTAACGCGTGGTTGCTGTGATGCTGAACACTGTGACACTGATGTGCCAAATGTGACAATGGTTACTCATGGTGGGCAGTTTTGATGGCGCTCACCGATTAAAACAAGCTTGGAAGCAGGAATGACATTCACTTCCGAATTATCTTGCCTCCAGAAACCCTGTGAACCCGGAGAACGATGAAAGTTAATACAAGTGTTCAGGTGTTTCGTTCATAGGGTTGCTGTGAGTTGTCTACAACTCAACGGCACTTAACAACAACAGCAACAAGATCTGGTGTGGATCTAAACCATATCCTGTGGATAAAGGGAAACCAATGTGGGACTTTAAACATGGCAGGCAAAACTTGGAAAATAGGTTGGAAGGTGAAGTGGGTAATCACAAGGGGGTAAGTTATTTCTCTTGTCCAGTAGAGAAATGCTGATGGCTGGGACTAAGGTGGTGGCAATGGAAAAATTAGTGGATAAATTTGAATCAGAATTAATTATGAGCAGAAGTAAAATGGAAAAATTAAGAATGACTTTTGGTAGTTTTGTGGGCGTAATGGGATCTTTGATTGGAAAAGAAACAAAAAATATTTAATTGCATATTTCCATAATATTTTAGCCCCAAAATCACACTAAATCTCCTCAGTGTGATATGTAAATATAATGAATAGATAGAGGAACAGAAAATGATGATTGAAGGACAGAACAGAAGGAAGAGCCACACTGAAGTCTAACTTCCCTGTTAGAAAACGGCTGGATATTTAAGGCTGAGCTTCCGACGTGCAGTGCCCCAAGACACTGATTCATAGCGTTCATAAGTGGGATGAAAACAGGTGCCTGCAGAAACTTCATTTCCCCTAATATCGAGACCAAAGAGAAATGTCTCCAATAAGTCTTTCTAGAGGACACTGTTTGACATCCCCAACATTACAAACACAGTTGTCATTTTTATTGGCTCTTTTTTGAAGTTCCGTCAGTATGGTTCAGTGCATCTTCCAAGAGGAAATTATTAGAAAATCAATTACCTGAAAGGAGGGTGTGTTTCCACGAGATTTGATGTGTCATGATCTAGATTAGTCTCTTTCTGACCGTTTGCTACCAATCCCATGTTTGACTATAAAGTTTTCTGTTCTGTGTTGGGTGTGCGAGGTGTCCCTGGAGACAAGAATGAATAGATGTATATTCAATGTGTTTTGAGTACCAAAATACCTTGTGTCCCTAATGGTTTGCCTTCCTCTACTAACTGAATGATTAGTAGTTCAAATTCTTACAGTGACATTGTGGAGGAAAGACATGATGTTGTTGTTGTTGTGTGCCGTCAAATCACCTGACACTCATAGCAACCCTATGTACGACAGCCCTATACCCTGCTCCATCCTGTGCCAACCTTATTGTCGCCTACACACCTATCCCCATATTACCCCAGTCGCTGAATCAACCCATATCATTGAAGGTCTTCCTCTCTTTCTCTGTCCCTCAACCCTCCCAAGCATGATGTTCCTCTTCAAGGACTGGTCCCTCCTTGCAACATGTCCAAAGTATGTCAAATGAAGCTTCAAAATCCTTGCCTCCGAGGAGCAGACTGGTTTGACCCTCCCTAGGACAAATCTGTTTCTTCTCCTAGCAGTCCATAGTATATTCAAGACTCTTCTCCAGCACCACAGCTCAAAGGCATCAATTCTCCTTCTATCATCCCTAGTCACTGTCCACCTCTCTGATGCATATTTTGCCACCAGTCATTAAATATTACCACATGACAGCCATTAAAACTCTTATGGAACATAGTTTTGCTTTAACCCATGTGAGGTTGCAATGAATCAGTAATTGATTATATGTCAGCAGGTTTATTGAATGTGATAGCTCAAAAATAATAAAAAACCCAATGTATTCAAATTTTGTACATAAACTAGTATAAAATTAAAAAATGGGAAAAAATAAATAAGCAATAGTAATCTTTACTACAGGGATTTAGTAAATAAAACAGGAAAGGATCACTGATTCTGAGGAACAGGTTTAGGAGGATGAGACACTCCAGGAATGCATTTTCTTTCAGGTAAGCTGGAAAGCTTCTGCCAAACCAGAAATGGGTTGACAGTTACAGTCTTCGAGAAGTACCTGCAGAGAGTTACTCTCTTTGGTCAGGAGGTGCTAAACCAGGTGCTTCCTTAGTCAAGCTGGGAGACAAAACCCTGGTGTGGAGCATAATGTGTTGTGTTGTTAACCAGAAGGTTGGCAGTTTGAATCCATGAGATGTGCACTGTATAAGAAAGATGCCAAGTCTCTTCCTCTTGGGATTTACAGCTTCAGACGCTCAATAGATGCTGGCTATGGGTCGGAACTAACCAATGGCACTGCGTGGTCTTGGTGTGCATTTGGTTTGTGGAAGTTGAGGACCTGGTGGTACAGGGGTTACACATTTGACTGTTGGCAAGATTGAATGTCCCAGCTACTGTGCAGAAGCAGAGAGAAGTGGAGGGCAGCTTGCATGAAGACTTTCAGCCTTGGAAACCTGCCCTTCTGGGCCCATTCTACACTGTCCCATTAGGTTTCTATGATTTGGAATCAATGGCAATGACCTTGCCTTTGGTTTTGTGGAACTTTGGGTGCTTACCAAGGAGATCATGTATCAGATGAAGGTTACTTGGTTTTGCTTAGCAACAAGCCACAAGACTGGTCCCAGGAAACCTCAACTCTTCCCCAGAATGTCACTTGGGTTCAATTATAGTACAGACATATGGGCTGTGGAGGTCCCATAGTTCTGTTTTAAAGCATGGTTTTAATCTTTATCTCAGAACGTTTTTAAAGCAGCTGTAACTTAATACCCATGATGGTCATGGAAGATGAAAATCTCAGTAAATCAGATATGTAGAGAGTGGAGAGTTTTTATGATAGTATTCCCAATGTAGGCTGAAAAAACGTAATGCAATTTTTTAACTCCCCTTAACGTCCTTACTGCTCTCTCACCATCCGTGTTTAAAACGAGAAATAGCGAATCACAATTTTATTTTTGTTTCGCTTGTTACTTCTAAACAAGACAGTCACGATATGAGTCATTCTCGAATACAGTTATTGCATTAAATTTCTATTGGATAGCTCTAGTTAGGTGAATTGTTGTTGTTGTTATGTGCCATCGAGTCGCTTGCGACTCATAGCGACCCTATGTACAAGAGCTCTAAATGCTGTTCTATCCTGTGCCAACCTAGCCATCTCAAACGCACTTATTCCCACTGCTCCAGTCACAGAATCGATCCATCTCACCAAAGGTCTTCCTTTCCTTTGCTTCCCCTGCACTCTGCCAAACATGATGTCCCTTTCCAAGGACAAGTCCCTCCTTGCAACATGCCCAAAGTATGTCAGACGAAGCTTCAGAATCCTTGACTCCAGGGAACACTCTGGCTTCACCCTCTCCAGGACAAACCTGTTTGTTCTCCTAGCAGTCCATGGTATATTCAACACTCTTCTCCAGCACCACAGCTCGAAGGCATCAATCCTCTTTCTATCAGCCCTATTCACTGTCCAACTCTCTGATGCATAGTACGTCATTGCAAAGACCATAGCCTGGATCAGGGGCACCTTAGTCTCCAGCCTGACATCGTTGCTCTTCAGTACTCTTGAGAGATCCCTCACAGCCGACTTTCCCAGTGCAATTCGTCTCCTGATTTCCTGGCTGCTGTTACCAAGAGCGTTGACTGTGGAGCCAAGTAAATTAAAACTGTTGACTATCTCAATCTCCTCACCATCCATGCTGATGCTGCCAATTGGCCCAGTGGTTAGAATCTTTGTTTTCTTGACATTTAGCTTCAGTCCATATAGGAGGCTGTAGTCCTTGATCTGCTGCAGCAAGCGCCTCAGGTCCTCCTCAGTTTCAGCCAGCAGGGGTGTGTCATCTGCATAACACAGGTTGTTGATGACTCTTCCACCAATCCTGATTGCACATTCCTCTTCGTGTAGCCCAGCGTCCCGGATGATCTGTTCTGCATACAGATTGGAAAGGTTAGGTGAATGTTTGGATTTGAAATTATTTGGGCAAAGGTTTGGTCAGCTCCATGAGCATCTTCTTGATAAGACGTGGTGGAAGCAGTACTGGGGACACATTTGAAAGCATTTCTTAGATTCTAATCTCTTCTCCATTGGATCTTGGCACAGCAGCTCACCTTTGGAATCTCTGTGTTTCCATCTACCGGTGAAGGTGAAACACTCTATACCACATGTATAGAGTATAAAAACAATCTATGTACCATATTGTTGTTATTGGATGAAAGTCACACAAGTGTTGAGGACTTTAGTTCATAGGGTCGCTATGAGTCGCCTATAACTCGATGGCACTTAACAACAACATAGAGATCAGTTGGCCTAGTGGACCGAAAGTGATGCTTCCAAGCCAAAGGTGGGTGACACTTATCTGCGGCCCTCAGGACTGTTTCTCATTGTTTTTAGTGAAACATTCTTCCAGGTTGTATAGCTCTGGTTGCCCATTGGCCATACAGAAGTAACTCCTGGTGGCTGTGAAGCCAAACACTGTGACACTGATGGGTCAAATGCGATAATGGTTACCCATGGTGGATGGTGTTTGGTGGAGCTCCCAGATTAAGCAAGCTTGGAAGCAGGAAGCAGGAGTGGCATCCACTTCCATAACAGCTTGCCTCTGGAAACTGTATGAACCTGGAGAGAGGATGAAAGTCATACAAGTGTGGAGGACTTTCGTTCATAGGGCCGCTATGCGTCACCTGCGACTTGATGGCACTTGACACCAACAACATTTAATAGACATTACGGTGTTCTTGCATACATTGTTCAAGAAATGACTTCTGTGTACCATGGGCCCATCTACCCATCCCATAGATACTGGCTTCATGGATCCAGGGTGGAGAGAATGGGAATGGTGAGTTGATGTAACTCTTCCCAGCCCCTCTACACTCATAAGGACGCGATCAATAGGACATGTAATCTCCTACCACGAGCAAAGACATCAGCAATAAGCCTTCAAATAGGCTTCTAGTAGAACTTGAAATATTAGCTATTATTTATCACTGTTGTTGCTGTTGATTGCCTTCAAGTCGAGCACGACTCATAGCGACCCTAAGAACAAAAGGCCTGAAGCCCCTCTACAACTATCGACATTTATCAAAGTTCATATGGTTTCCAGAGGCATGTTGTTTAGGAGGTGGACGCCATTCTTGCTTCCAAAATATTTTATCATTAAAGAGTAAATAATCATAATGGCTAAGTGGTAAGGACTTGTACTAGCAACCCAAAGGGCTAAGGTTCTGCTCTGTGAGAGAAAGATGGGCATTCTCCTCCCATGTGGTTTACTGCCTCTGAAACCCCCTGAAAGACCAGCTATGAGTCAGTGCTCACTGGAATGGACATAACAAGAGCAACAACATTTTACTTGGAAAAGAACTTTGTAACTGATATTTCATTCTAAATTAGCTATCTCAAATACAGTAACGATAAAAGTATATTAAATGAGGTGTCATGAATCTGGTCACTCAGAAGGTAGAGACAAGGTTAGAAGTAGAGAGAAATAGTGTTTTGGTCAGAGAGTCCAGTGAACCATGGACCTTTTGCAGTTTCAAGACACAGAGCTTTAAAGTTCCCGAATCATAGAAACTGTATTCCTACCATTTACGTGTAGGAAAGGAGTAAAAAAATGTAAAGATGCCAAACAAAACAAACAAACAAAATTAAAACTGCCAAAAGGCGAGAATTCTTAATACTGATCAAGAGTTGCTACCCTGAAGACCAGAGGTAACTAGACAGGTAATAAAATGAAAGATGTGTGTGAGATGATAAATGCGGCTAACACTTAGCTTCAATATTGGCGAGACATTCACAATAGTAATGACCCTAAAAGCCGGAAATGGCCAAGGGCAGGTGCAGCTCAGCTCCGTTGACACCCTAAGAGATGACTGCCCTCCTGGACTTGGGTCTTCCCAAGGAAAACTAGAAGGAGCCTTTCAATATTTTGTATCTCTATTTTTAATTCTTAACACTTGATTAAAATAACCCTGTGTGTCATAAGTCAACACTACTTTTGCTAGTCCACCTTTAAGTGACCTCATTGCCGTTGAGTTGGAAGTGGCTCGTAACTGATCCTCCACTGGCTTTTTGAGGCTGCAGGTAGAGATTGCTCATCTTCCCGTCTGAACCGCCGGTGGACTGGAGCCGTCAGAGAGGAGCTATCTTTTGAGTTAACAGTACAAATCGGTTCAGATTATTCCACTAGAGTTCTGTTTTTTGTTTGTTTGTTTAATTCTTTTAATTTAATTTTATTTTTTTAATAATTTTAATGAACATTTACAGAGAATGTGGATTTCCATTCATTCATTGCTGCACTTCTCTACGCGCCCAGCCCTCTCCCCCCGCCCCCCAGTTCGCTCCTCTCTTTCAAAAGTAAAAGAAAGACTCCCTCCCTGGTACACAATCCCCCCGCACCCCTCCCACCGCCCCAAGTACATTCCACTATGCAACCTTAACTGTGGACTCTTGTGATAACCATAGTACCCTATCATACATTGCTTTTAAATTATTCAGTCTCTCATCATAGAGTTCTGTTTTTATAGATCCTGTTGAGTCAAGGATGACTGATAGTGACCCTACAAGCAGCAGATCTGAACCCTGGCATATCCTGTGTCATCCTCATTGTTTCTGACAAACTTGAGCCCAATTCATTGTTGCAATCACTATGTTGATCCCTCTGTTTGAGGGTCTTCCTCTCTTTTACTGACCCTCCACCTTTCCAATCATTATAATCCTTTCTAAGGAATAGCCTCTCCTAACAATACGCCCAGAGTATGTGAGATAAAGCTTTATCGTCTTTGCCTCCAAAGAGCACTCTGGCTGCACTTTCTCCAAGATAATATCTTTCCACAAGACATTTGTTCTTTTGTTAATCCACGGGACAGTCAGTACTCTTCTCCAGCATAACACAAAGCCACCTCTTGTGACATCTATACGCACTGTCCAGCTTCAGAAGCATAACAAGTGATTGAAAAGACCATGGCTTGAACCAGGCGCACCTTAGTCTTCAAGCTGACATCATTGCTACTCAGTAATTTGGGGAGGTCCCTGACCTTTGTTCGTTAGGGACCATCAAGTCAACTCCAACTCGTAAGGATCCTATAGCAAACAGGTCAGAACTCCCTTATCCTACTCCAACTTCCAGGTCTTGACTAAGCTTAAACCTATTGGATAGTAAGACATGGAGTTGCTAGTCTGGAATTGTATCTCTTTTTTATTTTGTTTTAATTAATTTTAATGGAAGTTTACAAAGACTTAGGGTTTCCAGTCATTCATTGTTGCACTTTTCTCTTTTTTGATTTTTTTTTAAAGTTTAAGTTAAATTTTTATTCTTCCTTTTCCTCCTTTTCTTTTTCCCCCCCAAAAGGTGATAAATATTTTTCCAGTTCTTGGTATTATTAATAGAGTTTGAAATGCCAATAATTAATGTTCAGTGCTTCTTTTTTCTGTTCATATACATTGTTGGGTTTTTTAATCTTCTTTTTCTTTTTTTTAATTTTTTTTATTTTTGTGTGCGTGTACCGTCAAATCAGATCTGACTGGTACAGGAGGAGATTGTCCCTCCTTCCCCGGCAGAGCATCTGGTGGATTCGAACCGTTTTAATCTTCTTTTATAATTTTTTAAATTATTAATTTCAATGAAAATTTACAGAGACTTTGGATTTCCATTCATTCATTGTTGCACTTTTCTCCCTCCCCCCTAGTACACTGACTCTTGGAAAAGTATAAGAAAAATTCTTTCATTGTCTTACAATCCCTTCCCCCTGGTCCACTCCACTGTGCAGTCTTCGCTCTGGACTTCTGTCATGACAAAAATACCCAATCACATATCCCTGTGAACAGTTTTCTCCCTCATGTGTTTTAGTGCAGTGTAAATTATTTATCCCATCTTTCTCATTCTCCTCCCAACCCCGAGGTCAGTCCTTTTTACAACAGTGGCACCATGCAGTATTTGTCCTTTTGTGACTAAAATACTTCACTCAGCATAATGTCCTCCAGGCTCACCCATTTTGAATAATATTGCATGAGTTCCTTGTTTTTCAATGCAGCATAGTATTCCATTGTGTGAATATACCACAGCTTCTCTATCCATTTGTTTGTTGCTGGGCACTAATGTTGTTTCCAACTCCTTGCTCCTGTGAACAAAGCCGTGATAAACATGGGTGTGCATTGTTGACCCATCTTTTTACGGCCTTCTTCTCTTTCCCTGGCCATTTACTTTTCCCAGTGTGACATCTTTCTCCAAGGATTAGACCCTTCGGACAGTATGTCAAAATATGTAAGATAAAGCTGAAACTTTCCTCTAAGATGAACCCTGGTTACAATTCCTCCAAAATATGTGTATTCTTTTGGAAATCCATGGGATATTCAATATGCTTGACAGCACCCCAGTTCAAAAGGATCTCTTTTAATTCAGACTTTCTTATTTATTTTCCAACTTTCACATGCATATGAACAACTGAAAATACCATGGCTTGGATCAAGCACACCTACGTCTTTAAACTCATATTGTTGCTCTTTAACACTTTACAGAAGACCTTGCCAGCAGATTTTCCTAATACAACACAATTTTTTAATTTCTTAACCTCTGCTTCCATATGTATTCCTTTTACATCCTGGTAAAATGAAATTTTACCATTTCAGTCTTTTCTCCATCTATCATAATATTGCCCATTGTTCCAGTGCTGAGGACTTTTATTCTCAATATTGTAGGACAAAGCAAACACATTTATACACCCAATTAAATGTGATTCCTTAGATATATCTGTATAACATAATAGTGCAGCCAGAGTGAGTATAATAGATATCTTACCTCCACTAACTCCAGAAGGGAGAAAAGTCTCCATAAACAACACTGACAGAACAAAACTGATACCTCTAAGTTAAGACATGTCCCCACCCTCCTGGGCCTACTTTTAGTAATCGGAACACCAAGTTTTCCTCCCACAGCTTCTGCTACACCACTGTTTCATTCATTAATCCATTTCAAAGACTGCACAGAACTCACAGATCATACTCACAAGTAAGACATTTACTGTGTACTTAAAAGATTAGCTTAAACACCCTGGAGGTTGGGCTCAATGAGGAGGAAGGTGGCATCAGGATTGGTGGAAGATTGATCAATAATTTGCATTATGCAGATGAGACAACCTTGCTTGCTGAAACCTGAGGGATTCACTGCAGAAGGTCAAGGACTGCAGCCTTCAATATGGATTGAGAATGAACATTAAAAAAAAATTCTCTATGATGAGCTCAAGAAGGTCATTTAGGAGGCGCCGCTGACCAATGCCTCCTCCCCCTCCATGTGGACCACTGTCTTCCAGGACTTTCCCTTCTGTCAAGTCTACCAGGCCCAAGGCAGACCACCTTGGACCACCGGCCACCCGCACCACCATCCATTAGTGACGGTGCCGAGGACCCCAGTCCAGAGGGTGCCCGCACCCCTCCCTGTGTGTCCACTATTTATTTACAGAATCACACTCCTCCCGCCCACCGGTGTGCCCCTCCTGTCTGCGCATGTGTGTGTGACAGCGGCACCCCTCTTCTGCCAGGCCAGCCCCTCATATCTCACGTCAGGCAACAGCCAGACTAATAAACAGGAAGCACCAGATGGAAAAAAAAAATAAGATTCTCACCACTGGGCCAACTGACAAAATCATGATAGATGATGAGGAGATTGAGATTGTTAACAGCTCCAGCTAGCTTGGCCCCACAGTCAACACTCTTGGTTGATTCAGCAGCCAGGAAATCAAAAGACAAACTGTACTGGGAAAGTCTACTATCAGAGACATCTCCAGAGTATTGAAGAGCAACGATATCAGTCTAGAGACTAAGGTGCACCTGATCCAGGCCATGGCCTTCACGGTTACTTGCTATGCCTCAGAGAGGTGGACAGTGATGAAGGATGATAGGAGAAGAATTGATGCCTTTGAGCTGTGGTGCCGGAGGAAAGTATTGAGTATGCCATGAACAGCTAGGAGAACAAACAGGTTCATCCTAGAGGGTGAAACCAGGCTGCTCCTTGGAAGCAAGGATTTTGAAGCTTCATCTGACATACTTCGGGCATGTTTCAAGGAGGGGTCAGTCCTTGGAAAGGAACGTAATGCGTGGGTGGGTTAGAGGGGCAGTACAGGAGAGGAAGACCCTCGATGAGAAGGCTTGACCCAGTGACTTGGAGTAATGGGAGTAGATGTGTCAGAGACAATGATGTCGGCTCAGAATAGAGCAAGGTTCAGAGCTGTTGTACGTAAGGTTACTAGGAGTCGTAAGTGACTTGAAAGCACCTAACAACAACAACAAACAGCATACAATTCTTCAGTGAGGACAGCTTCTCAGTTAAGCTTGAAAGCAGGCTACTCTCTGGTCTTCAGCTTTATAGCTCCAGGCCTACGGACCACTACCTCCCCTCCCCCACTTCACCGAGAAGCCCTGGTCCTTGACTCTGGCCCCTGAGGCAGCATTTCTCCTTGAACTCTGCCCCACGCCAGCCTCTGATTCTTTACCACCTATGCTGTTATTACTGCAGGTCTGATCTGAGTGTCCACTTAAAGTCAGAATCTCTGGGCCCAAAGGATGTCCTGTAATATTTGCTTCTCCTTTTTCAGTTTTTTAATGGTAACCAGGTTCCCATCTTCTGTCCCTGAACCTCCTCAATTGAAGCCTGATGGCCAATCCCTTCATTAGTAGTCTATGCACTTTATTTGGATTTTCACACCCAAAATGTTACTTATATATATTATCAGCAAACTATGCATTTCCTCTGGTGGGGCACAAACACCCCACACTGTACAGTCTTACCCGGCCTTAAAAGGAGCTCTGGTAGACTAGTGGTAATGAATTTCTCTGCCAATCCAGAGGCATGCAGCGTGAATCTACTGGCTGCTCCAGGAGAGATAAGCAGTCTCCTCACCTGAGATCACCTGCCTCTGAAAACCACTGGAGGCTCAGCTATGGTTTGATTCTAACTGGATGGTACGCAGCAAGACAACAGCCCAGCCATGTGGTGAAAGTCAATGCCAATCCCCAAAGTGAGGCTAGAAAAGCCACAAAGGACAAACCCACAGTATGGGGCACAGTGTAGGGAGCGCTGGTTCACGAGTGGTGAGAGAAGATGCACTGCAGTCATCAGGCAGGTGGTTTGAATCCCCCAGCTGCTCCGCTGGAGAAGGATGGGAAATCTCCTCTGTTGTGATTTACTGCCTCTGAGAACCTGTTGGAGGGTCAGCTGTGGGTCAGTTCTGACTCGACAGTGCCTGACAACATAGCACAGTGTGGTTTACCCACTTCGCAGGGGATGTGAGTTGCAGATTGTTAATTAAAGCCCTTTCCCCAAATTTTCACTAAAAAAGAGGGGAAAAAAATGGAGTCCATTGTTGACAGATTCCTGGCAAGATGTTGAAAAAGGGATTAAGGAGATTCACCCTATCCTAATCGGGATGGGTGTGTCAGAGGCAGTGCGGTTGGCGCAGGGTAGAGCAGGGTTGAGGGCTGTTGTGCATAGGGTCGCTATGAGTCGCAAACGACTCGACGGCACATAACACCATGAAGGTCAGTATCATACGGAGATATTGTGAACAATCTAGGACTCCTTAAGAGTTAGATCTGAGATCTTAAACATTCAAATCTGCACAGTGGCCAAGCTTTGTCTGAAATTGAACCACAGACAATTATTTACGTATTGTCTATAGTATTTTATCATATGGTGGCAAAGGTTAGTAAGCTTATAAAGCCTAAAGCGTTAACAATCTGATTAAAAACTCGTTTTGCCATCCAGTGAGTACAGACTCCTAGCTGACTCCCAAGCTGTCAAGACTCCCAAGGCTCTGGACGTTACAGAAGGACCCTGTCCAGCTTTCTCCCATGCAGAGACTGGTGCATTCCGATCACCAGACAGGCATGGCCTTTGTATCAGCTACACAACTCCCTGCCACCGAGGCTCTCAGAGCTCCTTAAATTTCTTTTCCTTTACAGAAGATGTTGGCCAACCATTCAGCTAAACGTTGCAACTAAAATTTATATCCTTTGAACAAGGCGGTAACAGTAGTAACTTGTTAAAGCCACTCTCTGCACATGAATTTATGCACCTATTGAAAGTGCCTGGAGAAGGGAGGGATTTCCATGCAGAGAAGGTAATGTTTGAGTTCAAGCCTGATGGACAGGATAGATTCTTAAGTGGAGAAAGGAGGAAAGTGTATTCTTGGCATGTTATGCTTGGACAACAGCTAATGACAAGCTTGTCAGGAAGAGATAAGAGAGACGTGAAGACTCTCAGGAATAAATCAGGTAAGTAATAAAGATCATGGCTCATTTTCCTTTCACTAAGTTCCTATTTCATTTCACTTAAAGAGGAGTTTCCTGAGCTTAACTTTAATAGTTGAAAAATAATAAGACAACACAGTTAATCAATGTATGGACAAGCCACCCAAAGAATGTGATCCATGAGGAAAATGTCTGAGTAGACAAATCTAGTATTTTCACCCTCAAGGCAGGATGAGGAAAATGGTGACTATATGATTTTTTAATTTTTTTTTAAAGCAGGAGTGGCACCCACTTCCTAAACAACGTGCCTACGGACACTCTATGAACTTTCATAAATGTTGATAGTTAGAAAAAGGCTTCAGGCCTTTTTTTTTCCATAGGGTCACTATGAGTCATGCTCGACCTGAAGGTAATTAACAACAACATATGAAAAATCATGTTTACTCTGGTGTTATAGTAGAACACAATTTCTCAAGGGCAAATGGATGTCATCTACCTATTTATACTTTACCAAAAATAATTCCACGTAGAGTGCTATTGTGTGCTTTGTATTATTATTAGAGTCCAGTAGTAACTTGTCCATAGTAGGTGCTTAGTGAATACTTGTTGATTTACCAGATAAGTGGTTCAGAAGAACATGTGTTACTCAGTTCTTTCTTGAATATGATTGATCATTCTGGAAAGATAGCAAAAGGTATTTGGACACCCTCTTGGAGGTGGACATACTCTACAAAGTTCCTTCATAGTGAACAAGTGCCTTTTCTCCCTTCATTTGTCTTAGTCCACCCCTTATAAGGAGATAGTAATGGGCTAGGTAAGCTCATTCTAATTCTGGTCTAACATTATAATTTTGTATATGTCTTGGACGTCCAGCCAAGAGTTTGGTCCATGTATTATTTAATATAATGCAAATTTCTGCAACAAAGAAAACCACAGTGTAAATAAAACAGATGACTTTCCGCACCAGATTATACTGCGTTTCTTTTGATGATGTCATCTCTTTGAAGCTAATGCTTCAGCAATTACAGTGATGAAAGAAATAGTGTCTGAAAATTCATGTGAAATAGGAGATGAACCTGGTGGTGGTTGAAAAGTGGTACAGTGCTCAGCAGATGTCTAAATCTCATTAGTAAGTAATCAGAGTTCCTTATGAATAAAATAAAAATTGTTTCTGTAAGTTTATGTCTAATATTTTTCAAAGAGATTGCAAAATTATTAGACCATACCTCGTTAAGGATTTAGGACCTCATCTCTCAGAAATTGTCACTTACTTCTTGTAATCAAAGAGCACCAATAAAAAGTGTGTGGACATAAGACTCCATAAATTAAGAAAATGTGGGGGTCCCTCTCCCTGGGACAATCTTGTGTCCAAAATGCATGCATGGTTGAAGCTACATTGTACTGCAATCCCAGAGGTGTGCATTTTGAATCCACCAGATACTACCCTGGAGAAGGAAGGGCAATCTCCTCCTGTACCAGTCAGATCTAATTTGACGGTACACACACACATAAAAGTAATACACTTAAAAAATATTTTTTAAAACAGTTACATTGTAGGTTTATCTATTTTGGAGGCTAGTGAATGAGAATTTAGAGTGAGAAGAAGGCAGTTCCACTTTCTTGAAGGACTTAATGCTTTTATGCCTCTTTGATCATGTTCTGTTGGTAAAATCTTAGTTGTTCTTATGTGCCATAGAGTTGATGGCAACTCATAGTGACCCCATACACAAAAACTCTGAACCTTACCCTATCCTGAGCCATTCTCACTGTCTCTAACACATCTACCCTGTTGCAAAATATTGGGGAAGAAGGGAAGGCCTCTGGCTAGGACAGATCGCCTAAGCTCCAGATATCAGTGCAAACCTCCCAACCACCTTTAATATGAGGTAGAGAAAGCTACCTTGTGCTTGGCTGTACTGGCTTGAGAAAGTTCACCACCTGAGAAAACAGCTGCCACTTCTGTTGAGCTGGGAGTGGTCTTCACAAGGCTGAGGTTCTCCTAACCAATCCGCATGTCCCACGTCTGTAAGCCACCCTATCCTGCCTTCCTGTGTATATAAATGTACTGCAGATCCCAATAAAATTGAGCTGGATTGACTCTTTGATCCTCTCCCGGAGTGACGTGTCTCCATCGTTCTTACTCCCATCAGGGTGTTGCTGTCACGTTGCCGGTGAACTGACAAAGACACTACCCCTCATTACCCCAGTTACTGTGTCAATTCATCTCATCCAAGGTTGTCTTCTTCTCCTGCTGTCCCTCCACCCTTCTAAGCGTCATGTCCTTCTCTAAGGACTGATTGTATGCTATTATGTACCACTGAGTTGACTACGAGTTGTAGTAGCCCTATGAAAATTGGCTTGAACCTTGCCCTGTTCTTTGCCAAACTCATCATCTCTGACACACCTGACTTCATTTCCACAGTGGTTGCTGTTGTTGCTAAGTGTCATCAAGTAAAAGACTCATGACCCTACAAACTTTCATCCTTTCTCCAAGTTCATAGAGTTTCTGGAGTCAAGCTATTTTGCAAGTGGATGCTACTCCTACTTCCAAACTTGTTTTAATTGGGGACCTCCACAAAACACTGTCCACCACGAGTGACCATTATTGCATTTGACACCTCAGTGTCACAATGTTTATCATCACAGCAACCATGAGTTACCTCTGTACAGCAATTGGACAGACCAGTGCTATACCACTTAGAAGAATGTTTGACCAAATACAATTAAAACTAGGCCTGAGGGCTACAGATTAAAATCACCCACCTTTGTCTTACTGAGGTGTCAAATGCAATAATGATTACCCATGGTGGAAAGTGTTTGGTGGAGCTCCCCAATTAAAACAAACTGGGACGCAGGAGTGGCATCCACTTATGAAATAGCTTGCCTCCAGAAACTCTTTGAACATGGAGAAATGATGAAAGTTATACAAGAGTTCAGGTTTTTCATTCATACGGTCACTGTGAGTCATCTACGACTCGACGGCACCTAACAACAACAACAACAACTCTATAAACAGCATATCTGAATCCAGTCCAATCCTGTGCCATCCTCATCATCTCTATGTTCTTGAGTCTGTTGTCACTCTATCTGATTGAGGGTCTTCTCTTTAATTGACCCTCCACTTTTCCAAGCATGGAAGGCCTTTTCTAAGAACTAGACCCTCCTGATAACATGCCCAAACTTTGTGATGTGAAGTTTCACTGTTCTTGCCTCCAAGGAGTGCCCTGGCTGCATCTTCTCCAAGTTGTATTCTTCTGTCCTTTTGACAGTCCACAGAGTGGCCAGTCCTTGGAGAAGGACATCATGCATGGAGAGGTGGAAGACAGTGCAGGAGAGAAGGACTGAGGATGATTTGACTCAGTGACTGAAGAAATGGGATTAGATCTGTTGGAGACAATGAGATTGGCTCAGGATAGGACAGGGTGCAGAGCTATTGTATGTAGGGTTGCAGGAGTCTCAACAGCCCGTAACACCACACCCACCAAGGTGTTCAGTACTCTTCTCCATACCACAATTCAAAGCCATCAATTCTTCTGTCAACCTTATTCATTCATTGTTCAGGTTCATGGCAAGTGATTGAAAAGACCATGGCCTGAATCGTGTGTACCTTTGTCCTCAAACTGGCATCATTGCTCCTCAGTAATTTGGAGAGGTCCTTGACTACAGACTTTCCCAGCACAATGTCTCCTGACTGCTGGGACCACATATATTAATTGGGGATCTAATTAAGATGGAATCATTGACAGTTTCAATCTTTTCATCATCTATCATGATGTTGCCTATTGGTCCAGCGATGAGAATGTTTGTTTTCTTAATGTTGAGATGCAATGAATATTGAAGGCTGGCATCATGTTATATTGCCACAAATAGAAGCCTTCAAGTTGATCCAGATTCACAGAGACCCTGTGTCTCTCCAACAAAGCCCTGTTGAGTCCTAGCTCGTCTTCAAAATAGCTACTTAATCCCATTGTTACAGGCCCTGCATCAACGCAACTCGTCCACTGATCCTTTGCTTGATCAAGCATGCAGTCTGTCTCCAAGGATTGCTGCCTTCACCCCATGTACCTGAAAGTATGTCCGATGAAATCCCACTGTCCTTACCTCCAGTCTTCATTCTGAACCTGGGAAATATAATGCAACTGCATGATGACATGCTAAACACCGAGTTTAGCACTATAGAAGACAGGAGAATGAATTTTCACATAACCAAGTTGTTGATACCACCCATCTGAAGACTGAACCTCTGGAAATATCCTTTTTGTCATATGATTATTTCCTTTTCCAGAGGCTTCCATTCAGGTACTCAGATTCAGAACCTGTGGCAATACTCATTTCCATCATGTCTAGAAGCAATTCCTCATGGTCTAGGAATCTATGTGAACATAATCTGGAGACACCCCTCTCCATCACACACAGAGAAACAGTATATAACAGTAGCATATGGGCAGTATATTTATATTTTCTAAATGCCAGTCAAATAAAGGAAGAATGGGCATGTAAAAATAGTGGAGTCACAGAAACTGGGAGTATTTTTTTTTAAATATGACAATAGGCTTTTGTGGGAGAAGGATGGACAGTGTCCACCATGATTAACTGCCTCTGAAAATCCTCTGAAGGGTCATCTGTGGGCTGGTTCTGGCTCAGTGGCACACAACAACAGTAAGTTATTGTTGTTACTATGTGCCCTCAGGTCAACTCTGACTCATAGCAACCCTCTGTATAATAGCTCCAGACCTTCATTGTCTCTGACACATCTACCGCCAGTATCCCAGTCACTGAGTCAATCCATCTCATCAAGAGTCTTCCTCTCTTGCGTTTTCCCTCCATCCTTCCAAGCATCATGTCCTTCTCTAAAGACTGACCCCTCCTAGCAACACAAAGTTATGTCAAGTGGAGCTTCAAAAGCCTTGCTTTCAAGCAGCAGTCTGTTTTCACCCTCTCCAGGACGGACCTGTTCTCTTAGCAGTCCATGATATATTCAATACTCTTCTCCAGCACCACAGCTCCAAGACAGACTCTTCTGTCATCCTTAGTCATTGTCCAGCTCTCTGACACATAACAAGTAATTGCAAAGATCATGACCTGTATCAACTGCATCTTAGACTGTAGACAGAATTGGTTGCTCTTCAGTACTTTTGAGAGGTCCTTGACAGCACATTTTCCCAGGGCAATTCATATTTTTATTTCCTGGCTCCTGGTACAAAAACTGTTGATTGTGTATCCAAGCGAGCTGAAGTTGTTAGCAATCTCAGTTTCCTCTCCATTTATCATGATGCTGCCAATTGGCCCAGTGCTAAGAATCTTTGGGTTCTGTGGGTATGTTTTTGGTTTTTTGTTTGACCATCTTTGTTTTCTTGATATTGAGCTCCAATCCATATTGAAGGCTGCAGTCTTGACCTTCTACAGCAAATGGTCCTTCTCAGTTTCAGCAAGCAAGGTTGTGTCATTACACAGGATGTTGATGAGTCTTCCTCCAATCCCAATGCTACGTTTCTCCTCATAGAGCCCAGCCTGCTGGATGATCTGTTTTGCATGTAGATTGAAAAGTTATGAAGATTGGATGCATCCCTGGAGTACACATTTCCTGATTGAGAACCAGGCAGTGTTTCCTTGCTCTGTTCTACTGATTGCCTTCTGGCCCAAGTTTAGTTTATACATAAGCACAATCAAGAGTTAGGTTTCCTTAATTAGCCTAATTCTGCTTTTTGAGTAAAATTTCTTTACCTACTATTTTCAGTGGCCCCTGGCTTTATCACTGGCAGGTCCTTATTTGCCCAATTTCTGTTCCTGAGTTAAGCATTACAGCTTACATTTCATAGTCCAGTTTCTGCTTGTCTCATTTTGTGGGCTCAGGGTGTAATAAGTCTTGGACATTTGTAGACTATGCTTATGGTTTCTTTGATAATATGTTTCCCTTACAATTACAGTAGTCTGCTGCTGCTGCTGCTTTTGGTTTGGTTTTGGTTTAGAATTTTTTATTGTGGTTTGGGTGAAAGTGTACAGAACAAGCCAAGTTTCCATTCAACAATTAATACACATTTTGTTTCATGACTTTGGTGGCAGTCTCTGCATCGTAAAACCATTATGCCCCTGTTCTCCCTGCGTTTCCCCATTCCCAGTCATCCTACTCTCCTGCCCCTTCCTTTGTTTGTGGCCTAATGCTGTCTTTAGTCTCATGTGATTAATAGCACTGAGGAGTACCTACCTCTCTGGCGGTGGTTTTCAGTTTATAGACATGTCTGGAGGTGGATTCATTTCCAGACTTGACCTGTGTCTAAGGACCACAGGGCCAGGGATCCTACCACTCTCTGTCAGATCAGGAAGGCTAGTCTTTCTGTGATTTTTAATATTGTTCCACATTCCCCCTCCACCCCCATCTCTCTATCTAGGATTTCCTGTGATCTCGATCAAAAACATCATCAAGGTCAAAAAGCAAAGGTAACTGCCTAGTTCTTCTGATCTTAGGATAGTGGAAGCAGTAATTGACTTGGTCTCTCAGCACTTTGGATTAATTCTCTTCTTAAACCTTAACTTTTTTTCTCTCTTTCCTTTGCTCTGTTGTTGTTGTTAAGTGCCGTTGAGTCGTAGGCAACTCATAGTGACCCTATGAATGAAACACCTGAACATTTGCTTGACTTTCATCCTTTCTTCAGGTTCATAGGGTTTCTGGAGGCAAACTATTTATGGAAGTGGATGCCACTCCTATTTCCAAGCTTTTTTATTTGAGGAGCTCCACCAAACCATGGGTAACTGTTGTGCATTTGACACATCAGTGTCACAGTGTCCAGCATCACAACAACCATGAGTTACCTCGGTACAGCAATGCACAGACCAGTGCTATCTGACCTAGAAGAATGTTTGACCAAAAACAATGAAAAACAAGCCTAAGGGCCACAGATTAAAGTTTGTGTTTTTTTTTTTTGTTAACTCTTCTTTGTTCTTGAAAGGGGAACACCAGTAGATGCACCTTACCTCTTGTTTATTATGATGTGTATTATTGATTTGGTTGTGAGGATTTTTATTTTCTTCACATTGAGTTGTAATCCATACTGAAAGCTGTAGTCTTTGATCTGAATCAGTAAGAGCTTCAGGTCTTTGCTTTTGGCAGGTAAATGTGTGCCATCTGCTTATTGTAGATTGTTAATGAGTCCTCTTCAGTCCTGATGCTGTGTTGTTCAATTGTCCAGTTTTTCAGAGTGGTTGTTCAGCGTGCAGATAGGTTAACTACAACTAAAGGGTACAGCCCTGCTGCATACCTTCCCTAATATTAATCCTTGCAGTATTATCTTTTTTTTCTACTGAAAAGATGACATTTCGTCCTATGTGCAGATTCCAGACAAGGACAGTTAAGTGTATTGAGCTTCCTATTATTTTCCATATTATCTAGAATTTATTGTCACCCACAGTGTAAAATGCCTTTGTGTAGTCAAGAAAGCACAAGTAAACATCTTTCTGTTCCATCTTGCTTTCATGCAAGTTATACTTGACACCCCTCCATTCACATTCCCTTCTGAATCTAGTTTTACTTCCCTGGAAGTTCCCTGTTTGTGTATTACTTGAACAGTTTTTTAAACATCTCCAAAATTTTATTTATGTGTAGTACTAAATGATAATGTTTGATAATTTCCACATTCTGCTGAATCTATTTTCTTTGAAATGGACATAAACCTACATCTCTTCCAGTTGGTCGACCACATAGTTGTTTTCAAAATTCCTCGACACAGGCGAGTGAATGATTCCAGTGTTACATCTGTTTGTTGAAACAGCTAAATTGGTATTCTTTCAATTCCTGGAGCTTCAGTGCAGCTGGGATTTCTCTCTTTAATACCCTTCATTGGTTCTTAATCATATGCTCACCATAAACTGTATGTTGCTTCCATATTATTTTGCTGCTTCTTGCTTCATTCACTATTTTGACCATAAAATCAATCCTTTCTTATTACAACTTGATGTTTTAGGTTTTTTTCCCCCTTCAGGCCTATCATCTTGAGAAATGGTAGATTCTTCCAACTACACTCCATCAGAGAGAGTAAAGTGAATATTAATAAGTCTGGCAAGCTCTGGTGGCCTAGTGGCAAGAAGCTGCCCTGCAATCCCAGAGGTGTGTGGTTTGAATCCACCAGATGCTCTGCTGGAGAAGGAGGGACAATCTCCTCCCATATCATGCTGGAGTAGGGTGGATCTTAATGCAGTATGCATGGTCTCCTTAGAGAGAAAGATAAGAGGTGCAAAAGGCCGCAGAAGGAAGGATGACCATGTGGAAATGGAGGCAGATGTGGAGTTACGCTGTTGCTGCAAGCTAGCGCATATCTGGGGCTACTGGAAACAGGGATAGTCCGGAAAGGATATTCCCCGATATCCTTCAGAGAGATAACCGCTCTCACCCCACTCTGATTCCTGAATCCGTAGCATGCAGAACTGTGAAACAATAAATGTCTTTTCTTATAAACTATGCTGCTGTGTAGTACTTAGGAAGCTAATGTGATCTATTGTAATGTCAACAACAAATGAGACTTGAGAGAATTGGCGAAGTCCAAGCTAAGCCAGAGTAAGTGAATAAATGGCTTTACGAAGTCTCTTCTGGACCCAGATTTCCGATTATTCAGCAGTCAAATTTATAGAAAGTTAAGGGAGGAAATATATATAGCTATAATTAAGCTTTCCTTTTTATCTTGGATGTATTGTGTGCCTCCCTTTAAAAACATCCAATGTAAGCTTTTGCATAATCTTGGCAGGTAAGTCTATGCAATCAGTGACCAAAAGGCATAAATTAACTTTGCTGCCTTCATCAGTTAATCTGTGACGTCTGCTTATGCTAGAAATTATGGTGGTTGGTGTCTTTTATCTCTGTCTCCTGGATTGTCCTTAATGAGTTTATTGCATGGTTAATGAAAAAGTACATTTAGCAAATTAATAGGGATTTGAAACTGCACAGGGAATTTTATGGAATGCGCATGGGAATCCTGTTGAAAATCCTTTTCAGGCAAAATAGTTCTGGAAGTTTAAATTGACTGTTTTAGGATACGTGATGCCCCGTGAAGTAAAACTGATTGCTTCCGAAATTTTTCCAAATATTTCTCTAAACTCCCCTCTTGCCCTTTGTGAACCCATCAAGCGTGCATACAGAAATGTCACTTTGAGGTTTTTGACCTGGAGACAACTTTAGATTGAGAGATTTGCTTTCTGTTTCAGTTTGGTGCATGTTCCCTATTTGTTGCATCGTATTTGATTTTATTTGCATCCTATTTGGTGTCTAGCTGCAGTTGTATGATGGTTAGTGTGCAAATCAGACGCAATTCCATTGCCTGAGCTCTGTATTCCTTCCTGTTGTCATTGTTGTTGTGTACCCTCATGTAGAAACTGGCCAATAGTGATCCTCTTGGGTTTTTCAGAGGCATTTAATCTTCTCCTGTAGAGCAGCTGGTGGATTTGAAGGCTCTGAGATTGCAGTGCAGCTTCTTGCCTCTAAATCACCTCTATATTCTGTATGCATTTT
>NW_006399777.1:11621451-11626691 GCF_000299155.1 Elephantulus edwardii
ACACTCACTGCGTACTCCTACGATAAACATAATGCCCTAAAATATAATACTTTTAGACTATTCTCTCCCCCATAGACTTCAATGCTGTATGCATTTTGAAATGAGTGGATGTTCTCAGAATTCTTCTTAGAAATAGAGAACATTCAGTTAATACAGGAGAAGATACTTTATAGATTATATAATACATTGATGCTTTTGTCAGTTATCATTAGATTGGTATTTCTCATAACCACTTGGTGTATAATAGAATAAAAAACATACCATCTTCATGGCTGTTGGCATAAGTGAGTAATCTCGTTGGCATTCTATCTCATTTTCACTAACGTCTTCACAGTCATCAAGTACTTTCCCTTTAACTGGTCTTTCCCAATGATGTGTCAAAAGTAACCAAACATATTCACATAATGGAATACTATGCAGCATTGAAACGCAAGGAACTCATGAAATATAATGCAAAATGGGTGACCCTAGAGGACGTTATGTTGAGTGAAAGATCTCAGTCACAAAAGGAGAAATGTTTTACTGTTGTAAAACAGGACTGACATCAGGGTTGAAGGAGGACAGAAAAGGAGGGGAGCAATGATGCACGGTGCATTGAAACAGATGAGGGAGAGAACTATTTAAAAGGAACATATGACTGGGTATTCTTGTCATTACAAAAGTCCAGAGGGAAGCCTACATAGTGGAGTGGACTTGAGGGGAAGGATTGCATAACAATGAAAGTTTTTCTTTTCAATGAGAAGAGTGAATTGAGGGGGAGGGGTGGGCAAGGAGAAAAGCGCAACAATGAATGACTGGAAACCCTAAGTCTCTGTAAACTTTCATTAAAATTAATAATGTTTTTTTAAATAACCAAATAAAATACAACGTCCCTGCTTCTAAGGAGCATTCCAGTTGTGATTTTTATGTGACTTATAGTTGTTAACATCTACATTTACTGACTGCTTCATTCGACACATACTGTTTGCCTCAGAGATGTTGTTGTAGTACAATGGTATCTAGTGCAGGGCAGTGAGGAAGATAGAACTTGAACAAGTAAAACTCAAACTCATTGAGAGGAAGGCAGAACCAATGGGGCTTCGTCTGATATACTTTGGACATGTTGTAAGGAGAGACCGGTCCTTGGAGAAGGACATCGTGCTTGGGAGGGTGGAGGGACAGCGCAGGAGGGGAAGGCCCTCTATGAGGTGGATTGATTCAGTGACTGGGATAATCGGGATGGGAGTGTCAGAGACAGTGCGATTGGCACAGGACAGAGCAGAGTTTAGGGCTGTTGTACATAGGGTCGCTATGAGTCGCAAATGACTCAACAGCACATAACAACAACAACAACAACAATGCATTTCCAAATTCTGTAAATCATGGGAGAGCAGACTGTCAATCTTTCTTCCTCAGAACAACTAGTGGATTAAAACTGCCAAAAGCAACACTCTTGAGTTAGGAGTGAAACCCCTGTGCACGAAACCAACCACGAGAGCATCCCAAATAACTCTACAAACTCATCGTCATCGCTTCAGAACTGGCCCTCCTCTGCGTTATTTAATGACTGTAATCGCACAGACAGAGATTGCCCATCTTTCTCTTGAGAAATAAGTAAAGACACACCATATGAAACTTCGGTGTGTTAAAGCTCATTAGAGGAAAGAACAAGGTTATATAGAGGTGAAGACAGGGACAAAAAAAAATCCGTTTTCAGTTGAATGGTCAGGAAAGACCTCTCTTTGGAGGGGATATTTAAAAATGTCGTTTGTTATTCTCTATCATCGAGTCAACTACAACTCTCAGTGACCTCTGAGCCTCTGAACCTTGCTATCCTGAGCCAACCTCACTGACTCCAAAGTACTGGAACCCATTGCCATAGTCACTGTGTCAATCCGTCTCATCCAGGGTCTTCCTCTCTTGAGCTGACCTTCTATCCTTCTGAGTCTCATATCCTTCTCCAAGTACTTGCCCCCTCTGAAAACAAGTCCCAAATATGTGAGATAGAGTTACAGAATCTTTGCTTCCGAGAAGCAGGTTCGCTTTACCCTTTCCAGGACAGACCTATTTGTTCTCTTGTCAATCCATGAGCTATTCAAGAGCTTCTCCAGCACCACAGCTCAAAGGCATCGATTCTCTTGTGTCATCCTTTGTCATTGTCCAGCTCTCAGATACTTAGAAAGCAATTAAGAACACTGTGGCGTGAATTAAGAATATCTTTAGACTGATGTTACTGGACGTTGACACTCTGGTGAGGACCCTGACATCATATTTTCTCCATGCAACTCATCTTTTGATTTCCTCTCTCCTGGTGCCAAGGGGGTTTGATTGTGGATCCGAGTAAGATAATATTTTTAACCATTTCAAACTTTTCTCCATCTATCATGATGCTGCTTATTGGTTTGGTGGTGAGGACTTTTTGTTTTCCTGATGTTGAGATGAAATCTATCTTGAAGGCTTCAGTTCTTAATCTTCTGCATCAAGCACTTCAAACCATCCTCAGTCTCCACAAACAAGGTGTGTCATCTGCACAACGCAGGCTAGGAATGTTGCTAGATTCAGGTATTTAAAAATAAGGAGGAAAAAGGAAGACTCTGAAACTTTAATATGTAAAAAATATACAGCTTGTTAGTCATGAGTGTTGACATTTTGAGGACAATTTTCTCCCTTTGTCTTAGAATTGAGGAGAGTTCTCTCAACTAGCAACTCTGAGTAGTTTCGTATGCACACTATTCAGAAGACTCAGGACTGTGGGTTCAAGAAGTATTTGCTCTGTAAATACTTGTTGACTTAAAAGGAACTTCAGATTACTTCAGAGTTTGATGGATAACTGTCACGTAAGCTGATAAAGTTTTACCAGCTCCTCTGCTCTAGAAAATGTTTTGATTTTTAAAGAGATGGCCTTTGTATTCCAATTTTAAGTGAATTCTCCAAGATGGAAACTCAGATATTGGGGTAAATGTGCTCTCAGGGAGGCTCCCCTTAACTCCAATGAGAAAGAGCCCATATATACGTAAGTAGATACTATGAGTCCATTCTCAGTGGATGTAATGCCTATTGGAAATGAAGTTGAGTCCATAGATTTTTATTATAATTTTTCTGGTGCTCTGCTGTGCGTGATATATTGACGTGCTGGTTTTTTTTGCCTTTTTTTTCATTAAAAATATCATAAAACATTTAGGGGGCTTGTGCAGAAATTGCTGTGACCTCTATTTATAATTGAAGAAAATAATGTTTCTTTTAAAACATGACTGGTGCCCAGTATTCATGACCACAATCCCCTGAGCGGGATAACCAGATTTGTGCAGATTTCCATTCTCTGGGGGCCAATTACAAAAATGACAGGACGAGAGTGACCACTGGAAAGGGAGAAAGATCTGGGAAGTAAGTTAATCTGAAGCAAGCTCCTAGCAGCTAGGTTTAGCATCTTTGTTTTTAGTATTCTAATTCTTTTAAGGCAAGCAGTCTCTGTGTCTTTTTGTTGTTGTTGGTGGTGGGTGTTTTTTAAAGGCCAGTAGGTAAGCATGATGCTGTAATTTTCAAAACAAAGGACTTGGAAAGAATTCTGGTTATTTAGAAGTACTCTTTCTAGCTGCAGCTCAAAGCACATGAGTCACCTGGAATTCCTCTTACTCTAGAGGGCTGAATTCAGTGGGGCTGGAGCAGAGAACAGAGATTCTACATTTCCAACGAGGCCATACTGACTGCTGGTCACCAGGCCACAGTGGAAATAACAAGGCTCTAGTGACAATTCAGGCGTAGGGTTTTTGAAGGCCTGTTATTTTGGAAGCGCAGGACCAGCCCTGCTCCCTAATCTGTCTTAATCTAGGAGCTCTGCTGTAATAGAGAAGTTCAGGTCGCTAAATTATCAGATGAAAAGCTCAGATGGGACGCCACTCAAAGATGAGGAGAAATAGCCACAACCAACCATTGATAATTGGAAAGTGGAATGTGAATGGAGAAAAACTGGAAGTTGTCAAAGGGAAATGGAATGTGTGAAAATCAACATTCTAGGCTTTAGTGAATGGACCGGCATAGGCCACTGTGGGCCTGGGCAGAGTAGAGCAATCAGATGGCCTACTACTCTGAGAATGGAAAAACTGAGGAAGAATGGTGTGGAATTCATAATTAAAAGAACAATTTCAAGGTCTGTCCTAAAGTACAGTGCTTTGAGTGATAGAATATTACCCATATGCATATAAGGAAAACCTGTGAACAGGAACATTATTTAAATATATGCAAAATAACTAAAGCCAAGGAGGAGAAAATTGAGGATTCTACCTATTTTTTAAAAATATGTTTTATTACTTGTGTGTGTGTGTGTGTACGTGTACCATCAAATTGGATCTGACTGGTACAGGAGGCGATTGCCCCTCCTTCTCTAGCAGAGCATCTGGTGGATTCAAACTGTGCACCTCTGGGATTGCAGTGCAGCTTCTTGCCACTAGGCTACTAGAACTCCCGATTCTACCAACTTTTGCAGTCTGATATTGATCAGATATGCCATCAAGTTGTAGTAATTATTATCGGTGACTGGAAAACAAAAGTTAGGAGACATGAGAATGGCATGGTGGTCAGAGAGTAGGGAGTTGGTGACAGAAATGAGGCTGGAGCCCAAATGATTGAATTTTGTACATTCAGAGTTTTATTCATAGCAAGTACCTCTCTTAAAAAACAAAGAAGGTATGGTTATGACAAGAGTACAGAATGAAGGTTGCATAGTGGAGTGTACTTGGGGGCGGGGGGTGGAGGGGCAGATTGTATAACAAGGAAAGAACTTTTCTTTTAATTTTCAAAGAGAAGAGGGAACTGGGGGAGAGGGGTGGATGTGGACAGGGGGGAAAATGTAACAATGAATGAATGGGGGAAAAAAGGAAACACAGAAAATAAATTTATACATGGATGCATCTCATCAGATATACTGCACAAGAATCATATTGACTGCATCTGGGGAAGAATCATTGGACGTGCTCAGTGATTAGGGTCAGAACCAGCCCAGCTGCTGACTGTGGGACAGGCCGTTAGTTGGTCATGAACAAGTTCAAATTTAAACTAAGATTCACAAAAACCCACAGGACCCAAAGGAGGACCCTGGTCTATCCCACTTGAATTAGAAAATCACCTTAAGAACAGGTGTGAATCAAAACCACAATGAGGTACTATCTCACTCTAGTAACAGTGGCAAAGTTTAACAGGGCAGCGAGGAATAGATGCAGGAGAGGATGTGGCGAGAAAGGAACTCTTATACATTGTTGGTGGGA
>NW_006399777.1:11627246-11633485 GCF_000299155.1 Elephantulus edwardii
CAAACAAAAAACCAGGTTTGAGGCATTGATCACCAATAATTGACGACCATAGAAACTGTGGAATGGACTAAAGGATCTCATCCATGAAGAGAATAAACATGAACTAGCTCAGTCCCATTAAGGAAAAATACTGTATCAGACCATTATTGTAGAATTAGAAAGATAGCTAGTAAAGTGTGTATGGGGATCTAAGGGGTGGAGGGTAGGAGCAGAAAAGTGAGGATGACTAGGGTGATAATCAATTTGATGGATGGAGGGAGAGGTGGGTAAAGGAAATGGGAAAGATCTGGTGTGAAAAACAATGTGTACGGACTTTGTAAGTAAACCAGTATAAAATAATTTTTTTAAGAAAAGCAGTCATTAAAAAGACAAAGGAGAAGGGGAGCTCTGGTGGCCTAGTGGCAAGAAGCTGCACTGCAATCCCAGAGATGCATGGTTCAAATCCACCAGATGCTCTGCCGGGAAAGAAGGGACAATCTCCTCCTGTACCAGTCAGATCTGATCTGACGGTACACAGATACACATACACAAAATAATTTAAAAAAAAAAGACAAAGGAGAAAAGAAAAAGCCAAAATGGAAGTTAGAAGAAATTATGAAAATTGTGTTTGTGTGTTGAGAAACCAAAACCAAGGGAAGAGATTCTGAAGTACAAGAGCTGAACAGTGCATGGGTTTGGATTTATGGCAGGCCCGTCCCTGGGGACCAGCCATAGTGTACTATAGCACTGAACCATTGCCGGGCCTCCTTGCTCATAGGCTGCAGGCACTGAAGCAGGTTGCACAGCGTTGGGGAGGGGCCTGAACCGAAGACTTCAAAGGACAGCATAAGAAGACAAAGCAAAATAGTATGTGCAAAGAGCTGGAGTCAGAGAATAAAAAGGGAAGAACTCACTCAGCATTAATCAGACTGAAAGAACTGAACAACAAATTCAAGCCTCGAGTTGGAATACTGAGAGATGTTGTGGGCAGAATCTTGCATGATCGAGGAAGGTTGGTCCTGAAGAGCAATGATGTCAGCTTGAAGACTAGGTGCGTCTGATTCAGGCCGTGGTCTTTTCGCTCACTTGCTACACATCTGAGGGAGTCAGGCCAGGGGTATGGCGGGAGTTTTCCCAGTCCATCAGGGGTCGGGTAGATGTGGCATCACTCAGGGAGTTGGGCCTGTGCCAGGATGCTATCCGTACGCATACAGGGAAAACACACTGGCAAAGCTCATCTCTGTGCTTCAGGCATGTTGCCAGGAGAGGCTGTTCCATGTAGAGAGGCATCATGCTTGGAAAGGTGGAGGGTCAGCGAAAGAGAGGAGGACCCCCAATGAGATGGATTGACACAGTGACTGCAGCAGTGGGCTCAAGTGTGTCAGAGATGGTGAGGACGGCACAGGATGGAGCAGGGTTCAGGTCTGTTGTCCCTATGAGTCATACTCAACTCAGCAGCACCTACCAATGACACCGGCAACACTGACAGCTTTCCTTTCCTGGAAGCTGCACGACGTCACTGGCTTTTTGTCCACAATCTGGGCAGCTTTCTGAATGTCCTCTAACGGTCCTTTTTTGATAACTTGGTCTCTCCAAGACCTCTCCCTAGAGTTACTCAGCAGTTGGCCTCCTTCATCAGAGAACACTAAGGGAAACAGTAAAAGCAAAGACCAAACCTTCAGGTTCCCTCGTCCCATCTCCCTCACGCCCATGTCCAGCTGGCTGCCCTCCCACAAAGCATCTCCCACTCTCCTGCCTCCAGCATCAGCTCTCTCCTGGGTCCCTGTAGACGATGCCACCTCATCTCCCTTCTCCCATTTTTGTCCTGAGCAGCTCAGTGATCTGCAAAGACGAAAATCAAACTATGTTGCTTCCTGGTTAAAATCCTCCCATAGCTTCTCATGGGCAGAGATTCAAACGCAAAGCTAGGGCCATGACACAACCAGGGCTACCTGTTAGGAACCTGAAAATCTGGCTGACCTCATCCCAGACCCCACTCCTCATTCCCATCACATTTCCATGCACCTCTTTATTATTATTATTATTATTATTATTATTATTATTATTATTATTTTAATGAAAATTTACAGAGACTTTGGATTTCCACTCATTCATTGTTGCACTTTTCTCTCTGCCCACCCAGTTCACTCTTCTCTTTGAAAAGTAAAAGAAAAATTCTTTCATTGTTGTACAATCCCTCCCCCCAAGTCCATTCCACTGTACAGCCTTCATTCTGGACTCCTGTCATGATAATAATACCTAATCATATATCCCTTTTAAACAGTTCTCTCCCTCATCTGTTTCAAAGCACCACCTCTCTTAACCCATTCGTTGATCTCAAATGTCAAGATCTTCCTCAGTTCTCCCCACTGGCCCCTCTTTCTGAATGAAAAGCTTATAATGTACCTCTATGCAATCCATAAACTCTTTTTTTTTCATCAAGGTCCCCTCCTCTGAGCCAAAGCCACTCTATTCAAATGAATTGTGTCTTACTGCCAAGGGGATGATTTTCAACAGAGGGCCAGGGGCCTCTTCAAGTAAGAACTAGAAAGTTCTGGATTGGAAATATAAGAAAGACATCAATGCCAAGTGAGAGCAAGAGAAAGAAACTGAGGTTTTTTAGATGTTCATAACAGACTATGAATGGAGTCAGGACAGACAGAATCTGGTTTTGTCTTACAAAAGGGTTTATTTATCCTTTGTTTGCAGACTGGGGTTTAAACAGCTGATTAGTGCATTTCTTATAATGGACTTCTGGTGACTTTGTCTATCTCCTTTATCTTTTTTTTTGAGTCTGTTGTTTTACTACATTCCTTGAGAGTCTGTTTTTATTTTCATATAGCTGCAGTCTTTGAGGGTCAGTTTCTATTGTTATATTGTCACAGTCTTTGTCAAAACCCCTTCTGATTAATCTCCTTTGTCAGTGTGTCCTTTGCCATTCCCTGTCACTAATAGCTCTGTATTTCATCTACCTAATTTCTTTCTTTTAGCTCTTTTCAGCCTAGGGGGTAAGGAGTTATGCTGTCAACCCAGAGACACGTGGTTCCAATTCACCAGTTGCTCCTTGGGTGAAAGATCTCTTCCCATATGTTTTGCAGCCTCTGAAAACCTGTTGGAGGGTCAGCTGACTTGGTTCTGACTTCATAGCATACACAGCAACAACAATGAGGCTCTTGGATTTTTCATTTAATACCTGACAGAGGTAGAGAGAGAGGAGTGAAATGGGGAGAGGTGAGGGGAGAGGAAGGAAATGTGGGGGTAAGGAAGACACAAAAGAAGGGTGTCAATCCAGCTGTCTTTGATCCAGGGTATCCCATTTTTCAGTTTGAAAGCGCTATTAAAGAGTAGTTCACCTGGGAGCTGAGCCTTCTTAACTTCAGTACATTTCATTTCTGGAAACTCAAATGAGTTGAAAAGGCAGCCTTTGGGTGCATTTACATAAGAATGACACCCTTAAGGAAGTCTTATGCTCCGGGTGATGAAGGTGTGCTGGGAGCCTTTTAGGCCTGCTCTGTGGAAACAAAGAACCGTCATTTGCTAAATGGTCAGCTCATGGAGGTGGGCTGTTGCTGAGGCCCAGAAGGCTGTGCCCTGGCTCGTGGGGGTCCTGACTCTCTGCCCTGGACCTCCTGCTGAATTTCCTAGGCCTAGAGAAATGTCATGAGCCCTTGTACCTGGGTCCACGTGGGATCTTGCCTATGCTGTTGTGCGTTCTTTTTTTATTTTATTTTGAGGTTTAAAATGTTATAAGTTCTAGGGGAGCTCTGGTGATCTGGTGGCAAGAAGCTGTACTGCAATCCCAAAGGTGCACGGTTCAAATCCACCAGATGCTCTGCCGGAGAAGGAGGGACAATCTCCTCCTGTGCCAGTCAGATCTGATTTGACGGTACATGCACAAAAAAATAAAAAAAAATAAAAGTTACAAGTTCTTTAATGAAACCTTTTAAAAACACCAATTTAAGCATTTCTTGCACCTGCCTTAGAATTCCAGGGTAAAGTTATTGCAACAATACTCTTTGGAGAACTTTTTGGCCACCACAAAGTCATTTTGATTCTATGTATGGCAAGGGTCATCAAGGCCCCAAATTCTATCCCACTCAATATAGTAATGTGTGGATTGAGTAGCACTGTATTCAAACAACACACTTGGGTTTTCTCAGCTTATCAATAAGAAACCATCAGCCTTTCGTCAGCTCACTTGACTTGCAGAGCTAAAACCTTCATATATTCATATAATATAGAAGAACTACACTCCAGATGGTCAGCAAATAACCTCAGACTCATTACTGCTCAAATTTTCACAAAAGCTCGGTTGAAGGGAGTCATAACTATGGACAGTGGCCTGAAGGTTATACAATACGTTCTTCCCTTTAAATAGCCTAAAATGCTTTCTCAAATGCAGCCAAACCAACAGAGATCCCCAAACCTGACCGTGACTTCTGGAATCCCCATCCTGACAGAATTGCCTTATACTGAACTTGGCTTTGGGGTTGGTTACACATTATGACACACTGAAGGATGCTGTAAGAAACAGTACTATGAAAATCTGTTAGGTTTATTGTAGAATACATCTACTTCAATATATTACTCTGTGTACTCCTAAGAATTCAACTCTTTACTCACTACTTACTCTCTTTGTGATTTCTTGCTGCTGTAATAGTTACCCCAAGTGCATGATTTTAATAAATAGATACAGAGACTCTCACAATTTAGGAAGTTAACATTGCAAACGCAGGAGACTCAGAGAAAAAGCTGCATTTCTTCTTTTTTTTGCATCTCAATCTTTTTTCCCCTTTTTTTATTATTATTATTAATTTCAGTGAATATCTACAGAGATTTTGGAATTCCATTCATTCATTGTTGTACTTTTCTCCCCACCCACCCCACCCCCAGTCCACTCCTCTCCTTGAAAAGCAAAAGAAAAACTCCTTCATTGGTACACAGTCCCCCGCACACCCCCAACCCCACCCCACCCCAAGTATACTCGACTCTGCAACCCTAATTCCAAATCTTATGATAATCATAATGCCCTAAAATATATTACTTTGAAACTATTCTCACCCTCATCGGCTTCAATGCAGTAAACATAATTTATCCAGTTTTTCTCAGTCTTACCCTCACCCTGATGTCAGCCTCATTCTACAGCAGTGGTGAGAAAGCTGCATTTCGGTCTCCTGCTTCCAGGAATCTCCCTAGGAACTCGGGTCCAGACTCTTCCTTTCTGAGCACTTCTTTCCTGGTGTCACTGGTTTCTCTGGGATCTGGATCTCTGCTTGCCCTGCTCTCCTTTGATCTCTTATAAGACAAAAGCTACTGCAGTTCCCAGTTTGGAGAACTCCCCTTATCAGGACTGAAAAAGGGTTATCATTCCACCCTAATACTAAAGACTAGGGAGTTCGAGTGCTTGAGCGGGCAAGAACTGCACAGCCAACTCGAGGAAATGCGGTTCGAATCTACCAGCTGCTCATGGGCAGTCTCCTCCCATGCCATTTCCTGCCTCTGAAAACCCACTGGAGGGGCAGTGATGTGTTGGTGCCCACTCCACAGTCACTAACGACATCCTCATAATGTTGCCTGTTGCTCCAGTGATGGACTGTTGGGTTTTGATGTTGAATCCATGTTGAAGGCTGTGGTCTTTAATCTTCGGCAGGGGTTCAAGTCCAGTTCATTTTCTGTAAACGAGGTTGAATTATCTGCATAACATTGGTGAGTGGAGGAGTTGTTGATGAGTCTTTCTCCAATCCTGATGCCATATTCTTCTTCCTGGAATCCAGCTTCTTGAATGATTTGCTCAGCACACAGGTTGAATAGGTGTGGAGAAAGGATATAACCCTGATACACACCTCTTCTGGTTTTAAATAATGCATTGTTCTGCTCAGATGACTTATTTGTCTGTGTAGAGGTTTTCGATACACACGATTAAGTGCCCTTTAATTCCTGTTCATTAATTTTACCCATAATTTGTTATGATCCAGATAGTCAAATCCCTTTGTGTAGTCAAGAAAACACAAGGAAACATCTTTCTGCTATTTTCTGCTTTCACTCAAAATCCATATACCATCAGCAAGGATGTCCCTCGTTGTACAGACGCTTCTGAATGCAACTTGAATTTTTGGCAGTTCCTTGTCAATACGCTATTCTAGTCATTTGTAAATAATCTTCAGCAAAAATTTTTATTTGTAAAAGAGTCTCACCACTGGACCAATTGGCAGCATCAGGGTGGATGGTGAAGAGATTGAGATTGTATACAGCTTTAGTTT
>NW_006399777.1:11634516-11635335 GCF_000299155.1 Elephantulus edwardii
CCAGTTCTCTTCGATGAACTTGGAAAAAATGATGATAGCTATGGAAAGCATTAGGTCTTTTGTTCATAGAATTGCTATGAGTTGACTTTGACTCAACGGCAATCAACAACAACAACAACAACAGCAACTAGTTGTCTAGGTGATGTCCAAATTTCTGAGCACAGGTTAGTAAGTGCTGCGTCTCTTTGTTGAAGCACTTCGATTGGCATTCCGTCAATTCCTGAGGCTTTTCCCACCCCCATTACCTTCAGTGCACTTTTAATGTCTTCCTTCCTTACCATTGGTTCTTGATCAGAGACTGCTTCCTGAAATGGTTTACTGTTGATCAGTTCTTTTTTGTATAGTGCCTCTGTATATCTTCCATCTTCTTTTGTTTCTTCTCACATCATCCAATATTTTGCCTTCATTATTGCAACCTGAGGCTTAAATTTGCTCTTCAGTTCTTTTATCTTGAGAAATCAATATGTTTTAATAATAACTGAGATCTGCATTGCAAAAGCTGAAGACAAAGAAGAAGGACTAATACTTGAAAAATAAAACCTTGGAGTGAAAAATGTGGCTGGAGATCAAATAATATAGTTTCGTACTGTTGATGATTTATTCATTGTAAATAACTATTTGTAAGTAATATAAATGACAATTACACACATGAACTTCACCTAATAGTCTACACAGGAATCAAATTGACGACATCTGTGGAGTGAGTCTTTGGAGACACTCACTATGAGCACGCAAAACAAGGCCAGGTTTTAGTTATGGAATTGACCTTCAGTTACTCATTTACGAGTTTAAATTGAAGTTGAAAAAAAATAAGACAAT
>NW_006399777.1:11636405-11638026 GCF_000299155.1 Elephantulus edwardii
CATCCAGGACACGATCCATGAAGAAAGCAACAAATCACTCCTAACACAGAGAAGAAAGAAAAGGCCAAAATCTATGTCAGAAGAGGCTCTGAAATGTGCACTGAATTGTAGAGATGTCAAAACAAAGAGAAGAAATCCTGAAGCAAGAGAAATGAACCAAATATCTCCAAGGGCAGCTCACTAAACAAAGTAAAGTAATAAGGAAATGTGCAAAAACATAGAGCTTGAACACAAAAAGTGAAGGAACACACTCAACATCTCTTGAGCTGAAAATGTTACTTCAGATGTAGAATTTTACCATTTGTAGGAAATAAACTATTAGTGTATCAGACCTATTTTGTGATAATAAAGACCATGCTCCTTTTAAAACAAGTTTTTTCCCCTTGTGTGCAAAGATTAGAAACTATAGCTTTTAGTTCTGAGTTTGTACACTGCTATGTTAAGGAAATTGTTTTAATCCTCTGTATATATTTTATAGCATCAATTTCAGTGTGCTCTTTGTAAGACTAGAGCAGAAATATATCCTAGACACGTTTAAAACCAGATTATGTAAATTTGATATGCACTAAAGTAACTAATCTCTAAACCAATTTAAAGTAGGAACACCCATCCTAGTCTTTGCGTTTCAGGCCCCTCTCACTTTAATCCTTCAATTTGCCCAGGAAGTATTTAATTGTAGATTAACAAAAAGGGTGGCTGCTACCCCTGTCTACCACATAACTGGTACTTAATACTTAATGAATGAGTAAATGAATGATGGCTCTAAGTTAATTCAAATTTAGGAAGATTGATTATTTAAACATTAAACCTTTTTGTGACATCAAATGGGATTTCCTCAATGCTTTAGTTATCATCAAGGAGCTATGATCCTGTGGGAGATAAAGCATTTGGCTGCTACTGTAAAGATTGGCAGTTCAAATCCACCAGCCCCTCTGCAGAAAGATGAGCCAGTCTGTTTCTGTAAGAATTTGCAGCCTCAGAAACAGTTTAGACAGTTCTACTTTCTCCTACAAGATTACTCTGGGTGGAATTGAATTTACTGGCTGTGAGTTAAGTAGTAATTTTTGTGTGTCAACAGTTTTTGTATTTATGATAAACTTTTTGATGTAGAATGATGGAGGAAGAGCGTGGTTTTAAAACCTGTTAGCAGTATTTCCTACACTAAACGTTTCTTTTCCTATGGTTTTATTTCTGAAATTCTCCTGTACGCGGCCTGTCTTTTCCTCGGCCCTTTTCCGCCGCCTCATCAAATCTTTAACCTTGAAAACCCAGCACGGACGCCTGGAGATAAGTCTCTTGAGGACCTTGTTGAGCCGTTACTGCATTAGTATGAGAAACTAGAGGCAAAGATGTTCATTCTCCGCCATGGTAAGATTGTCACAGAGGAAAAGAATATTCTTAGGTAGTTTAGTGTGGTTTCTCACCCCTGCCTGTTAAGGTCGCGGATCTGTTTTGTTCTATTCCAAGTGGGAAAAGAAAATAACTCTTTCTTTAGTTGCTCCAGTCTTTATTGAGGGCTTCTGTGCGTTTTGTAAAGGTTCTCCTCTCTGCCCTACTGTAGTTGTTGTTAAACAGCACTGACTCGGACCGACCCTCCAGCAGGTTTTCAGAGGCACACAAC
>NW_006399777.1:11638606-11642947 GCF_000299155.1 Elephantulus edwardii
AGGAGGGGAAGGCCCTCTATGAGGTGGATTGATTCAGTGACTGGGGTAATCGGGATGGGTGTGTCAGAGGCAGTGCGATCGGCACAGGATAGAGGAGGGTTTAGGGCTGTTGTACATAGGGTCTCTCTGAGTCGCAAGCGACTCGACGGCACATAACAACAACAACAACAGGTAAGGCATGTCTAGAACAGCGTCTGTTTGATGGAATATATCAATTGGTATTCCATCAATTCCTTGAGACCTATTTTTTGCCAATCCTTTTAGTGCTTGAACTTCTTCCTTTTCTTGGTCTTCTACCACTTCCTGAAATGGTTCTGTGTCAGCCAATTCTTTTTCTACAGTGACTGTGTGTATTCCTTCCATCTTCTTTTGATACTCCCTTGATCATTTAAGATTTTGTCCATAGTATCTTTCAGTATCACAACTTGAGGTTCAGTTCTCTCAGCTTGAGAAATGCTGAGTGAGTTCTTCCCTTTTGGTTTTCTAACTCCAGTTCTTTGCACACTTCACTATAGTACTTTGCTTTATTTTTTCATCTTGTCCTTCGAAATCTTCTATTCACTTCTCTCACATCATCATTTCTTCCTTTCATTTTGGATTCTTGACTTTCTAGCACAATTTTCAGTCTCTTCTGACATCCATTTGGGTTTTTTCTTTTCCCCTCCTGTCTGTATTGACCTTGTTCTTTGTTCCTGGATGATATCCATCATATCATCCCACAGGTCATCTGGTCTTCTGTCATTCATGTTCAATGCCTCAAACCTATACTTGAGATGGTTTTTAAATTCAAGTGAGATAGGATGAAAATAAAATTTTGTTCTTGTCTTTAAAGTTTTCTTCAATTTACATATGTGTAAATCTGGAAACTCTATGAAAAACTCTTTGAAAAACAATAGTTGTAGAAAGGCTTTGGGTCTTTTGTTCACAGGGTCACTATGAGTGATGCTCAACTCGTTGGCAATCAACAACAGCAACAAATATTATACACATATGATGTCATTGTGTACCATTGAGTCACCTGTGACTCATAGCGACCCTATATCCATTAGATCTGAAATCTGCCCTATCCTGAGCCAATCTCATCATCTCAAACAGACCTCTTCCTATTTCTCCAGTCACAGCATCAGTCCGTCTCATCCTGGGTCTTCCTCAGTTTATATAAAACTCAGTGAGCTCTGTTGGTGTAGTCCAACAGTCCCAAAGGCAGGAGCTATCCCAAAACTAGAAGTATCTCCAAACTAGTACTTCTGTGCTAGTTCGAATCCACCAACTTCTCTGAGGGAGAAATATGGACAATTTCCTCCCTTTTGATTTAGAGTTTATGAGTTGATTCCAATTCAAAGATAATTACTGCTTTCTGTTTGCCTTCTCTTCTGCCTACCCCTTACCATTTTTATTCTTCGTATTCTTACTGCCCTGGGATTACATTTCCATTAAGTGTTAGCATATTAAAAAGGAAAGGAAGGGGACTGATAGTTGCCTTTTCTGCTTGACATCAATCTTTAATATTGACCCTTACTAGAGTTACAAATGCCTTTACTTCTTTTCAGTAAATTCTGAGAGGCCACATTTGCCCTGTTGAGCTTGTCATCTCTCACAGTCCTGTCCTTGCATTTAGAGATGGTTGTATTTGGAAGCAGGACTGGCATCCACTTCTGGAAAAGCTTGCCTCCGGAATCTCTATGAACTTGGAGAAAAGATGGAAGTTTTTGCTTTCAAGACTTTTCGTTCGTAGGGTCACTATGCGTCATCTCCAACACTGTGGCACTTAGCAGCAACACCACACACACACACACACACACACACACACACACACACACACTTTAAATGAATGAGTTGTTCATCCTTGCTTCCACCTCATCTAACATACCAGTGTGACTCTACAGACGTGGGACTATTGACTATTAATTGTTTCAAACCTCCGTGCTTGTTTAAGTGAAATCAGTTGCTTTGTCTTTGGAAACATAAACCAAGGGGTGGGGTGGGGGGGGGGAATCAATTAGAATCTCAGGACATGCCCAGAAATCAAACTCCAAAGTTACTCAAGGTAAGGAGCCTAGAGAAGGAGCCAAATTTCGAGAAAAGTCCGCAAGCTACGAGCCAAGCACAACAAGCTCCAGTGAGGGCCTGCTGCTCCCTGGGAGCGCCTAATCACCTTGTGTTTAGCTTGACTCATTCACCGCACCAGCAAGCTCTTCAGTGACTTGGCTCTCTCTACAGGAATCACACTATAAATAATGGACTTTGGAAAATAATCTTGGCGCAGCCTTGTTTCTTTTTTAAACAATTCTGATCAGATGTAGGGTTTTATAGTCGTATTGTTTGTGAAATGCCTTTTCTGTACATTTTTATCATCGCTGTGTTTATGTTGCATGTCTAATTAGCTTCAGCACAGCAGGCGAATTGTTTAAACCCTTATGGCACGCCATCGTTTTTCAAAGTTCCCCATCCGCCAAGAAAAATAGATTCATGAACGTTTTAGATTTCAGGAATCAAAATTGTATGATGGATCCTCTTGCCCGTAAGAAGTATTTCAAGAGAGGGCAGAGGCTAGAATGACTTGTTTACAAGGCTGACCAGTAGGAGAAGAGTTGTTGCTGTTGTTGTTATGTGCCGTCGAGTCGTTTGCGATTCATAGAGACCCTGTGTACAACAGCCCTAAACCCTGCTCTACCCTGTGAGAATCGCATGGCCTCTGACACACACATATCCCGATTACCCCAGTCACTGAATCAATCCACCTCATAGAGGGTCTTCCCCTCCTGTGCTGTCCCTCTACCCTACCAAGCATGACGTCCCTCTTCAAAGACCTCTCTCTCCTTACAACAAGTCCAAAGTATGTCAGACGAAGCCCCAGAATCCTTGCCTCCAAGGAGTAGCCTGGTTTAACCCTCTCTACGATGAATCTGTTTGTTTTCCTAGCAGTCCATGGTACATTCAATACTCTTCTCCAGCACCACAGCTCAAAAGCATCCACTCTCCTTCTGTCCTCCCTAGTCATTGTCCAACTCTCTGATGCATAACAAGTGATTGCAAAGACCATGGCCTGTATCAGGCGCACCTTAGTCTCCAGAGAGACACCGTTGCACTTGAGTACTTTAGAGAGGTCCCTAACAGCAGACTTTCCCATCGCGATATGTTTTTTTATTTCCTGGCTGCTGGTGCCAAGAGTGTTGACTGTGGAGCCGTGCAAACTGAAGCTGTGAACAATCTCAATCTCTTCGCCATCCATCCTGATGCTACCAATTGGTCCAGTGGTGAGAAGAGAGAAGGCTCAAATCACTTTTACAATTCCAACTTGAGAATTAATGCCAAAATCAACTGATCTCCCTCATCTTCTGCCTGAACCTTGGTTAAACCAGCCCTCTCTTTACCTGGATGCCCATGAATCCCAAGAGAGCATCCAACATCATCTGAATTGTTGAATTGCCCCAATTACTAAGAGGATTGCAAATCCTAATAACATATTGGAATATGAGCTTTTCATGTTCCTGTTTATGGTGTTTGAACATCAGAACACCCCTATTATATAGTTGCCAAGAAATTTTAGCCCAACTTGACAGTTAATGTTGTTGTTGTTGTTGTTGTTCTGTGCCGTTGGGTCAACTACTACTCATAATTACTTTATGCACAATAGCTCTGAACCCTGCTCTATCCTGAGCCAATTTCATTGTCTCTGACACACCTACTCACATTACCCCATTTATTGTGTCATTCCATCTTATCTGGGGTCTTCCTCTCCTGTGCTGTCCCTTGACCCTTCCAAGCATGATATCCTTCTCCAAAGACTGGTCTCTTCTAGCTACATGATTAAAGTATGTGAGACAGAGTCTCAAAATTCTTGCCTCCAAGGAGCAGCTTGGTTTCACCTTCTACAGGGAAGACTTGTTAATGTTCTAACAATTTAGAAGCATGATTTTATGGGCAAACGTGGTGTAAGGTAGAATACTGAAGCAAAGGAAAAAGCAAATATTTCCCAATAACAGGGAGCAACAAAGTGGCAATCTGCACCTTGTGAGAGTTGGAGAACTTGGTGAGATGCCACAAAGGTCATCTTGTCAAGTTCAAGCTCTCATAAGTCCCACTGAAATAATAGCAGATAGTGGTGTAGTGGTGTTGTTGGTGGTGTGGTGCCCTTGAATTGGGACCAATTCATTGCTGACCCTCCAGTGGACTTTGAAAGGCTGTAAATCCCAGGGTATTCACTGGGCTTCCTTGTATGCATATAGATATTATCCTGTCACTGACAATATTGTACTTCAAGATAGATCTAGCAATGGCTTTTTTAACTATGAAAGCAACTCCATTTTTCCTCTCTTTTTCATCTCCAGAGTAATATAT
>NW_006399777.1:11643985-11651539 GCF_000299155.1 Elephantulus edwardii
ACTTTGGAGAGGTCCCTAACAGCAGACTTTCCCATGGCAATGCGCCTTTTTTAATTTCCTGGCTGCTGGTGCCGAGAGTGTTGACTGTTAGCTTTTCTTTTTCAGTGCACACAGTTTCTCTTGTAACTGTACATAACACAAAGCCTTTATCCTTGCAGGTTGTTGTTGTTAAGTGTCAGCCAGTTGACTACAACTCATAGCTACCCTATGAGTAATAGATGCGGACCTTGCCCTATCAGATATGTCCAAGACCATTGTTAAAGTCACTGTGTCAGTTCATCTTGTTGATAGTCTTCCTCTGTTTATCTGCCCCTATACCTTTTCTGTCATGATGTCTTTTTCCAAGGTCTGGCCTCTCCTGGTCATATGTCTAAAGCTTATGAGACAAAGTTTTGCCATTTTAGCCTCTAAGGAGAACCCTGGTTGCACGCCATCCATGACAGATTTGTTTGTTCTTTAAACAGCCCATGAGCTATCCAGTACTTTTCTTGAACCCCACCATTCAAAAAGCATCGATTCTTCTACCATTCATATTTATTGGCCCACTTTGAGTTGCATAGGAAGTAATTGAAAAGACCATGGTTGGATCAGGTGCGTGTTAGTCTTTAAAATGATAGCTTTGCACTTAAGCACTTTGGAGACGTGACAGATTTTCCCAATATATCATGTCTTTTGAATTCTTGATGCTGTCACAAGGAGTTAATTGTGGTTCCTGCTGTTTGTGGATCCTTGTAAAATGAGATCATTGACAATTGCAGTCTTTTCTTCATCTATCGTGATGGTATGTGTTGATTCAGTGGTGAGGATGTTTGTTTTCTTGGTGTTGGGATGTCATCCACACTGATAGGTGTAGTCTTTGATCTTCTCCAGCAGGGGTTTCAATCCTCTTTGACTGTCTGCAAGTAAGGTTCTATCGTTTGTATAATGTAGGTAATTGGTGAGTCTTCCTCCAATCTTTGTGCTGTACTTCTATTCAGGAGAAACACTAGAAGAGATGTATCATAAAAAAAAAAAGGATAAAAGGCTACTATGAATGACGATTGGCTCGGCAGCAAGGGATTTGGTGTTTTCTATTACCCTGGATGTTCATACCCTCTTAAGTAATTCATTAGCATTCATGTAAATTATACATGTGTAAGAAAGAAGGAAAAATCAAAACAACGATGCGATATCATCTATCATCTCACACCAGTAAGAATAGCAAAATTTAACAGAAGAGCAAACAACAAATGCTGGCGAGGTTGTGGAGAAATTGGAACCCTTATTCACTGTTAGCGAGAGTGTAAAATGGTGCAACCACTACGGAAGGCTTTATGGTACTTTCTCAAAAAGTTACAAATAGAAATACCATTTGACCCAGCAATTCCATTACTGGGAATAAACCCTAAAGAGACCATAACTGCCACCCAAGCAGATATATTCACACCCATGTTTATCATGACTTTGTTCAACAATAGCAAGGAGTTGGAAACAAGCTAACAAACAAATGGATAGAGAAGCTGTGGTATATTCACACAATGGAATACTATGCTGCATTGAAAAACAAGGAACTTATAAAATAGTCTACAAAATGGGTGACCGTGGAGGACATTATGCTGAGTGAAATATCTCAGTCGCAAAAGGACAAATAATGCATAGTGCCACTGTTGTAAAACAGGACTGACATCGGGGTTGTGCGGAAACTGAGAAGGAACGGAGTGAATAAATTATGTTAACTGCACTGAAACAGAGGAGGGAGAGAACTGCTTAAAATGGTTATATGATTAGGTATTATTGTCATGACAGGAGTTCAGAATGAAGGCTACATGGTGGAGTGGTCTTGGGGGGAGGGATTGTATAACAATGAAATAATTTTTCTTTTACTTTTCAAAACAATGGCTGCATAGTGGAGTGGACTTGGAGGAGGGATTGTATAGCAATGAAATAATTTTTCTTTTACTTTTCAAAGAGAAGAGCGAATTGGGGGAGTCAGGATGAGCAGGGAGAAAAGTACAACAATGAATTAATGCATACCCTAAGTCTCTGCAAACTTTCATTAAAATTAATTTTTAAAAAATGAAGGAAAAAGATAAAATCTTAGTACGAAATGTATTCAATATGTTCATTAAGCTATGATTATGAAATATTAAAATCTTGGTTGAGTGGAAACAAAAACAGATTTTCTGAGAAGTACAACTTTGGTTTCACAACATACATACAAGCAGATCAAGTATTTCACCATGAATAAAAAGAGCATACCTTCCTCTCAGCAATTTCTACCATTCTTCTTTTCCTACATTTTACAGTTTCAGTCTGGTTGCAAAAGTAGAAGAATAAATAAGCAACCTAGCATTTTGTCGACGAAATCTCTGGATTAACTAGCATTTTGCAAATCATGGCTTGGTGAAAGTAGTTGTACATAAGAATAATCAGGATATGTTGTAATAACAATCAAGAGCTCTTCCCTGAGCAAAGGAAGAAATAGTAAATAATGGTTGATAGAATTTTAGACTGCATATTATGCAGTCTTTGATTTGGTGAACAGTTTAAAAGCTCACTAGTGGCATCTGGTACGTAGAAATGGTAAAGATGGGAAGTTTAGAGCCAGGCTGGCTGGGTTTCAGCCAGGTTTGATGACTTTTTAGCTGTCTCACCTGGTTTAATTCATCACTTTTCTATGCCTCTCTTTTCACCTACAAAGTAATGATAATTAAAACATATTTCTAACAAAGTTGTGGGACTGAATGAGTATATGTAAAACACCAGCACACAATCTTCTCTTTACCATATTGTGATAGTTTAATTCTCAATTAATGAAAACATTTTATTTCTCTGAAAACGTGATTCCCTAGTCTACCAGGTAACAGAATATTCTACTTTAGAAGTGAGTTAATATTCAATACAATTCAATTCTACTGACCTTGAGAGCTCTGCTGGCCTAGTGGTAAGAAGTTACACTCCAATCCCAAAGTCACGGGGTTTGAATCCACCAGCTGCTCCTCTGCCGGCAGTTTGCGCTCATGAGTCAGTTCCAACCCAACAGTACCTAACAGCAACAATTCTGTTCAGAAGCTAAGTGCGTGTGCAGAACTTTTTCCTCTGAGCCTAACCGCCAGCATGGAGCTCCCAGCTGAAGAACACAGTCATTGGAGTTGCCAGCACTTCCCAAGATGTGAGAGCCCACCAAAAGCTTTTGTTTTTGCTATTATTGTTACGTGCTGTCAAGTTGCCTGGGACCTGTAGAGACCCTGCGTACAGCAGCTCTGAACCCTACCCTGTCCTGAGCCAGTCTCACTAATTCCTACACACCAAACCCCATTCCCTCAGATACTGTATCAGCTCATCTCATTAGGGGTCTTTGCAGTTTCTTGTTATGCTTCAAAGAGTTGGACCATAACTAAGGATGACAGAAGAAGCATAGATGCCTTTGAGTTGTGGTGCTGGAGAAGAGTCTTGACCATCCTATGGACCGCCAAGTAAACAAATATGTCTGTCTTGAAGAGGATGACATTACGTTTCTCCTTGGAGGCTAGGATTTTGCAGCTCTGTCTCACACACCTTGGGCATGTGGCCAGAAGAGATCGGTCCTTGGAGAAGGACATCATGCTCGGAAGGGTAGAGGGACAATGCAGGGAAGGATGACCCCGGATGAGATGGATTGAAAAGGTTTAGAGTCCCCACAAAATCTTCCCTTCGAACCTACCAAAGCAAACCCACTGACGTTTTATTGATTCCAATTCAGAGCACCCCTTTAAGACAGTCTAGAATTATCTACAGAGTTTCCACGTTATAAATCTTGACAGAAGCAGATTGTCAACTCTTACACCTGTGGAGTGGCTGCGGACTCAAACCACCGACCTGCTGGCTAGAAACCATGCTCAGAACCACTGCGCCATCATGATTCTTTGCTTCTGACCCACAGGCTGCAAATTCTACCCTGTTGGGGCCAGCTGTCAGCTTGGGATCTGCAAGGTCCCCTCACTGCTGACTTGCTCGTCCCCATTATTTCCTCTGGGTGAACAACTCAATAGAACAACTCATAGAACTCAACAGAGTACTACACTCATGAGGGCATTTGTATGTTCAAGAAAAGATACATATGAAGACACACATAGGCCAGGGTCTGGAGAGTTCCCAGCCTGAAGCTTCCACGTCTGAAGGGATGTGGTCCCCTCTGTCAGCATCCAGGAATCTTATGGAGCTCTCTTCCCATGTCGTTTCAGAAGCCTTATTACCTAGTCATGACAGACCAATTCAGTGCTCACACGGTTGAACTCAATCTCCAGCTCTTCCTTGAGTCTGGCTTATATTACGTGATTAACATCATTCAGTGGGTCTTTCTGGCCCCCATCACATAACCTCCATAATATATCTTGTTAGGTGTGGTCTGGGACTCTCCTCAGAGATGCTTCAAAACCAGGAGAAATTCTCAGCTTTTAAGAACCACCTCTTGAATGTTTTCTCTCTATTATATTTTCCCTGTTGTTGTGTACCATTGAATCGGAACCGACCTATAGCTGACCCTCTAGCTGGCTTTCAGAGGCCGTTAATCACACGGAGGAGATTGTCCATTTTTCTCCCAAGGATGAGCTGGTGGATTCAAACAGTGGGCCTTTGGGATTACAGTGCATTTCTTACCCCAGGCCACCAGAGCTCCCTCATTGATTTTTTTTCTGTGAGTTTATAAATTACCAATATTCTGTATGAAGATTAAATTCTTTGATGCTATTGCTTAAAAAGAATTTCATGAACATTTAGGCCAGGTATTTATATAAAGGTCCTTCGGAGCCCACTTCTTGCTTTTGTTTTGTTTTTGTAGGTTATGGAGGCAGGTATGTCACGGATGATGAGATTGGCTCCAGAAAGGGCTGGGTTCAGAGCTACTGTGCATAGGATCGCTAGGAGTCACAGGCAACTCAACAGAACGTAATAACAACAACAACAACAGCAAGAAGATTGTTATAGAAACATACTTCGCCTGCTCTTCTGATGTAGCACGAGCCAGTAAAATCTGCTGATAGAGAAAATATTTCCTATCTCTTCCAATTGGTGGCCTAGTGGTAAGAAACTGCATTGAAGTCCCACAGGCATGTGGTTCAATCCCACCATTTGTTCCACTGGACACTGGACATTTCCTCCCATACGATTAACTGCCTCTGACAACTTGCTGGAGGGAGGATCAGCTATAGGCTGGTTCTGACTCAAGAGTACACAACAACAACAAGAACAAGAGTCCTTTTACTTACTGCAGTTGAGGAACTGATTTTGTCTTTAAATACATACATGTGGCTCAGCAGTTACCATATTCAAGAAGAGTTCTAAAGCATCCTTATTCATATTCTGAATATTTCTTTGGGGATTGGAGATATAATCCCAGTTATCCAGATACCTGATTTTTTTTTCCCCTCTTAAAATTTAAGCACCCAATTTTCTACAGGGGAAACCAGAGGTAACTAGGGAAGACCTTAGACTAGCAGATACCAAGGCTATGACTATGCTGTAAATGCGTTTGGGGATGTGAAAAGTGCTGACAGATTCCACAGGGTGGGGCTGAGCCTTGCTGGGACTCGCATCTGAACAATTGTGCGTGAAATAAGCCAGCCAGCAAAGCAACAGTGTTAGGCAGAAGATAGACCTATCTGGTACAAAGAAGAGAAAAAAAGAGTTTTTTAAAAATACAGCATTAACTCATATTTTTTTATTGAGACAGGCAGTGTATGAAGCACAAATAAAAATGAAATAAATGAAAGAAAGTGGACAGTAGAACTATAAAGACTATCAATCTGGGGGCTCTTCACGAAGGGGACTGTTCGGTTCAGAATCTCCAGGGCTCTCACAACTGTGATCAGTATTCGTCATGGAGAAGCTAAGTCATCAAGCAACACCTTACATTCTTTTTGGAAAATTCCTTTTATAAGTACAGTAAGGTAGGAAGTGTATCCTTTTCAATACGTTCTAAGAAAATGTATAAACAAGAAAAATCTTGGATTTCTTGGAAAGGAATAGGCAACATTTATATGGAACTGATGTTGCTCCCTACCCAACCACATTGAATGCATCAGCCTTCATTTATGACACCGTTCAGAATAGAAGAGTAAAGTGAGAAGCTAGGACTTAGAACAGTGACCCTTCTGAATGTTCAGAGGGCAGACTAAGTGTTAACAGGCTGGTGGCACAGAAAAGATCCTGTGGAAGACAGAATGTGCAGGCAGTAATTTCTATGGAGCACAACCTACACCCAGCACACTCGTGGATCAGCTCTTTTATTTATACTTTTTTATGTAAAAGACTAGTCTCTGTGTCAACTCAGTGATCATTCTATAAAGATTGATAGAAAGGTCTCTTTTTTAACAGGTATATGACTTCATTAAGAAAATTGTGCTGGTTGTTTATAAACTTTCATTCACACTCCAAACTCAAACTCATTGCTGTCAAGTCAGAAAAGACTCATAGCTGGCCCTTCAGTGGGTTTTTTACGATTCCCACGGATCCCACCTTATCCTGCAGAGCTGTGACTGGATTCGAGCCAGTAGAGAGGCACTGCCTTTGAGTTAGAACCACAGCCCCCTACAGCCTAAGCCACCAGAGCTTCCTTAAACTTAATTGATTGCATTTTAGAGACTAAGGTGCTCCTGACCCAGGCCATGGCCTGCGCAGTTACATGCTATGTATGCATCACAGAGCTGGATGACGGAAGAAGAATAAAGGCCTTTGAGTTGTGATGCTGGAGAAGAGTCTTGGATATATCATGGACTACCAAGAGAACAAATATGTCTGTCTTGGAGAAGATAAAATCAGGTTTCTCCTTAAAGGCTAGAATTTTGAAGCTCCACCTCACTTTGGGCACGTGGCCAGGAGGGATCGATTCTTGGAAAAGGACATCATGTTCAAAAGGGTGAACGGATAGCACAGGAGAGGGAGACTTCGATGAGATGGACTGATACAGGAACTGGGGCGATGGGGGGATAGGTGTGTCCGAGTCAGTGAGACATGCTCAGGACAGGGCAGGCTTCAGGGCTGTTGTACGTAGGGTCACTATGAATCTTAGGCGATTCGACGGCATATAACACCACCACCACAACATAACCCATAGAATGTGTTGGATTTGTTTAAGTGATTACTAACTGCATGAACATGCCGTGCAAGATGGAGTTCAATGACACTGTTGAAATGTCTTTAGAAAGCCACAAATGAAGACCCAGCGCAAAGTTGAATGTAATACATGCCGTATACCCATACTCCTCCAGTGACAGTACCTGTGCTAGCCAGTGTGTTCAACTCAGTCACTCACTGCAGTGGGCACAACTCGACAGCACCTAACAGCAACAACAGCAGCAACAACAGGTGGCATGTTATTTTCTGATCTGTGCTGTTAACCAAGAGACTCTGCAACTCTGCTGGTTCAAATCCATCAGCCGCTCCATGGGAAAGTCTCCTTCTCTTAAGATGTACAGCGTCAGAAACCCAGTAGAAGCTGGAAGCTGGTGCTTTGGGTCTTTTGAGGTTACACTAAGATTATCAATGGCATCAAATGTCAGGAGATTCATCCAGAGCATAAAAGAGTCCAGTATTCCT
>NW_006399777.1:11652203-11656400 GCF_000299155.1 Elephantulus edwardii
AAAGGGACATTCGATTTATTACAGATATTTAGTATTGGCTTCCCATAATTACCTTGTGATTCAAAGGGACACAGTAAAACTATCCCCACAGGTTTTCCAGATTATAATTTTTATAAGAGAAGTTCACTAGATCTATCTGCCTGATGCAGCTGGTGAGTGTGAACCTACGACTTCTTATGCTTCATAAAGTTTCCCAAGTTCCTCTCAGTTGGTAGCTGTACACATCTTGACTTTGATGCCACTATGACAATTCAAATACAAGCTATTTCATTGAGACCAAGCATTCTATTATTTTCCTTAAGTTCAGAATACCGTTACCCTAATTACAACATTATACTTTGTGACAAGGTCATATATAAAAGCTAACCAGCTTTGGAAGCTTAAAATACAAGAACCTTCCAATGAAACTGTTAAGCACGTAATTCCTTGTTTCTCATACAAGGATATAATTTGTGTTGTCTGATTTGAAAGTGAAAAGAATCTTTATTATAAATGTGATCTATGTCCATTTTTCCTTAGTTTTGAAAAGCTTATTAATGTTGAAAATCAGTCATACTGACTATGTCTGAAGTGACTACCAGTGGAAAAAAAAAAGAAAATAAAATCCTTTTCGTCAGATCTGACACAACAGTGGGTTTTGGCTTCAGTAGGAAATGTTCTTCTTTTCCAAGTTGGTGCTACAGTTTGAAAGGCTAGTGAATTAATTATACATCTCATTGAATTGGATACTGATTCCATATTTCCAGTAGCAGTTTATCTTTTTGAGTAAGACTTGTTGGAACTATGAGACCTTCTTAACTTGAATTTAAGTAACACTGTAACAAGAGGTCCTCTTCGCATGTTGAGGTCTCCGTGGGATTTTCTAAAAATCATTGGCCAAAGAATTCTGTGGCAAGAAGTTGTGCTGCAATCCCAAAGACACAGGATTTGGTTTGAGGCCACTAGCTGCTCTGCAGGAAAAGGATGGGCAGTCTCCTCCAGTTCTGTCAACTGCCTCTGAAAACCCACTGGAGGGTCAGCTATGGGTCAGTTCTGGCTAGACCCAACACAGCAGTACACAACAACAGTAACAATACCCAGTTATCTTTGTCTTCCTAGTCGTTAGACAAGATAGAGTAGTAAAATCATTTGGTAAGATCCGAAGGCAAAGGTTAGTTGAGTTTGAACAAAGTTTTTGATTTTGAAAGAACAACTTTCTAAAGAGCTATTGTCTCCAGGAAGTCTCAAAGCAAAGTAAACCCATTGTTCTGGATTTTATACTAACTTACTAAGACTCTGGAGAAGAGAGTGCAAATGGCTCATAAAGTTTCCCAAGCTGTAATTTTTATAGAATCAGACTGTGACAGTTTCTTTCTATAGGACAGCTGGTGAGTTTGAACGCTTAACCTTTGGTTAGCAGCTTAAAGCTTAACCATCAGGGCTACAGTACGTACCACAGTGTCATCAAGGTTATGTTAAATATGAATAAAGGGCTTCAAAATATCATTTCTACTTAACAGTTAAGAAGCTATACTGAAATCCCAAAGGCACATGGTTCAAATCCACCTGTTGCTCTGTGGGAGAAAAATGGACAATCTCCTCTTGTGCGATTTATTGCCTCTGAAAACCCCCTGGTGGGTCCTCTGGGTGGGTTCTGTCCGACTTGCCAGCACACAACACCAGCAACATGTTCAAATTGGAGATTGCATTCAAGGAGCTCTGTGTCCAGGCAACTGAAGAGATAAAAGACTTTAGCAGGATAAGCCAAGAAGGTTTGTTTTGACTTCAGATAACATACCTTGGGGTTACTGGGAATTGCTCTCTTCTGGGAGCAGCAAACCCCCCTTTTAAGCAGTTGCCCAACATCTGGCATGGTTACCGTCAGGAGGTGATCAGAGACTGTCGCAGAATGCTCAGATTACAGTTGGGCATAGATGAAAGCAGACATAGCCATGAAAAAATTACGAAAAGTTAGCTGTTTATATCTTGCCCCAGGGCTGTGATACAGCTTCTTAACAGCAGCCTCATAACTGAGAAAGAACAAAGCAGCCAGAGAATAACACTGCCAGAGTTTCTAGGTTGAACCGTGGTTCGCACACGACCCCTTGTTCAGTCCCTGCCCCTGGCTGTTGCCCCAGCATGTACCAAAAAATGTCAAACAGACCAAATGCATACCTTTGATTTATTCCTTACTGGTTCTGCTAAAGCTGCAAGCTTGGCATTCTGATTTCCCACTGTTGAGAGAGTGGGTCCTAAGTGGATATTCTAGAAACAGTCAGTGTTTCAAAGAAAAGAAAAATAAAGGTGGCCGTTTAGTCTTGTTTTATACTTATTACCATTGCTAACATTCTTGTAGGTCATGTAACCCTGGTGTGTCCACTTGCCATACAGAGGTAACTCGTGGTTGCTGTGAGGCTGAACACTGTGACACTGATGAGTCAAATGTGATAGTGGTTACCCACTGTGGACGGTGTTTGGTGGGGCTCCCTGATTAAAACAAGCTTGGAAGCAGGAGTGGCATCCACTTCCATAAATAGCTTGCCTCCGGGAACCCTATGAACCTGGAGAGAGGATGAAATTCACGCAAGTGTTGAGGACTTTCGTTCATAGGGGTCACTATGAGTCACCTACAACTCCACGGCACTTAACAACAACAACAAAACAATTATCTATAGAAATTACTGCTTTATTTTTATTATTATTAATTTTCATGAAAATTCACAGAGATTTTGGATTTCCATTCATTCACTGTTGCACTTTTCTCCCTGCCCAACATTCCCCCAAGTTCATTCTTCTCTTTGCAAAGTAAAAGAAAAATTCTTTCATTCTTATACAATCCCTCCCCCCAGTTCCACTCCACTATGCAGCCTTTGTTCTGGACTCCTGTCATGACAATAATAACTAATCACGTATCCCTTTTAAATAGTTCTCTCCCTCATCTGTTTCAATGCAGTATACATTATTGAACCTATCTTTCTCAGCCTCCCCCCAACCCCAATGTCAGTCCTGTTTTACAACACTGGCACTATGCAGTATTTGTCCTTTTGTGACTGAGATACTTCACTCAGCATAATGGCCTCCAGGGTCACCTATTTTGTATAATATTTCATTAGTTCCTTATTTTTCAATGCAGTGCAGTATTCCATTGTGTGACTATACCAAAAGTATTTCTACACTACGAATTACTTTTGATTAAAAACTTCATTGCCATCAAACAGAACTGACTCTCTGCTGGGTGTTCAGAGACCGTAAATTGTACAAGAGGCGATTGCTCATTTTTCTCCCACAGAGATGCTGACAGGTTCAACCTGCCAGGGAGGTGCTGTGTCTAGGTTAGGAATAGCATGGCTCCCCATGGACCACAGCACCAGGGACCCCTACTCTCCTGCCCCCTTTATTTTGTATTGATCTGCCTACAAAATTCACACACACTGCGGCTCATTTGTGTACATTGCATTTCACACATTCCTACATTGACCTTGTGTTTCAAATGATCACTCATGTACATTGTGTTTTATAAAATTAATCACCATTGATCTATGCCTACTGTTACACCATCTTTTTAGGTCCACATTGGATCATTCATAATTCCTTCACACACACCCTTCTGTTCACCAGACTCTCTTATTCTCATGATTTCCTCCCCTCTTCATCCTCTGCCCCCTCCCCTTCCCTCTTTGGACTTTTATTCCCCATCTTCTGTTTTTATAATACTGGTCTTATGCAGTATTTGTCCTTATGAGACCCCAGTTTTTAATTAAGCAAGATGAAAGCAAACCATTGGAACTATAATTTTAAAAATTAATTTGACTAAAAGTGTGATAAAAGCTATATACAGAGGAAAATGGTCAGATGGGGAAAACGAGTTTCCACTAAAAGTTAAAGAAAAATTATAAGACTGTATTCTGTGAAAGGCAGAGAACTCCACACTATGAGACATATTTCCCTTATCTGTGCATTAGAGTTAACAATACCATGTAGATATTTTTGCCCTTGGAAAGCCAGACATTGGCTAGGGGTGATAAAAAGAGAATTGATGCCTTTGAGCTGTGGTGCTGGAGAAGAGTGTTGAATATACCATGGACTGCGAGGAGAACAAACAGGTTTGTCCTGGAGAGGGTGAACCCAGAATGTTCCCTGGAGTCAAGGATTCTGAAGCTTCATCTGACATACTTTGGGCATGTTGCAAGGAGGGACTGGTCCTTGGAGAGGGACATC
>NW_006399777.1:11656500-11683691 GCF_000299155.1 Elephantulus edwardii
AGGAGAACAAACAGGTTTGTCCTGGAGAGGGTGAACCCAGAATGTTCCCTGGAGTCAAGGATTCTGAAGCTTCATCTGACATACTTTGGGCATGTTGCAAGGAGGGACTGGTCCTTGGAGAGGGACATCATGTTTGGGAGAGTAGAGGGACCTCACAGGAGAGGAAGACCCTCGATGAGATGGATTGATTCAGTGACTGGGGTAATGGGGGTAGGTGTGTCAGAGACAGGTTGGCATAGGACAGAGCAGGGTTTAGGGCTCTTGTACATGCGGTTGCTGTGAGTTGCAAATGACTCGATGACACATAGCAACAACAACAATAATCCAAGAAGCTAGACTATATGAAGACTGTGAAATCAGGATTGAAAGAAGATTTACCAACAATATGTAATATGCAGATGACTCAGCTGTGCTTTCCGAGAGCTTGAACATTTTACTAAAGATGATGAGAGACTATAGTCATCAGTGTGGATTACAGCTGAACATTAAGAAAACAGTGCCTGCCACTGGACCAAGATGCAACATCATGACCGATGGAGAAAACGCCCACGTTTCCAAGCCGTCTATTTTCTTGGGATCCACCATCAGCAGCAGTCAAGAAATGAAACAATGTCTTATGAGGACCTGCTGCCAAGGACTTTTTTAAAGGACAAAGATTTTCCTTTCATTACCAAAGTGGCCATGCCATGATATTTTCAATTTCTTCACATGCATGTGAAAGTTGGACAATGAATAAAACTAAAGAGTCAGTGTCTTTGGATCGCAGTGTTGTTGAAGAGTATTAATTCTATTGTGGGGACAGAGGCTTAGTACAGTGTGCTGTTAACCAAAGCACCAGCCGTTTCTGGCAGTTCAAAACTCCAGTGGGAGAAAAGAAAAAGGAGCAGTGTCCTCTCAGTGCAGGATATATGCACGCCCTCCACTCCTCATGAGGGGCTACTCTGAACTGGCGTAGATTTGATGCCGATGAGTTTGAGTGAGTGTTTGTCAAAAGAACAAACAAATCTCTCTTGAAACAAATATAGCCAGAGAGCTAGTTAGAAGCAATAATGGTGTAAATAGATGGACAGAAAAATATGTGTCTGTATGTGTACACACACACACACACACACACACACACACACACACACGTATACATGCAGAGCTCTGGTGGCATAATGTGTAAGGAGGTACATTGTTAATCCAAAGGACCAGTCACTCGGGCAGTTCAAGTCCAGGAGTGGCAACATGGGAGAAAGGTGGACAGTCGCCCCCTGAGCTATTCACAGCTTCAGAGATCCAGCTGAAGGTGAGGGGGTGTCAGCTATGACTCAGTTCTGATTCAGTAGCATTAATTACACACACACTCTCTCACACTCACTGTCTCTCTCTCTCTAACACACACACACACGCACGCACACGCACACACACGCACACACATATATATAAACTCTGGTTGTCTAGTGGTAGGAAGCAGTACTGCAGTCTCAAAAGCATACAGTTTGAATCCACCAGCCTCTCCTTGGGAGAAGGGTGGGCAGTCTCCTCTCATGTTATTTGCTGCCTCAGAAAACCCGCTGGTAGGTCCAGCTATGAATTGGTTCCGATTCGATGGCACACAACAACGTATGATCTTTTACCCTCTTCCCCTCTGTAAGGTGTGTTTAAGAGATGGTTCAAAAACACTGTGGAATGAGATTGTTTCCCTTGTTTGAGTCATTTCATGACGGTGACACGCTTGCCTTCTGGCCGTTTCTGAATACAATGTTCTGGATATGTAAGGGTGGGACAGGGAGAATCCCCTCTTGGTGTTTGGGGCTTGTTTTCAGCATAACTTTAGCTTGCTGATGGTTTTTTTTGAAGACTCCCTTCCTGACTTACTTGTGCTAACCCGATTCCCTCACCTCCCCAGAGCCCTCTGGGAGCTGGAATGATCTGCAGATTTTAGGGGCTCCTGAGAGCAGCAGCCATGGCTGACATGCTGCTAACTGATGTCTGGTAGTGTCTACAAGCCTGAGTACACGCACTGATTTAGCCTTCCCCGGACTGCCTTTTTAAACCTGCCATTAAATCCGTCCCACGCTTCCCAATTTAGGTATTTCCTCCCACAATCATAAATATTTTCCCTGTCTTTTTTTCCATTCTTCTGGAATTCTATACTTTCTTCCAGTGTCGATCTGACATCAGCAATAATGCCAGGAACCCTGGTGCCATGGCCTCTTCTAAATCCTGCTTGAGTTTCTAGAAGTTCCCTGTGTATGCACTGTTCTTGCCATTTTTTTCAATGTTTCAGTTATGTTTATATTTTTTTGCATTTCTTTTATTAATTTTTTAATGCCACAATGACTCCATGGCACATAACAACAACACAATGTACTTTTTATGCCACATGTATTTTACAACATATTCTTTCCATTTAATTTTTTCCCATTCATGCATTCTTGCACATTTTCATCCCTGCCTACCACCCCCCGCCCAAGTATGTTTTTCTCTTTTAAAAGAAAAAATTTCTTTCATTGTGGTACAGTCCCCCTCAAGTCCACAGTCAACTTTACTATGCATTTCTTTTTCTGTAATCTTGTCATGACAAGAATACCTAATTCTGTATTCCTTCCCTGTACTTTTATCTCCAAATTAAAATTTAATAAATTGTATATGTCCAGGTGGAGGGAGAAAGGAGCCCTCAAAGGTAGGGCATAACATTTTGGGCTGCTCACCCAAAGGTCACAGGTGTGAATGGTCCAGGGTGCTCTATGGAGGAAAGCTGGAAGTCTCCTCCTGTTGTTATTTATAGCCTCAGAAACCCAGTGGTAGGAGAGTCATTATAAGTGGGAGTCTAGGGGAGCTCTGGTGGCCTAGTGGTAAGAAGCTGCAACTACAATCCCAGAGGCACACGGTTCGAATCCACCAGATGCTCTGCCGGCGAAGGAGAGACAATCTCCTCCTGTACCAGTCAGATCCGATTTGATGGTACACTCACACAAAAATAATAAAAAAGAAAAAGAAAAATTAAAAAAAAAATAAGTGGGAGTCTACCCAACTGTAGTGAATAAAGGGAAAGAGAATTTTAGCTCTAGTCAGTTTGATATTTTTAATTTGTTTGCCTTTCAAATGATGTACATAAGTTTGATAAATTCTTTTTATACGTGAGCTTACTTTTTGAATAACTGAACTATCTCCCCACTGACAGCATAATGACAGGAAAACTGAGTGAGCCGAGTGAATGTATAGGCTAGATTTGAGGGTTGTAAGACTGCAGCTCTGGTGCCTTGTGGTAAGAAGCTACGCTGGCAACTCAAAGGCATGAGGTTCAAATCCTCCAGCTGCTCTGAAGGAAAAAAGATAGGTAATCTCCTCTTGTGCAATTTACAGCTTCTAAAAAAACATCACCTTTGGCTTGGGAGCATCACTTTTTGTCCACTAGGCCAACTGGGTCCTCAGGTCTGTTTTTAATTGTTTTTGGTCAAACATTCTTCTAGGTCTGTCCACTTGCTGTACAGAGGTAACTCATAGTTGCTGTGATGCTGAACACTGTGATCCTGATGTGTCAAATATGATAATTGTTACCCATAGTGGACAGTGTTTGGTGGAGCTGCCTGATTAAAACAAGCTTGGAAGCAGGAGTGGCATCCACTTCCGTAATAACTTGCCTCCGAAAACCCTATGAACCTGGAGAAAGGATGAAAGTTATACAAGTGTCCAGGTCTTTCATTAATAGGGTTGCTATGAGTTGCCTATGACTCAATGGCACTTAACAACAATAACAAACAAAAACCAACCTGGAGGGTCAGCTAGGAATTACTTCTGACTTGATGGTGCATGACAACAAGGAACAAGACTGGCACAGGGTCTACTACTCCTGATGACATTTGAGCCTAGAATCATCCTGTAGCCTCCCTGCTGCTCCAAACCCTCAGCAGTAAGTAGCACCACCTGGGAGCTGGTTTGGAACTATAGAGGCTCAAGCCCCCTCCCAGACCTTCTGTATCAGAATCTGCCCTTTCACAACACAGCCCAGCACCTGGCACGTTCTTAGAAGGGGGAGACGTCAGCCTGGCTCTCCAGCCTCGTAAAACCTGCTCTGCAATAGCAGGTACACCTTTACCTACGTACCATGACACAGAGCTAAGGAGTGCCTGTCCCGGCCCTCCTCTGAGGACCTTCTTCCAATGCAGAAACAATTGCTCGTTATTTTTTAATAGTCCATCAGTGGTATGTCTGAGAGCATGGTATTTGTCATTGCCTTTCTCTTTGGGGGATTGGTAACTTTGCGTTAACAAGTAGAAGATGCTTCTCCCTTCTCATGGGGACGTGCTACCTCTCCCACGGCATACAGGACTGAATGTCAGAGTGTGACGGTCAATGTAAAGGTCATAATTCACCAAGTGTTGGTAAAGACAAGGGGGAAATGAGCCAAAGAGGATCCGTGGTGACTTAATAAACATAACAAAAACTCTACCTGTGTTCTGGGCCTCAGTTAAGGGGTGGTTCTATCTACAGAGATAGAGATACAGGCATGAAATACATACATACATACATATATATATATATAGAGAGAGAGAGAGAGAGCGAGAGAGAGAGAGAGCGAGCAAGTGAGCTTTGTTTGGGGGGAAAAAAAAGGTCATGCTGGTATTGGGAACCTTCTCAACTGTTTCTGAAGGAGGAATTTAATTCTGGGGAAGCAGGAGAGTTGAGCTTTAAGCCAAAGGCCATTTTTTCTGAGCACAGCCTAGCCACAGACATTAGGCAAATCATCTCTCGTGCCTGTGAATTCTCGGTTTGCTTTGCCACTCTGGGGTCCTTGCACTTGAAGACTCCCTCCCCGCTCAGCTCCAACCAGGCTTTTAGAGGTTCCGATTTCACTAGCAGCTGCTAACACATTGAGACAAATTGAAAGAGGCAGCGACTAAGCCTGTCTGACAGTGTACGATGAGGCAGGCAGGCGAGCAGCTGGGGTGTCATAAGCGCTGGATTTCCTGTGTAAATCCCACCTCGATTTACCATTTGTCCGTGTTTTCAAAAGATGTTTCTAAAACCCTTCAAGTATGCGAATTAGCCAAGTTGTGTCATTTCATGTGGCTAATCTCTACGTAAAATGATCCCGCGTCCACCAAGGGGTATTACCCAAGAGAGTACAGTTGGGTCACTTGATCACATTGTTGGCCTTAGTCCTCGTCCTTAACCCGCAGAACGCCAGTTAGCTTGGCGAGGTGTTTACCTCTGTTCCATAACATTGACCCTGAGTGGCCCGGCACCACACCCTTCCGAGTCCTGGAAGACAGCCACGCTTAGCAAATGGACAAGTGCATTTTGGGGTCAGATTGGCTCAGTTCAGGCCCTGCTCTGGAACAATGAGACTTTAAGCATATAGAGCTTAACTTCGTCAACCAGCACATAATCCACTGCCATCAATTTGTTGTGCCTCCAGGCACCAGTCTTGGGTTTTCCAGGGTGTAAATCTTTATGGGACGAAACTGACCATCTTTCTCCCTGGAATGGCTGGAACATTCGAAATGTCAGCCTTGCCTTTAACAGCCTGTAACATTAGGCACTATTTTACTTCCTCAGGGCCTCCATTTCTTGATCTATAAAGTGTGGGTTTGCTTTACACAGAGTGGCTGTTACTGTGAGGTGGTATCAAATTGAGGACGGCTAGTTGCAACCCCGAGAACACCGTCCCCTCTCCTGTTTCCTCCTTTGAATCTTTGTCCTGCGGAAGCCCGTTCTGACTGTCCCTGCGTCTGTCTATCTTGTGGAGGGGCTTTCCCTCTTTTTCTGACTCTCTGCCTTTCCCAACATGATGTCTTTCTCCAAGTTCTGGTTCCTCCTGAAAAACTGTCCAACATAAGGGAGGTGAAGTTCACCGTCCTTGCCTTTAAGGAGCACTCTTGAACTTCCTTCAAAACACACGTTGCTCTTGTGAAGTGAGATAACTGTCTATAAGGCGCCTGATAACACCAAAGCCAGTGAGGGGAAAAGTAAGCAGTGACGTTTAAACCTCATGGTAAATCTTAAAATGTTCACTTCCCCTTCTTCCATTTCTAAATAAGGTGAATCAGCCAAGTTCATCTTCTGTCAAAGATTCTCCTTGCCTTGAAACAGCCAAGGCTCCCAGCACAGACATTTCTACCATAAGGGGCAAATGTGTCGTTGTTTTACACTACTGATCATTGACATCTGGCACAGGAAACTTTTAAATCCTACATTCAGCAAAACTGGTTGAGCAACTACTTATGCAAAATTTCTAGCCTGGAGGATTCGATGTTCTTGTAGGTGACTTAGCGTAAGTATCTCATTCACTACTGAGAGCGGTGCAGAATTAAGGCAGCTATTGAAACAATAGTACTAATCCTGCACGGTGTGGTTGTAGAACAGTTGAAGGAAAGTGCTACTTGAACTGAAAATTGGATAGTGGTTGAGGAATTCAACCAGGAGCCATTCAGATGAAAAAATATGAACCAGGCCAGGTTCAGGAGGCAGCAAGAAAAGGAATGGTGCTGTTTGGGAAGTTTCTGGTGGCCCATTTTGGCTTTTCTGTTTGGGCAAAGCCTGTCATTGATAAAGCAAGACTCAGATGCATCCTTGGGAGAGGGCCTATATCTCATGTTTGGGTTTTTGATGTTGGTTTGTTTTGGGGTTTTGTTGTTTCTTTTTTTCCTTTCTGGAAAAGGAAATATAATGAAAAATGGCAAGCTGAACCTTGGGACAACCCCTTCCTTCTCCCTCTAGCCTCCATAATGGTCTAAATCTGGATTTTGAGGATTGCACATCTGTTTTAAAGTCAGGACCCAGAGCATTGGTCTTCAGCACTGACCTCACCAGGAAACTTCTAGGTGAATGAAGACCCCTCCCTCAGAATGTGGTGAAGTCTATCCTGAACAGGGTCCTTTCCCGCCACGCTGGGTTCTAGAGCCGAACTGGGGGAAGACACTGCGAGCCGAGTGGCCCCCAAGCAGGAGATGGTGAAGGAGGAGGACAAAGTCACACACACATCTGAGAGCAGATTTCTCTGGTTAAATAATTCAGATCAAATCTGCACAATCTAATATTAAACAGAAGAGAGAAGACAGTGTGATGTAGCAGTACCCCAAAAGGGAAAACTTTGACTAACCCGTACACTCTTCACATAATTATAACCTTTGTTAAGGTCAAGTAAGACATCAGACATTATGCTGAGTGAAATATCTCAGTCACAAAAAGACAAATTATTGCATGGTGTCACTGTTGTAGAATGGGACTGGCATCAGGTTTGGGGTAAGACTGAGAAAAACTGGATAAACGATGTAGACTGCATTGAAACAGATGAGGGAGAGAACAGTTTAAAAGCGATATATGATTGGATATTATGGTTATCATAATAATAATAATACTCGACGGCACATAACAACAACAACACAATTATGGTTATCACAACAGTCCAGAATTAAGATTGCATCGTGAAGTACTCGGGGCGGGGGGAATGTACACTAATGAAGGAAGTTTTCTTTTACTTTTCAAAGAGAGGAGCGAACTGGGGGGGAAGGGGTGGGCAGGGAGAAAAGTGCAACAATGAATGAATGAATGGAAATCCAAAGTCTCTGTAAATGTTCATCTAAATTAATAAAAGAAGACATCAGCACTCAGCACTGTCCTAGCTGATGTTAACTTGAGGCTGTGTAGGATTGCTGCCGGTATCACTGTTGGTGGTGGTGTGTGCCGCGGAGCCGGAAATGACCCGTAGCTGACCGGCCAGCAGGTTTTCGGAGGCACTGAATTTCACAGGAGAGTGCTCACTTCCCCCGCCCCCACCCCCCCAGAGCTGCTGGTGGATTCGAACCGCATGTCTGTGGGCTGGCAGCACCATACCTCATTGCCAAGCCAACAGAGCTCTCTGCCAGCGTTATGCTTGTGTTGTTGTTAACTACTATCAAAGTCAGAACCAACCACTCATAGCTGACCCTCCAGGGGGTGTTCAGATGCAGTAAATCGCACGGGAGGAGACTGCCCACTTTTGCCCACTGAGCTGCTGGAAGATTGGAACCACGAGCCTTTGAGTTGGCAGTCCTACTCCTTACCCCTAAGCCAACAGAGCTCGCTGTCAGCACGTCCAGCTCCTTGTATTGGAATGTTTGATATTCACTGGTAATGAAGGAAACTGGAATGCACTTCTGGGCCAGTGTGAGCGCATGCTCAGGTATCTTTTTTTTTAAATTTTTTTAAATTTTATGGTTGTTTTTTTATTATTAATTTTAATAGACATTTACAGAGGTTTTGGATTTCCATTTATTCATTGCCACACTTTTCTCCCTGCCCACCCCTCCCCACCAGCTCGCTTCCCCCTCCGAAGAGAAAAAAAAAATTCCTTCATTAGTATACAATTCCCACGTCCCTTCCCCCCACCCCCCTCCCCGAGTACACTTCTCTATGCAACCTTAATTCTGGATTCCTGTGCTAACCATAATACTCAATCATATATCACTTCTAATCTGTTCTTTCCCTCATCTCTTTCAATACAATATACATAATTTATCCAGTCTTTTCTGTCATACCCCCACCCTGATGTCAGACCCATTCTACAACAGTGGCACCATGCAGTATTTGTCCCTTTGTGACTGAGATATTTCACTCAGCATAATGTCCTCCAGGGTCACCCACTTTGAATAATATTGCATGAGTTCCTTGTTTTTCAATGCAGCATAATATTCCATTGTGTGGATATACCACAGCTTCTCTATCCATTCGTTTGTTGATGGGCACTTAGGCTGGCATAAATTAAAGCAGGAGAGGAACGCTGGTGGGGTGGTGGGATGCCTGTCATTGACTTGGTCTAATTAACACAGGGCATACAGTGGTCTTGACTTAGGCCCAATTTTAGAACGTAATGAATTGGAGAAACACACCAGACCCTTTGCCTCAAAATGACTTGGGCTCCATTGTTAGGGTCAGAGGACCCAGAAGAGCTCCTGCCCTGGTCCCAGCGTGGACTTGGTTACTTCTGCCTATTATTTAGTTATATGCTTCCGTCGCTTTTAAGTTCTCCCTGGCAAGCAAAATATTGACAGTAAAATTGCTGTTTTTGTCTTACAAGCCATGGCCTGATCATTGTGAGCCCTCACATTTAAAGGCTGCCCGGTGTTCTCTTCAGCTGCTCTCTCCCTCTTCTCTGGATGAAGTGCCACAGGGAACGAGATTCCAGGGCACCATCCGCAGCCAAACCCTCTGCCCCACGGAACCTGTGAACTACCAGTCACGTATTCAATAGATCACAGAACAGTGTAAGAGAGTGAGGCCTGATGCAGCCGAGGAAGTGACCCATGATCACGAAATCACATGACGGGAGCCCGGGGTGACTCAGAAACCTGCTTATAGTCGGTCGAAGTGAATATTGTGATTTCCAAAAAGAAAAGGGCATTGTTCAGTTCAGCACTCACCGGGTCTCAAGCTTGATAAAAGCGTGAATCTCTTCAGGCTGATGGCTGCAGTGGACATCAGGACCAAAGGAGAAGACAGGGTCGTGCCTGAAAGGGTTCACACACCTGCGTGTCCTTCTGACTCACCCCTGGCTCAAAAGATGGAAGGATTTTGATCTCTGGTGGCCTGGTGGTAAGAAGCTGCTCTGCAATCCCAAAGGCATGTGGTTCTAATCCCACAGCTGCTCTGCAGGAAAAGTATGGGCAACCTCCTCTTGTGTGATTTACTGTCTCTGAAAACCTGCTGGAGGGTCAGCTTTGAGTTGGTTCTAGCTTAACGGCAAACAACCACAACCATTCCTTTTCACAGAATGCATGCCTAAGAGACAAGGTGATTCTATTAAAAGTGTGTGTAGGCATTAGAATCAGCCGATTAGAATCAAACCCTGTCCTTGCCCCTTAACCAGCTCTGTGACTTCACACTAGTGTCTTGACCTCTCAGACCTTCAGATTTCTTATTGTTAAAGTCAAGATGAAAGAGTCAACAGTAAAATGCACAGGTTGTGATTTATATATAACTGTTGTTGATGTTGTTGTGGACCATCAAGTTGGGGCCAACTCATAGCTGACCCTCCAGCACGTTTTCAGAGGCCATTAATCACATGAGAGGAGATTACCTGTCCTTCTCCCACAGAGCAGCTGGTGGCCTTGAACTGCAAGTCTTCGGGATTGTAGTGCAGCCTCTTGCTACTAGGCCACCAGAGCTCTCTATATAATTAGTGCTACTCTTTTATTCCTACTATTAGCATGCTGGTGTTAATTGAGTTTGGGATGAACATTCTTCTAAGTGGTACCGCACTTGTCTGTCAGTTCACTGTACTGAGGTAACCTGGGGTTGCTGAGGTGCTGCACACTGTGCCACTAGTGTGTCAAACACCATTATGGTTACTCATTGTGGACGGTGCTTGGTGGAGCTCCCAGAATGATTTAGGTTTGGAAGCAGAAGTGGCATTCAGTTCCTAAACCACATGGCTCAGGAAACTCTATGAACATAGATAAATGATGGTAGTTATAGAACAGGTCATACTTGACTCTCCAGCACTTAACAACACCAACTATGTGTCTGAGAGCTGTACAATGAAAAACAGAAGAAGAGTTGATGACTTTGAATTTTGAGGTTGGAGAAGAATACTAAATATCCCATGGACTGCCAAAAAAACAAATAACTTCTTGGAATAAATGTAGCTAAGAGTGCTCCTTGGAGGCAAAGATGACAAAGCTCTGTCGTCAAACATACATTGGATATGCTGTTAGGAGAGGCAGTTCCTTCGAGAGAGACACCATGCTTGGAAAGGTGGAGGGTAAGCGAAAGAGAGGAAGACCCCAAGGCAACAGACTGATGCAGTGACTGCAGCAAAGAGCTCAAGTGTATCAGAGACGATGAATATGGCACAGGATACGGCAGGAGTGAGGTCTGTTTGTTGTTCATAGGGTCATTATGATTTGTACTTGACTCAGTGTCGCCTAACGACATCATCACTACCATTTCACTTGCTTGATCCTTATGGGGCTTTACTCCTAGGTCTTTAATCCCTTGAGTTGATTTTTGTGTATGGTGTGAGGTGTGGATTCAGCTTCAGCTTTCTGCAAGTGGGAGTCCAGTTATAACGGCCATCTGTATGTGTCTGGAAGGAGACAGGAAGGTGAAAGAGAAGAGGATTTTAGTCTGGAAAGCATGTACAGTGGACATGTGGTGGCCCTTCCCCAGACTTGAGTGAGTTCTAAAATCAGAGACGAGAGTAGTCCAACCACTCAGAGAGAGGAGGGCCTGGTATTGACAATCCTTTGTGATAATACATGTATGAAGATGTAACACATGTATGTACATGTCATAGATGTATGTTGTAATGTGCCATTAAGTCAGAACCAACTCACAGCTGACTCTCCAGTGGGTTTTTAGAGGCTATAAATCACACAGAAGGAGATTGTCCATCTGTCTTTTGGGAAACAGCTGGTGGATTTGAACCACTTGCCTTTGGATTGGCCATACAACTCCCTACCATTAAGCCACCAGTGTTCCCTCAGTGTAAATGTAGAGTCTCTAGAAAAATGGTTGTTGGGGGGCATTTAGTCTCCCTTGGGTCACGGTGACCTTGAGTGTGACAGAATGAATTGTTGCTCAGACCTGCCACTTTTCCCCAATCTCTGATATATCAGCACCTATTGTCATTGTGGCTGTCATGTCAATCAGTGCATTGAAGTTGTGTCTAATTTTCACTTTCACGTATAGCTGTAATTTGCTCTAGTTTCCACTGAGTCAGTCCTGATTCCTGGAACCCGGTGCTTACGCAGTAGAACTGCTGCTCTCTCCCCGAGGTTTCCTAGGCTTTGGGAAAGAGAGCGCCAGATCTGTCTCCTGAGATGCCCCTGCGTACGTTTGAACTGCCAACTTTCCTTCTCCCCGGCGAACACATAGTCATCTGTTCAGTCCTCCCTAGAAAGGCCCCTCAAATGATCATTCATTGCCATCAGATCTGAACCTCCTTGTAACTGACCCTCTCCAGGTTTCTGAGTCTCTCCATTGCACGACAGAAGACTGTGCCCACCGTTATCCCCATGAAGCAGCCAATGGCCTCGAACCACCAGCGAGGTACAGTCTTTGCCTTAGCAGTGAGACTCCCTGGGAGCTGTGTCAGTAGAGTATGCCTCCCGAGAGACCTTCCATGATAAAGGACACATATGATACAGTCTTATCAGGAAACATGGTCATGAACAATGTGATCATGTCTTCTTTGAGCTGTTTCTATTATGTACTTATGTACAGTGGTCAGTCGGTACAGGGGATGGACACACACACTCACGCTCTCAGGGGAGCTCCATGAGAGAAGAGGACAACTGGAGACACCTCATGTCCTAGGCCCCCATTTCATGCTAGTCCTGGAGCACAAAACGCAGCAGCAAGACAGAATAACCCAGTTTTCTTTCGATTCTTTATTTCTGCCTCCCACCCACCTCCCACAGCTCATCTAGTTTGAGGTGCATTGTCCTTGTGTGATGTAATCATCTCACTCTCCTCTCCTGTCCGCCCCTCATTCCATCCCCATCCCTACTCTATGCACCAAGCGAATGCTGTTGTTTGACCTCCAGCTTTTAACCATCTCCCTAAGAGTCACAGAATTCTCTTTACAAATGTACTTTCCACATTTCAGCTGGTTTTCCTCTGGGTAGGGGCATCAGAACAATTTGTGACATTTTAATTCTGAAATACAAGTATGTAATACAATGAAACTGAGTAAGAAGAGATTGCTTTGCCTGTTAGGCAGGCCAGCTAGCCTTGGGGTTGCTTTCGGAGAAGAGGGGGCTTCCAGAGAAGAGCAAACCCACTTTGCTGGTGCCAAACTGCTTCTGCTTGCCACCACCATCACCACAGCCTGATGCCTGGGGCTGACACCACTCAGCCGTGTCTCTGGACGCTCAAGCCAGTGAAAAGCCCAACTTTTGGTTTCCTTCCTTTCAAGAGTTGTGACAGAGAGGAGCTTTTGTGCAGACTGACTCTGGTGGCCTATTGGTAAGAAGCTGTGCTGCAATCCCAAAGGCATGGAGTTCTAATCCACCAGATTCTCTGCAGGAGAAGGATGGGAAATCTCTTCTGATGCAGTTTACCACCTCTGAAACCCTGCTGGAGTGTCAGCTTTGGGTCCATTCCAACTCAAAAAGAGAGAACATCTATTCTGACTTGTAGTAAACTTTAAAAAAACCCTCCAAAACCTTTTGTGGGCTCCTCAAAAATGCAGCCAGTGTTCTTGCATATGCAAAGTTTAGTCTTTTTTTTTTTTTTATCAGATCAGGGTAAATATTTATTGCAGGTCTCTTTTAGTTTTGGCTAACAGAAAACCTATCCCTGACCTCCTAACAGATTACACACACAGCCATTTTCACACTTTCTCACAGTGAAAAGCTCTCTTAAGATACCAGAAAGTCGAAAGAGACAATGTTTTAATGGCTGGGCCTTGAGAACAATTCTGGTTGCATTTAAATCTCAGTGCCAAGTGCACCAAGAATTCCCTGCTGCTATAATTTTTGGATGAGTTTCTTCTGGAAACAGGCTATGAGAAAGCAGGATGATTTTTCCCAATCTCTCCTCTAAACCATAGTGTTAAGACAAGATTTTTTTTTGTTCTAGGCTACCATTCCCAAGATCCTCATTGTGTTATTAAGGAGTATCTTCTACTGAATCTGTTCCAGGTTTCTATTCTGTGGAACTCCAAAGTTTAGTCTTAAGAGAGTGGTCCCAGGTAATCTATTAATGTTCTGGCTTGGCATTCCTGAGTTTCCTTTTAAAAAATTCCATGAAATCAGAAAGGAATGTATGTAACTTTCAAAGGAATTGAACTGCATGCTATGAACATAATCTGATAGGTGTAGAAACCCACCAAGACCCAAGCCTTGGGCACTTCAGGAGTAACACGGGATTTTTTTTTCTACCTGGGAGAGGGATGAAACTCCAACGATGATTAAAATTTAGTGTCACATCACCCAGACACACGGGGTCTAAAAGCACATAGGATATTTTTTTTTCACTTTTTTATTTTATTATTTTGTTTGTGTGTACTGTCAAATCAGATCTGACTGGTACAGGGGGGGATTGTCCCTCCTTCTCCAGTAGAGCATCTGGTGGATTCAAACTGCATACCTCTGGGATTGCAGTGCAGCTTTTTGCCACTAGGCCACCAGAGCTCCCAAAGCAGATAGGATTTTATCCTGAGAAACTATAATCGATATTTTGAACAATGACGTTTAACTTTAAAAAAAAAAATTTGAGAACATTAAGGTGGAAAAGAGTTACGTGTAAGGTGGGAGGCTTCTTTTTGGTAACTTTAAGAAAGATACCAAGACGGTTGTTGGCATGGGCACAAGGAATGCACGAATTGAAAGGAACTTTCTTTAAAAGAGCATGGGATGGTGCACAGCCATGCTATGTGGGAAAGGACCGAGCCACTGAATATTTTTCCATTTGCTGACAGTTACAATTGGCCCAGCGGATGCGTGTGGATGCGCGCATCTCCTTTGACGAGATTGGCATGGAAAAAAGTGTTTTATGTTCTTTTTATGGTGACGCAGCTGGTTACACAGACCATTCTGCCCCGGAGCTTCCAACTTGGCATTCACCAAATGCAGGTGCTGTCTGAATTAAAGCGCTGCGCCGGGCCAGAACGTGGAGGATGGGGCCTCCTGGCAGCGGTTCGAAGTACAGTTGGAGGGGAGTGCTTCTGTCCTGCACCGATATTTGGTTTTACTGTCTTCTCCTTCTTTTTATTTGAAGTAGACGGTAAAATATCCTTAGCACTGAATGTGCTACAAATATCATTCCCCTTTATTTATTGCACAAAGGAGAAAGGCTCTGATAAGGAGGGCAGGGAAGGAAATTAAGGTCACTTCTTCAGCAAGAAATCCTCCACCATCTTGCAAGACTTTTCCTTTAAGAGCATCATTTCTTCCTCTCCAGATGCCTTCATCTCTTTGATACATGAGGGTACACTAAGTTGAATCTATAAACAGAACCCACTAATTAAGAGTAATTGCTTGGGAGATTGCTACAGACGACTCAGCATTATGTGCGTGTTCTTCGCAGATAACCATTAGCTGCTAATAAGATGCTACAGATGTACCAGTCTGTTTCCTGTTTCCGTCTATTGTACCTTTAATGCCATATATGGACCAATCGGATGGGCAGAACAATAACTGGATGTCCTTTTGCTCCCTGAACATGTCTCAGAGGAATGTTTGTTATTAGATTGCCTTTTCTGTTTAGTTTCACATCAGTATGTTAATAAAAAAGAAACATAACACTGAGAAAGTTTTTTTGAGTAGCTTTTCTTTCACTTCTGTGACAGTAAGTGGTTTATTGTTTAATTAGATGCCTTCATGAAGCACCCCCCCTTCTTCCTTTAATTTCTTAAGTACATGCTTCTTCATGAGGAGCGAGAATGGAGAATGACATTCTTTCCCCCTCGCTCTTGAAAAGAAAAAGTTTCCATCTCAGTGTTTAAGTACTTAAAAATTCAGCATGAATATCATGTTGCTATATTTGACTGATTTACACTTGAGGCTTGGTAAAAAAGCCTATGAATTATTCATTCCCAAGTGATTGTGTAAGCCAGAACACCAGAAATCATATCCCCCGTTGAAGTTTATAAAGTGAAATAGTTTAAATACTCTCCAGACATGTGGATGTCGCGCATCGGCTTTCTCCCCGATCGTGAATTGCTGTACTTTAAACTCACTTATCTGTTTTATCATAGGACTACTTACCCCACAGATCTTACCCTTTTCCACCATTAAAGCTAGTTTACTATGGTTTTTAAGTTGATATGAAAGGGTGTGTTATGAAATACTTAAGTAATTGATGCCTTTGGATTGTCTCTGGTCCAAAGATGTTTCATTTTGTTACCAAGATGAAACAATGGAACGAAAAGGTATCTTTTTAATTCATTTGCATGAGAACTACAAGTGAGACAAACAAACCACAATTTATTAGATAAATTCCCTTATACCTTGGGAAGGACATAAATATATTCCGTGAAATGTAAATGTCTGTGTGTCTATCTGACTCTGTCTGTCTGTCTCTCTCTCTCTCTCTCACACACACACACACACACACACACACACACACTTTCTCTGTCTGTCTGTCTCTCTCTCTCTCATAGTAATACCAACCCACTTGACACACTTAAACTACTAGTAATATTGGAAGATTCTCCAGAGTTCCTGTATTCTGTAGTCCACAACAGTGTGTCTTGGCAGCTGAATTTTAATGGAAGTATAGTAAAATAATTTAAAATGCTACTTAGCACAGTAAGGCTTTGACCTGGGTGTTCATCAGAATTCATAAATCACCGAGGTCAGAGAGAGTTACTAGCTAGATGACACTTCCCAAGAAAATCCAAAGGTTCTAAAAATAAGAACTTTGTAGGTAGAGAGGAGCTTCCTCTACATGTAATTTCCAGTGGAAGCATCAAAAAAGTAGAAATTAAATTCCTCGGGGACAAAGTAAAGGAGAAACAAATAATTTTCATTCTATTGGTGGGCACCACTCACTATTACTTTGATAAGATTATTCATGGCTTGTTCAATGATGACAGTTCAGACAATTGTGTGTGTGTGTGTGTGTGTGTGTGTGTGTGTGTGTGTGTGTTGTAGGGGTGGTTGATAATGTGTTGTTACTGTTGTTGTTATCGTTGTTAGGTGCCATTGAATCATAGACAACTCATAGCGACCCTGTGAATGAAAGACCTGAACATTTGTATAACTTTCATCGTTTCTCCACATTCATAGGGTTTCCAGAGGCAAGCCATTTCGGAAGTAGATGACACTCCCACTTTCAAGCTTGTTTTAATCAGGAAGCTCCACCAAACACTGTCCGCCATGGGTGACCATTCTCACATTTGACACATCAGTGTCACAGTGTTCAGCATCACAGCAACCATGAGTTACCTCTGTACAGCAAATGAACAGACCAGTGCTATACCACCTAGAAGAATGTTTGACCAAAAACAATTAAAACCAAACCTGAGGGCCACAGATTAAAATCACCCACCTTTGGCTTGGTAGCATAACTTTCTGTCCACTTGGTCAACAGATCAACAGAGCCCTTTCATTGTTGTTGTTGCTGTTGTTAAGTGCCATCGAGTCATAGACGACTCATAGTGACCCTATGAAAGAAAGACCTGAACGGTTGTATAACTTTCATCGTTTCTCCACATTCATAGAATAGCTGATTGAAATCATGGCCCATAGACACATAGACACAACTACATACCCACAGAGACACAAACACACAGAGAAGAGTTCTGTGTGTGTCATTTGTAACCGTTTAACAAGCAAATTGCAATTAAATTAGTCCTCAAACTATTTCTAAGAGGCTATCTGTCTTTCAAAGTGTGGTTCAAGATTTCATCCCCTACTGAGAGCATGCAGAGATAACTCCGTCACTGTGTGGTTGACATAAAAGGCTCTCATTCCAGTCTGCTAATAATCTGATGTTTCCAAAGGGCTGGGCAGAAACTGGCAAGTCAGGGAAGTTTGGGGTTGGGAAATTGTGTCTTGAATTTTTGCGACCATTGTTGTTGTTAGGTACTGTTGAGTCAACCATGACTCACAGAGACCCTGCCAATAACAGATCTGAACCTTGCTCTATAGTGGACCATCCTCATCGTCTCTGCTTGAACCCGTTGATGCAGTCACTTTGTCAGTCCATCTCATTGACAGTCTTCCTCTCCTTCACTGACCTTCCACCTTTCTAAGCATACTGTCCTTTCCAAGGACTGGCCTGTTCCCACAACAGGCCCAAAGTATGTGAGACAAAGTTTCACCATCCTTGCCTCTGAGGAACTCTCTAATTTCACATTCAGGAGGCTGGGTTGATGCATAGGAATGTGGCAGCAGGACTGGGGGAAGACTGATCAAAAACCTGCAACACACAGATGACACAACCTTGCATGTCAAAGCTGAGCACTAAATCACTTGCAGCAAAAGGTCAAGGACTGGAGCCTTCGTTATGGATTGAAGCTCAGCATCAAGAATACAAAGATTCTCACGTGGGCCAGTCGGTAGCACTGTGATAGATGGAGAAGAGATTGAGGTTGTTAACAATTACAGCTTGCTGAGCTCCACAATCAACACGCTTAGCACCAGCAGTCAGGAAATCAAAAGACTAATTGCACTGGGAAAAATCTGCCAGAACTTCTCTCCAGAGTACTGAGAAGCAAAGATCACAGTCTGGAGGCTAAGATGCACCTGAGTCAGGCCATGGTCTTCACAGTGACCTAGTATGCAACAGAAAGCTGGGCAATGACTAAGAATGATCAGAGAAAAATCAATGCCTTTGAGTTGTGGGACTGGAGGGGAGACTATTGCACATATTATGGGCTGTCTAGAGAACAAACAGGTCTGTCCTAGAGAGGGTGAAATCAAGTCTCTCCTTGGAGGCTAGGATTTTGAAGCTCTGTCTCACATACTCTGGGCATATGGCCAGGAGAGATCCATTCTTGGAGAAGGACATCATGGTTGGAAGGGTGGAGGGACAGCGCGGGAGGAGAAGATCGTGGATGAGATGGGTTGACACAGTAACCAGGATACTGTGGATAGATGTACTGGAGAGTCCGTGAGGTTTAAGAGGTGCTGTACATACAATCACTATGAGTCACACGTGACTTGACAGCACATAACAACAAAGGCATATTTGTGGGAATTAAGCCCATATAAGTTGTTGTCAATGCCATTGAGTCAGAACCAACTCATAGCTGCCCCTCCAGCAGGTTTTCAGAGACTGTAAATTGCACAGGAAGGGATTGTTCACCTTTTCCCCACAAAGCATTTGGTGGATTGCAATCAACTGCTTTTGGATTATCAATACAGCTCTTCACCACTAGGCCTCCATTTGTTTTTATTTATCCAGTAGTAGTAATAAGCAGTAGGAATGTCTTATTTTGATTGATAAGTAGTTTACTACTCTTGCTAGGAATTATATCTATATTCCACAGTTGTATAAAATTAGTGCAATCTACAGAACATAAAAACCTTTTCCATTTGAGACTTTACCTCTGTATGCTTCCAATTTGTGATATTGTTTGTATACCGTCGAGTCAGGACTGACCCATAGCTGACCCTCTGGCGCGTTTTCAGAGGCAGTTAATCGCACAGGAGGAGATTGTCCATCCTTCTCACACAGGTAGATTCGAACTGCAGGCCATCGGGAGTGCAGTGCAGATTCTTGCCACTAGCCCACCAGTCTTTGGAAATTATTCTGTTACATGAACTTGTTAAATTATAAGGAGACCTCTATGTTTGGGGTATATAGTTACAAATACTTTCCCGCCTCTTTCTATTGGCTTCATTTGTTTTAATGTTAATGTTTGCCCATAGATGCCTCACATAAAGAAACTAAAAGAAATATATTCATAAATAAAAATGAAAACCTTTACAACTGAACCAGTAAGCAGTATTAGGATAGACAGAAAATATTGCAATTGTCAAGGGCTTCATTTTACTTGAATCTACAATCAATATCCATTAATGCATCAATTAAAAAGTAAATAACATTGATATGAACTTTGTAAGTGAATCAGTATAAAATAAAATAAAATGAATAGGAATGACGGTGTGAAACAATGTGTATGAAGGATAGTATGAATCTTAGCTGACTCTTCAGTGGGTCTTCAGAGGCAGTCAGTCGCGTAGGAGATTTCTCCTGAAAAGCAGCTGATAGATTCGAACCTTATGCCTTCAGGTTGACATTACAATGCTTTACTCACTAGATGGTGGACAGAGACTCCTCCTGCCTTGTTCTCTTCTGCTACGGGATCTAGCTTACTGCTTTGGTCATAGAAGGGACTGAGAATTGAATTGGAACTGATCTGAATTGAATAAACTATCCATTTATGACATAATTCGCTTTAGAGTTGCCAGAATTAAATGGCCACTCCAGTGACACTATTACTCTAACTCGCTAATATCATTTGATCCATGGAGGAGCTAGTTAATTAAGTAGGTAGATTAAAGATATCATCTTCAGGGGGAAGAATGTTTTGGCTGGGACCCATATACTTTAAAAAAACACACACAAAAAAACCCCACGCAACAAAATGATATTATCTCTCAGCTAGAATTCCTCTTGTTTTCTACCCAAAACAGCAGTAGGAATTTTTTTGCACATGGCTCTTGATGGCTGGTCGAGGAATCCAAGGGGGTACACCTGTGTGCCAGATGGGTTCCACAGTCTGTGAGTTACCCCAGCCCATCTGCAAAGCATCCCCCATGCTGGCTTCTTTCCATAGCAAAAGGGGCACTGGTCCCCAAGCTCTCTTACAACATGATAGCCTCCCCCATTGCGTGTGCCTGTTTTCTTTAACTTAAAATCCTCTCCATTGAATTTCAATGTCTCAAGTGACCTTTGCCAACACAGGAGGCCTTAGTCCCTTCGCTTATCAGTCATTTCCTCTGACTGTTTGACTTTTTTTTTTTGGCCCGGCACTGGTTTGACCCCCTTGCCCCACTTGAGAGAGAACGCGTTTCAGTCCTCTGTAGGCAAACCAGTCACCTCTGCATTGATGGTAGTTATTAGCTGATCAAATAAATCCTCAGGATTTCCGCGCAGGCATGAGGCGCGTCATCTGATAGTGAATGTAGCTCTAACAGAAATGAATGGGATTCAATAACAAATAGGTCCTGCGTGGATGGGCACCGTGGACAGGAGAGCTTTGTAATCTTCTTTGTTTTGGGAAGAACACCTCTGCAACCCAATCCGGCCCATTGCCAGGCCAGTGTGCTAACACCTGTGGAATCTTCATTCATCCCTACGGAGGCCGGCTAGCCCCGGACTCCCCTCTGTTTGAGTGGATGCGATAAAATAGCATGGTGATGTGTCCACGCACTCCCATTCACACTATCGGTGGGCACTTTCTCATTATTCATTTCCCTTCGTTTGAGCAACTTCAATCTCACGAACTCTAGCACCAGTTACAAAAATAATGGCATTTGGAGGGAAGGGGTATTTTTCTTAACTTTTTAAATTCTTCATTTGTATATACGTAAAGAAAAATCAAGCAGTTATTAAAAATATACTTGGAATGGAAATGGAAATGTTCTTGTCCTTACAATAGAGTCAAAGAAAGAAATAAATAAAGGCCTTGGATAGTTTTTTTTCTGTGGGGTTTTTTGTTTTGTTTTGTTTTGTTTTAGTCCTCCTTAGCGTAAGATGCCCATGGCTGTGTTTTGGCCCAGAGGAATTTTGAAGCTAGTATTTTTTTTTTCCTCCAGAAAATAGTTTAAGCAATAGAGAAACAGGCAAAGTCTTAACTAGAGCAGGGCTAAAAGAGGTGCTGTCACTTGCAGATGGCTAGAGTGACACAATAGTTAAGAATGTGACAGGTCTGCCAGCTACACTCTTCACTGCCTGGCCGAAAGCCTGGGACTGGGATATCGCTGGTCGTTGGTAGCGGGGGTCTGTAAAAATGCAGTCACAGAAAATAATGACCCTGTTCGTGCATTTGTCATTTTCTTGGGAAGTCTGCTAAAATTAATTTTTTTAAGTTTTAAAAAATTTAGACTTTTAAAAGAAAATGTGTATGCATGTATATTTCAACATACGTGTGATATAAATAGATAAGTACAGATAGTGTCAGAGCAATATAGCATTTGTTAAAAATAAATATGGTGAAGAGCATTTTGTCCCATTTCCAGTTACATGTAATCAAATACGCTTAAACATAGCAGACATTTTCACAGATTCAATAATATTAACACTAATTAACCTCATATCTCATTAGTTTCTGGGGTGCCATATACAGTTACAGGTCTTCCCACATACTGAGGAAACTGAGGCTCCGTGAAGTGTAGACTCCACCTTTGCCTCAAACCAGAGCTTATTGGAAGTAACATGCACCTTTTGAGTTGCAAGGTGGGAATTTAAAAAGCAGTGAATGCCCTAATTTCAATCATGTGACAGAGCTGAGGTAGCAGACTCTTGTTTATCCAGAAAAATATGTATTTTAAAATTGTGGATTCTTGACTTTGCAAAATGTGACTATTTTGACTTTGAATGGAGGTAATGATGTTTCTCCCAAGACTTTTTGAAGGAGCCCTGTTGGTGTAGACCAGCACCCAACAGACTGCTGACTGGAAGGTCAGCACTTGGAATCCAGTCGTAGCTTTGCAAGAACAAGATAGGCAATCCCAGTCAGATCCTTGGGAACTCAGTGGAAAGTCATTATGAGTTGGAATTAATCCGATGGCGGTGGATTTGTGTGTGGAGTATATTTGAAGGAGCTGTGACAGTGTTGTAGGTTACACGTTTGATAACGGAAAGGTCAGCACTTCAAACCCACCAGTTGCTCTGTGGGAGAAACGAGACTATCTCCTCTAATAAAGATTTATAGTCTCCAAAACACAATGGAAGGTCTATGTAATGATGGTGAAATCGACCAAGTGGCAGTGGGCTTGGTTTTTCTGTTTTTGTTTTTAGTATTTGCACAACTGAAAGCTAAATACTTCATACAAGATTTCTACCCAAATACATAAATAGCAAAGAAACATTATAGCTGATGCCTGACACTGCTTTATTTCCTCGTATACTCCTCCTCCTTTGTCCTGGGGACGGGATTCTACCATAATCTTAACTAAGCGATCATACCACTTGCAAAGTCAAATGATGCTTCAGTCATTAGGATGTTGCAATTATAATTAATAAATCAATAATGTTTTCAATGCTATTTAATAGTAATTCCATCATTTCAATTCTTATGTTATAATCCCTTTTCAGCATACTTTCCCATACATTTGAATGAGAGATTTCTTTTTCAAAGAAGATTTTTGGAGAAAGTGAAAATTAGTCCAGTGGTGCTGCTACAGATCAGACTATCATTGGAATTCCTCTTATTTAAGAAAAAATGTCTTTCAATTTATTTGGGAAAGTGGTAACTCTTTACCCTTTAGGACATATTTGCATCTAAAAAAAAATAATCTCAAGGTAAAATCTAGTCAATGCAAGTGGAGAAGATTGTTGTTTGTATTGTGTCAGAACTGATATGTAACTGACCCTCCAACGATCTTTCGGAGACTATTAATCATATGAGAGAAGATCTTTCTCCCCCAGAGCACTTGGTGGTTATGAACCACAAGCCTTTGGGTTGGCAATGCTGCTCCTTACTCACTAGGCCACAAAAACTCCCTAGAGAAGATTAGTAGATCAAAAACTAAAATGTAAACAGAAAGTCCTAGAATTTTCTTATATAACTAATAACTTTTTTATTCTGTCCAGTTGTACCAAACACTCCCAAATTTCAGTGGCTTACAACAGTAGAGATTGATTTGCCACCAATTTCACAGTCCAGAACAGGCCACTGGGGAAGATCTTTTCCACACAACCATTCAGGGACCCAGGTTCCTTCCATGTTGTGGCTCTGCTGTCTCCTACATCCTTAAATTTTGTATATACCTTCTGCATCCAGCCAGCAAGTAAGGAAAGATAAATAGCTTGGAAGATGCCACAGGAGCGTTCAGAAACCAGGCTATGTTGTTGTTTTTGTTGTTATGTGCCATCGAGTCACTTGCGACTCATAGTGACCCTACGTACAACAGCCCTTACCCTGCTCTATCCTGTGCCAATCGAACTGCGTCTGACACACCCATTCTGATTACCCCAGTCACTGAATCGATCCACCTCATAGAGGGTCTTCCCCTCTTGCCTTCAGTATGGATTGAGGCTCAATGTCAAGAAGACAAAGATTCTCACCACTGGACCAATTGGCAACATCAGGATGGACGGTGAAGAGATTGAGATTGTTAACAGCTTTAGTCTGCTTGGCTCCACGGTCAACACTCTTGGCACCAGTAGCCAAGAAATAAAAAAAAAGTATTGTGATGAGAAAGTGTGCTGTTAGGGACCTCTCCAAAGTACTGAAGTGCAATGGTTTCACTCTGGAGACTAAGGTGCACCTGATACAGGACATGGTCTTTGCTATCACTTGTTATGCATCAGAGAGTTGGACAATGATTAAGGAGGATAGAAGGAGAATCATGCCTTTAAGCTGTAGTGCTGGAGAAGAGTATTGAGAGTACCATGGACTGTCAAGAAAATAGATTCATCCTAGAGAGGGTTAAACCAGGCTGTTCCTTGGAGGCAAGGATTCTGAGGCTTTGTCTGAAACCAGGCTACAGGAGGTGAATAAGACATTCACCCACATAGACAATCCACTAGCCAGAGCTCAAGTTTCATGATCCCGTGGAATGGAAGGGAAAGTTGAAAAATTATTATCATTATTAGGAACCAGGTTAGGGTTGTAATGTGTTACATTTTGAGCTGGTAACCTGAATATCAGTCAGTGGTTTTAATTCCTTTTAGTGCTTTCCTGTCTCCATTCAAACCATGGAATTACTATTAAATAGTATTTTAAAGCATTAATAATAACTACCATATCCTAATGATTGAAGCATGATTTGGCTTTGCAAGTGGTATGATCTCTTAGTTAAAATGATGGTAGAATCAGTCACTTCATAGGGGGAAGGAGCGATGAACAATCTTTTCTAGAAAGAGTAACAGCTCTAGAAGCCTGGTGGAGGACCATAATGTGTCACAGTCAATGACAGCAGGTCAAATTCTGGTTTATGGACTTAGGAGGAAAAGGAAATATAATGTGGTTAGGAAAGAATACTATCTGCCTAGTGGTGTTCTTCTCCCACCATGATCCCAATAAAAGATGTTTGTTCCAGAAATATCTTGAATAATAGCAATAGAGTTAGAATATGCTGAGTCACTTACAGTGGATGCCTTGAAAGACACATGCCATTTTAAAGCACATTCTTGCGTATTTCTTCTGTTGTTGTTGTTGTTATGTGCCGTCGAGTCGCCTGCGACTCATAGTGACCCTATGTACAACAACCCTAAACTCTGCTCTGTCCTGTGCCAATCACACTGTCTCTGACACTCCCACCCCGATTATCCCAGTCAGTGAATCAATCCACCTCATAGAGGGTCTTCCCCTCCTGCGCTGTCCCTCCACCCTCCCCAGCATGATGTCCTTCTCCAAAGACCGGTCTCTCCTCACAACATGTCCAAAGTATGTTAGACGGAGCCTCAGAATCCTTGCCTCCAAGGAGCCACCCGGTTTAACCCTTTCCAGGATGAATCTGTTTCTTCTGTTAGCTTTGCACTTTCTCCATATTGCATACACAGTTACTTTCAGATGCATAGGGGAGGCAGTGTCCATATCTGTCTTCTCTGACTTATCCACCAGTCCTTTGGCTTCTTTCTGATTATCAGTGGAGAAGTAGGTGTGGAACTGGAATCTAGAATTCTATAGAAATCGAACTATAACACTACCAGTGTTGGGGAGATTCTACCATAATTTTAGCTAAGAGATCATACCACTTGCAAAGCCAAATCATGCTTCAATCATTAGGATATGGTAGTTATTATTAATAATGCTTTAAAATACTATTTAATAGTAATTCCATGGTTTGAATGGGGACAGGAAAGCACTAATAGGAATTTAAAAAAATACCCAACAAAAAAACCAGACATAAGCCATTCCCTCATACAGAGAATAAAAATTTAGTATTCAAGTTGTCATTGTTGTTGTTATGTGTCTTTAAGTTGAATATGACTCATAGCGACCCTATAACTGCTAATCTGAACCCTGTCCTATCCTGTACCACCACCACCACCATCATCATCATCATCATCTGTGACACACTAGAGTCCACTGTTAAGTCACCAGGCCAAACCATCTCACTGGGGTCTTCCTCTCTTTTGGAGACCCTCCATCTTTCCAAGCATAATACCCCTTTCCAAGAAATAGCCTTGTCTAGCCACATGTCCAGGGTATGAAAGATGAAGCTTCTTCACCTTTTCCTCCAAGGAAAACTCTGGCTGCATCTTTTCCAAGACATATCTGTCTGTTCTTTTGGCAGCCTATGGGTTGTTTAGCACTCTTCTCCAACACCACATTGAAAGGAATCAATTCTTCTGTCATCGTTATTAATTATCCAACTCACTGATGCATAACAGGTGATTGAGAAGACCAGTATTCAAGTAGTGTTAAATACTCCCTTTTTCTTCTTAGTATTACCATTCTTTTCATTGTAATGACGAAGATAAAAGGAGGTTTCATGCCCGTCTTCACTGGGGGAAAGAGTCACCCATCATCCATTCTTGTCCCACTCCCAAGTCTATTGAGAGCCATGTTGCCAGTGTTCGTTGCCGTTGAGTCAACTGTCAACACCTGGAGAGCCATCCATGGCGGGATGACAAGCTGCCAGGCCTTGTGCTACCCCTGTGGCATGTGACAGACAGTACGGTTGTGATTGCCTCATTGGCTGGATTTTGGAAATTGATCATCAGTCCTTCCTTCCTAGATTGGCTTTGTCTAGAATTCTGTTGAGATACACTCAACATGTGTCCTTGTGAAAATTTAAAGAAGCCACTTGTAAGCTCTTTGTTTTCCTTCCAGACTCTCTTTACACACACACACACACACACACACACACACGTGCGCACGCACGCACACGTATGCACATGCGCACTTGAACTCTCAATCACTTCCCTAGCTGCCTTTGTCCTACCTTATTCAGATTAAATAGCTCTATCTTATATGTCCACACTCTGGCAATTTTCTGGAAGACTCGTGAGGTTGTAGATAAATAAATAGACTTTGCACAATTTCTATATGGTTTAGCAAAAATGCATGTGAGTCAAAGAAGCTTTTAAAATACTTGTTCAAGAATAGTTTTACATTGCTAATCAAGGTGTCACACTCTCACCTCTCTTCCTGGCCCTACTTTCACCAAATCATGTAGAGTCCATATCATCTGCACAAATGCCCCAGAATCTCCTCTGCTTCAGGGCTACAGAAAACTTAAGCAGTCAGTGATGAGCATTGTCTAGTTTTTCGAAGTGATCCATCCACACGGTGTTTTTTTTTTCTGCCCAAGTAACAGGGAAAAGAAATTCTGGTTGGGCTAACCAGATGTCGGTCTCCTGGTAAACAAAGTCAGTGTTTATGGTTCTAGTGTCTCATTAAATCCTTCCAGGTTCAGAGTGGGCTGATGAATAAGTTCTCTACTGCTGCTGTAACAAGCTACTACAAAAGTAGTGGCTTAAGATAGAAAATATTTATTGTTTCAATAAACCTAGAATTCATAAAACAATTACATCATTGTTATTAAGAACTGTCGAATTGGAACTGACTCATAGCTGACCCTCCAGCAGGTTTTTCAAGAGACAGAAAAATCCCATGGGAGGAGATTGCCCATCTTTCTACTGATAAT
>NW_006399777.1:11683791-11702953 GCF_000299155.1 Elephantulus edwardii
GAGTTGAAACAGATCCATAGCTGACGCTCCAGCAGCTTTCCAGAGGCAGTAAATCCCGTGGGAGGAGCTTGCCCACCCTTTTCCTGCGGAGCATCTGGTGGATTTGAACAGAATCTTTGGGATTAAAGCACAGGTCATTGCCACTTGGCCAGCACAGCTCCGTAAGACAGTTATAATAAACCCATGACTCCTCATTCAGGATGTTAGGAGCCCAAATTACGTGTGACTGGGCTAGATTTCATGTTCCTTCTCTCCGTCTGAGAGGACGATCTGTGCCATTTTTAACTTCCACTGGCTCTTTGTGGTCCTTTCTGTCATTTCCCAAGCATATCACTCCAACCTCTGCTTCTGTCATCGTGTTGTTTCCTTCTGTCGTCAGTTCTCCCACTGCAGCATGATAACCGTTCTCTGTTACATTGACGTCATCACAGAAAGGACACCTGAAGACTTGGGAAGTGTCTGAAGCCATTAAAGAAAGGGCTGTGGGCAAGATCTAAAGTCAAGAGACTTTAGGAAACACTGTTCATTGTTGTTGGGTGCCCTCACATACAGCTCATAGTGACCTTGTGAACAACAGACCAACACCTTGCCCTATCCTATGCCATCTTCACAAATTTCTTGGGTGCCGTTGAATCCAACTGGCACAGGAGGAGTTTGCCCCTCCCTTCTCCTGTGGAGTATCTGGTGGAATCGAAACACACTGCCTTCGGGATTACAGCGCAGCTTCTTGCCACTAGGCCACCAGAGTTTCCCTTACACTCATGCTTTTATCTAAGTGAAAACTTAACCCTTCAGGAAGTATGTACAGTGCTAGATGTGTAAAGGAGCTCTGGTGGCCTAGTGGGTAAGGAGCTGTGCTGTTAACACAGAGATGCGTGGGTTTGAATCTACCAGCTGCTCTATATAGAAGAAAGACGAACCATCTCCCCTTCCATGCATTTTATTGCCTTTGAAAACCTATTGGAAGGTCAAGTGTGAGTTGGCTCAGTCTCAAAGGTACATAACAACCATAGCATATGCAACAGTTGTGTTTTAGTATTGACTCCCTAATAGCCTATAGTTACACTATATTATGTAATTACATTAACTATTTTAATAACTAACTAAAACACACTGTCTTAGGGTCAACTCTGACTCAAGATGCCCTTCCATCCAGTTCCTAAAGCTATAAATCTTTGCAAGAGGAAGTTGTCTCATCATTCTCCTGTAGAGTAAGATGGTGGGTTCAAACTACCAACCTTGTGGTAAAGAGTACAGCTAACCCCCTGTGGCACCAGGGTACCGCTCTCATAAACTATGAAGCTAAAATCTCAATAGTTTATATGTTCTAATGTGTGTGTACTTCCTACCTAACACTTTCTTAAAAGTCATTTCTTTCCCCTTGTCTTTCTTTCCCCTTGTAAACAGATGGAATCTTATAAAATAGCCTACAAAGTAATACAGAGGCATTTTGTATACACCTTAATATGTGAGTCTTTCATATGTCTGGTGACCTCTCCCCAATGTGCAGGAAGCGCTTGGCGTTTTCTCTGCTCTCCTGACAGTCGGAGGACCCCGCTGGCTCTGTTACCCCTCCCCCCACAAGTGACCCTCTCTACCTTACTCTTGCCAAATTAAATTAAAACAAGGAAAGAAAGATCTCTTTTTGGCCAAATTCAAATCCCTCGTGGAGACTTCGCCTTGATTTAAGTTGCACATCATTTTATCAGCACTATTTATGATGAAAATGCTGAATTTGAGAAAGACTGTGAAACTACTAGGCATGCAGAACTGCCGACTGTGGAGCCATGTTTCTTCCCTCTCTGGAACGGCAGCAAAAGCAACCGACAAGATTTGTGCTGAGCCCAGCAATTTGGCTGAAAACAGGTATTTGAATGCAGCTGCGAATTTTTAAGGCATTACCTAGAATCAAATCCTTACACAAACAAGGATATTTGGGATACAGTCTGCTAGAGAAGGAGGCAGCATGCGTGTTGAAACCAAGATTTATCAGCACCAAATTCTAAATTGGCCAAGGAAACAAAGCAATGTTTTCTGTGCTCCGTAAGGTGGCATTTAAACAAATCTGTCCTTTGTTCACTTCTGCTTGGTTTTTATTCCTCCTCTCCATGATGATTACATTAAAATAGAATAGTAAGGAATGTTGTTAAACTGAAGTAGGAAATGTTGTTGTTATTGCATTGAGTCAGAACTAGCTCATGTCTGACCCTCCAGCAGTTTTTCAGAGGCAGTCAGTTGAATGAGAGGAGACTGCCCATCTTTTTTCTCCAGGTCAGCTGGTGGATTAGAACCACTTGCCTTCGGTTTAGCAGTGTGACTCCATTAAGTCATCAGAACTACCCAATAGGAAGTAGATCAATCATTTTCTCCACAACTCTTGGCCATTTGTTTGCTTGGACAGTGCAACAGTGAATGACTAGAAACCCTTAGTCTCTGTAAACTTTCATTAAAATTATTTTTTTAAAAATACAAGGTAATAAAAAAAAAACACCCGAACCAAAACACAAGGTAATAGGGAGCTCTGGTGGCCTAGTGGCAAGAAGCTGCACTGCAATCCCAGAGGCACACAGTTCAAATCCACCAGATGCTGTGCTGGAAAAGGAGGGACAATCTCCTCCTGTACCAGTCAGATCCAATTTGATGGTACACGCACACAAAAGAATAAAATAAAATTATAAAAAAAAATACAAGGTAAAAGAAACACCTCTCCACATTGAAATGGCAGTCTATCATGTCTCAAAGAATAGAGTTTTCTAACAAGAGCCCTCTCTAAGTTGGAATCTTCATGATACTTCATATCGAAGCATAACTACGTTTAATTGTGTTCCCCACCATGGCAGAAGTACATGACCAAACCAAGTCAAATTCCACCTTGACTTAGTTCATAGAGAGCTACACTGGCAACCCAAGTCCAGATCTAAATTTATTTAACAGTTTAGTCCTCTCCAAGGACCAATCCCTCCTTCTGATATGCCTGAAGTATGTCAGACGAAGTTTTAGAATCCTTGCCTCCAAGGAGCAGCCTGGCTTCACCTTCTCCAGGATGAACTTGTTTGTTCTCCTAGCAGTCCATGGTATATTCAATACTCTTCTCCAGCACCACAGCTCAAAGGCATCAATTCTCCTTTTATCCTCCCTAGTCATTGTCCAGCTCTCTGAAGCATAGCAAGTAATGGCAAAGACCATGGCCTGTATCAGATGCACCTAAGTCTCCAGATTGACATTGTTGGTTCCTCAGTACATTGGAGAGCTCGCTGACAGTAGACCTTCCCAGTGCAATTTTTCTTTTAATTTCTTGGCTGCTGGTACCAAGAGTGTTGATTGTGTAGCTAAGCAAACTGAAGCTGTCAACAATCTCAATCTCTTCTTCATCCATCATGATTCTGCCAATTGGCCCATTAGTGAAAATCTTTGTTTTCTTGATGTTGAGCTTCAATCCATAGACACCCTGAAAGATTAGAAGGATGAGTGAAAGGAAGATTATTTAAATTTCTGAATAAGGAGCAATTTCATCTGCCAATTTTATCCTTCTCTAGTTCTATTCTGGAGATTACCAGAACCAAGGAAGGAAAGGTAAACCTATTTTTTAAAGAAATTGAGCCAGAAATACACTGAGTTCTAGATATCAGGGACGAAGGGTAGATGGAGGAGAAAGAGTTTGACTGAAAACAAGAAGATGTTAACGTCTGTGTAGTTAATGCAGAATCCATAAGCAAGCAGCCCAGCCCTAGCCTTTGGTCTGCAGAAAGCTTCCAGTAGACATATCAGTTTATGCTGAAGTTCTTAATTTCTTCGTGATATACACCTAGTAGTGAGAGGGCCAGAGCACTCTTGTGGGAGAGGCCACGGAGAGCTGGGCTGTTAACCAAAGGCTGTTCCTTTCTGGTGGTTAGAATGTACTCCCACTCTGGGGTAGAAAGATGAGCAGTGTTCTTTCTTGCCATTTTCAATAGAATCAGCTAGGAGTCTGTTTCTGCTTGACAGATGCCGTCGCTGTCGAGTTGGAACTCATAGCTGACCCTCCAGTGGGGTTTCGGAGGGTGTTAATCAAATGGAAAGAGGTTGCCCATCCTTCTCCCAGGGAGCACCTGGTAGATTCAAACAGCGTGCCTTTGGGATTACAGCACAGAATCTTGCCACTCGGCCACAAGAGCCCTGGTCAGTAGTGAGAGTGAAATTGCTGGATCAAATAGCATTTCTAGGGGAGCTCTGGTGGCCTAGTGGCAAGAAGCTGCAACTACAATCCCAGAGGTGCACGGTTCGAATCCACCAGATGCTCTGCCGGGGAAGGAGGGGCAATCTCCTCCTGTACTAGTCAGATCTGATTTGATGGTACACGCACACAAAAATAATAAAATAAAATAAAAATATTTTAAAAAAAGAATAACAAACTGTTTAAAAAAAATAGCATTTCTATCCCCAGTTTTCTCAGGATGCACCGCATTGCTTTCCACCATGTTTGTAACATTTTACATTCTCCCTTGTGATGTATCAGAGTTTCAATCCCTCCACTCCCTCTGTAGAAAGCGTTGGGTGTTGTCCTATTAAACTTTGTTATTGTTACTGGGCTGAGATAGCCCATGGTTCTTTTGATTTGAATCTGTCTACTAACTTATGATCTTGAGCATTCATTTGAGTTTTTATTGAGCAGTTGGATGCCTTCTCTGAAGTGTCTTTGCATGTTTTCTGTCCTTTTCGTAGTTTGATTACTTGTCATTGTGTTTTTGAGGAGTTGGAGAGACTAGCCCTTGTCAGATATCTCACTTCACATGTTTCTCCCAATCTGTTTACTCTTTAGAAGGAGTCTTTTCATGCACGTAAGGATTTCATTTTCAGAAGGATATTTACGGTCTAGCTTCGCCGCTACTGATGGTGCATTTTCAGTTATATTTAATGGTATATTGATGCCATAGATTAAAATTCCTTAGTTGATCCCAGTTTTTTTTCTTTGATGATCATTACCATTTTAGATTTGACAGCTAAGTTCTTGTTCACTCTTGAGTTAGGCCGATCCCCAAGTTCCCCAAAGATCCCCAAACCAAAGGTCTATAAACCTTTCTATAATGTAGGGAAGAAGATAATTTAAGGCATGCAAAGTCCCAAACAAATTTACCTCCTAAAGACCATTTCTTAGAAAGTTTATGGGGAAAATAAAAGCCAGACAGTGAAAAAGAAAACCAGGAAAAAGGAAGACATTCAATTCAAGGGAATAGATAATAAAAAGTCTTGGTTTGACAGCTAGACAAGCATTTAAGTAGCCCCAGATCAGAAGTGACATTCTCAAAAGAATCGAAGTTACAGGCCTGAAAAGGTGACAGGGAATCAGGAGCTTTGTCAGATTTTGGCCAAGACATACAGAAAACTAACAATGTTACACAAACAAATGCAGCAGGAAAAGAATTCTTCTGCAACCTAAAAACTACAAAGGAACTACATTAAATGGCTCAGTTATAACCCTCTTTACTTATATTAATGTAAATACTGTTTTTCATGTCCAAAATATGAAAATGTTGAGAAAAAGAGATGCTTTTTGCACATGTAGGCAAAAGCATAAAGATACTATGAGACCTCAAAATGACAAAAATTTTACAAAATTATGAAAAGCTTATTTCATCTTATTCTCTGGAAACAGAAACAACAGGAAAACAAAGCCAGGTAAAATAGTTTCAAGTTCTTGGTCTTTAGGTTGTGGGGCTTAGAAGTAGTATAGGAGATTTCTCTTTTACGTTATCCCTTTATACCCAATTCTGACTTGATTCTGACTCGTGGTGACCCTCCACTGGTTTCTGAGACTAAATCTTTGTGAGAGGAAAGCAGCATCTTTTTCCTGAAGGTCATTTGGTGGATTCGAACCCAGGATCATTTGGTTAGCAGCAGGAAATGCTCTGTGTGCGAGGCTACCAGCTTTCTCCTGCATAGCAGCTGGTGAATTCAAACCTTGTGCCTTTGGGTTCTCAGCTCAGTTTCTTACCACGAGGCCATCAGAGCTTCCTATACACATTACTGTTGTTTGACCATTGAGTCAGAACCAAACCATTGCTGACTCTGCAGTGCATTTTCCAGGGCATTAAATTTCAAGGGAGGAGACTGACCATCCTTTTCCCGTGTAGCTCCCTGGTCGTGAACCACATGCCTTCAGGACTGCAGTGCGGCTTCTTACCAAGTTTTACCACTAGGCTACCACAGTGCCCTTGTAAACATTGTACCGACTTAGAGTTTTTACCGTTAAGCCACCAGAGCTCCCTAGTGCTCCAGCAGGGCTCTGTAACAATGAAAATAGCTCTGTAAAACCCTTTCTTTGTCTTCAAAGCCTTTTCAGCATTTTCTCTTTGGCAGGGGACATTGAGTGACTGTGAAAACACTTGTTTTCTGGGCAACATAGAGTGAAAGACTCCATTTAAAGCCTACTTCTCTTTCCCTGACCCCTTTCACAGATGGTGAAACTGATGCTCAGGCAATCCCATTGGGAATAAGTTGTAGCTCTGTGACCCTCTGACCCAGTCTTCACTTCCTCTCCTTCTTCCACCGAGCTCCTGTTTGCTTTGCCTCGGGTGGTGAAGGAAAGAACCCCAATGAGCCCAAACTCAAATCAGGCATGAAGGAAAACAAAACAAACCCACTGCTAATACCACTGACTCTAAGAGGGTCCCCCCCCCAAAAAAAGCCTGAAACAAAGGAAATTCTCTGCTTCCAGGAATAGCGTTAATCAGTCACATATGTGTACATACACCGGGTAACTTCCAGACAATCTTCCACTAACACGATAGGATTCTCCCCACGCGTTGATCTCTTTCCCTTGTGCATTTTCTCAGTAGAAATCATTTTCTGGGTGGTTTTGTTTTGTTTTGTAAGAGATCTCAGGCATCCCAGACTCTACAACTGGGGCAGGCAAAAAGCCAACAATCTGCAATGTTTGAAAGCAAAGAGGAATGAAAGATTATTGAGGGTAGAAATGGTCCCTGGCTGGTAAAAACAAACAAACAGCTTTAAAAACCCAAAAACAGTGCCCTGCAGGGAAGTGGGTTTGCAAAACTGTCAGCTCCACCAGTTAATGAGGCAGTTTGTCTAATGGATATGGGAAGGACCACGTATAACAATGCTGGGCTTTGTGTGGCGTTTAAAAATCAAATTGAGTGGAGAGGCAGCAAACACTAAAGAGCGTTGTTTATTTTCTCATTAATTTGCTGCAAGTGATAAAATAAAAGTCTTAAGTATATGGGGTGTGAGTTTTGGAAGGGAAAGCCCTGAAAAAAATCCTTTTACTCTTAGAGGAAAATATAAAGCAAGGTTTATCTGCTTTCTGTTCGCTGCAGAAAGCGAATGCTGCTTAGAGTGAAGTTTGGAAAGTGTGGCTGTTCTTGGGTTAGTGTGTTGTGTGTTGTGTCGACTGGAAGGGAGTGGCAAGATCAAGGCCCCCTGAGTCCACACTGGGTCACTGTCACTGGCATTCATTTCACAGGTAGTGCTGTCAGATGCTGCCAAGTCAGCTTGGACTTGTAATCCACGCACAACAGAATGAAAGCAATGCTACCCTGATCCTACGCCGTCTTCCCAGTCGGTGCTGTGCATCAGGCCATAGTTGTAGTCTTTGTGTCAGTTCGTCTCCTCTCTTTCTCTGACCCTCTCCTTTTCTAAGCATATTCTCTTCCTTTAAGGACAGCCCTCTCCTGATAACATGGACAAAGAATGGGAGAGGAAGTGTCACCACCCAGGCCTCCAAAGAGCACTCTGGCTACATTTCATCCACGACAGATTTGTTTGTTTAGAATCAGTGCCTTCCAATTGTGGTGTCAGTGAAGAATTTTGAATATCCCCCGGGCTGCCAAAGGAACAAACAAATCTGTCTTGGGAGGAATGCAGCCAGACTGCTCCTTTGGTGCAGAGGGAGTGAGATTATTGTCTCCTGTGCTTTTAGGCAACGTTATGAGGAGGGACAGTGAATGCCATTCTGCTGTTGGAGAAGGAGAGGGGAAAGTGAAGGAGAGGAGGACCCTCAGTGAGATGGTTGACACAGTGACCCCCAGGGATGGGTTTACACAGAGCAGAGGTTGTGAAGATGGCACAATATTCTGTTCGGTTATGCATGAGGTCACTACATCACATCAGCAAATCATAGCCTTGGAGAATGTCATCAGAATGAGGACAGACACTAGAGGCAGTTGTCAGAATGGAGCAAAGAGACACTACATGGTTCAAAATCAAGAAGGGGGGTCCTCCAGGGATGTATTCTGTCTCCATACCTTTTCCATCTGTAATCAAAACGGATCATCGGAGACGCTGGGCTGCACGAGGAGGAATGTGGCATCAGGATTGGTGGAAGAGTCATCAACAACCTGGGTTATGCAGATGACACAATCCTGCTCGCTGAAACTGAGGAGGACCTGAAGTGCTTGCTGCAGAGGGTCAAGGACTGCAGCCTTCAATATGGATTGAAGCTCAACATCAAGAAAATAAAGATTCTCACCACTGGGCCAATTGGTAGCAGCAGCATGTATGGTGAAGAGATTGAGATAGTTAACAGTTTTAATGTGCTTGGCTCCACAGTCAACACTCGGAAATCAAGAGACAAATGGCATTGGGAAAGTCAGCTATTAGGGACCTCTCCAGAGTACTGAAGAACAACGATGTCAGGCTAAGGTGCAACTGATCCAGGCTATAGCCTTTGCAATTACGTGCTATGCATCAGAGAGCTGGACAGTGAGTGGGGATGATAGAAAGAGAATTGGTGCCTTTGAGCTGTGGTATTAGAGAGGAGTGCTGAATATACCATGGACTGCTAGGAGAACAAACAGGTTTGTCCTGGGGAGGGCAAATCCAGGCTGTTCCTTGGAGGCAAGGATTTTGAAACTTCATCTGACATGCTTTGGACATGTTGCAAGGAAGGACCAGTCCTTGGAGAGGGACGTCATGTTTGAGAGAGCAGAGGGACAGCACAAGAGAGGAAGACCCTTGATGAGATGGATCTGTTCAGTAATTGGGGTAATGGGAATTGGTTTGTTGGAGACAATGAGATTGGCACAGGATAGAGCAAGGTTTAGAGCTCTTGTACATAGGGTCGCTATAAGTGGTAAGCTCAAATCCTGGCCTGACCACAGACTGACTTTGTGCCATCAAGGTCTGGTCATTTGAACTCACTAAACCTTTGCACTAGCGAGCTCTGGTGCCTTAGTGGTAAGGAGTCGTGCTGCTACGACAAAGCTTCGCAGTGCAAATCCACCAGCTGTTCTGCACCAGAAAGATGAGCAGTCTCCTGCCGTGTGATTTGCTGCCTCTGAAAATTCACTGGAGGGTCAGCTACGGCTCGATTCTGACCGGGGATACTCAACAGGAGCAAACCTTTGCACTCGTAAAATAAGGACAGTAATAACTACCATGCATGGCTTCAGCCGATACACGTCAAGTGCTTGACACATAATGAACAAGAGAAAGAACTTACTGGAGTTGTGCTACCAACCCAAAGGCTTGCGGTTCTAATCTACCAGCCGCTGTGTGAGATAAAGATAGGAAGTTTTCTTCCACATGATTTACTGCTGTTGAAGACACAGTGGAAGGTATATTCTGAATCTGTTTCAAGTCAACAGTACATATTAACAACAACATACCAACATCTGGTATATAGATGATTCATTAAGATCGATCATCGGGGATGGATTATTGGACAAGTAGAAAAATATGTGACTGGATAGATCATTTGATGGTTGGCTGAATGGGCAAATGATGTACAATATTCTTACAAGGAAAAGTATGTTGCTACAATACAGAACTGATATCAACTATTCCACTGACTTTGATGTCTGTTTCTTATATTTCAGGAGGTTACATTTTGCTCCCACAAGTATATTTATCTTGCTCAAAATTGCCTACATTAAAATTCACTGTTGTTCATACGAAACATGTAGAAAATTATAAGCTATAAATTATTGCAGCATCAAACAAGAGTTTTAAAAAGAAAAATATGTCTTTCATTTCTTCCTTTTTTCCCATTTGGCAAGTATTTACTCAGAATCTATTACCTTTCAGGTGCACATAAGAGCATGAAATATGACTCAACCACTGGTGGGTATCAAGTTGGAACCAACTTATAGCTCACCCTCCATTGAGTTCCTGAGGCTGTAAGCGATACCTATGTATCTTCTGAGGAGACTATGCATTCAAACCACCAAAGAGGCCTGAACTTTGGGTTATTAATGCAACTCCCTTCAGTTTAAGAAAACAGAAAACAAGCCCCAAAAGGAAAACTTCAGCCCTCCAGGTGTTGGTGGTGGTTGTTAGGTGCCATCAATTCATGTACAACTCATTAGCAACCCTATGAAAAGCAGATCCAAACCCTGTCCTGCCTGTGTCATTCTTATCACCCTTGACACACTTGAGTTCATTGCAACAGACACTGTATCAATCCATCTTGCTGAAAGTCTTCCTCTCTTTCCCTGACCCTCCACCTTTCCAAGCATGATGTCTTTCTCCAGGGATTGGCCCCTGGTAAGACATAGCTTTGCCCTTGTGAGAAGAGCAAGGACCACGTGAGAGCACCATGTCTGACCTTTACCAACTACACAAAGAGGAACTGTCCCAAATCTCAGCATCAATAACACAAAATCAATCCCTGTGAGTTCAAACATGTCCTCCCCCTAGCCCCCATATGCTCATACCTCTATACCTCTTTCTACTCATCTCAACACTTGCTTTACTAGGTCCAAATTCTGATGTGATAGTTCACACACCACATAGGACCATACGGAGGAAATTAAAAGCTTGTAATCAGGTTAATAACAGAATACAGTCAAGTCAGCTCCTGAAATAAGCGTGCAGGCACCTCAGCCTCAAAGTTCTAACTATTCCTAAGTTCTCAGTTCTACCAATATTGGCTTCTCTCCCCAATGGTCCAACAAAGTTCTCCTTCCTGCTAATATTGGCTCTCCTTGCTCAGAAATTCCATCTCCTGTCAATTCTCTGGTTTATCCATGACTGAAGCTACCATCCCAAAGTGTGTCTTGCGTTTTCTTGCCCCCTCTTCACTGAGTGGGCAAGGTCTCTTTCCTCTTCTCTGGCTGGGGAGGATTCTACTTCTGCAGCTAGATCTGTTCAATTCATTGGCAAGACTAGCCAATCTTCCATACATTATTGAGACTGGCCAGTCCTCTTGTGGAATGGCAGATGGCCAGTCCCTTTGCAGATAAGCCAACATGCCCTATTCATGTAGCCCCACCCATCCACCTAGTCAGTCATGCAAACTAGAAAAACCATGTAGAAAGACGAACTCCATAGCCATTTTTGCCTCCAGTGAACACTCTGGTTGTGTTTACTCCAAGATTTCTCATCACTCCATTTCTCAAGGTTCCCCACAGAGAGCACTCACCACAGGGCTCCAGATGGGAGAACTGACTCGATCACCCCACTTCTTAGATCCCTTGTTCTTTTAACAGTCCATTCAGTAACTGCTTTAGAGAAGAATTGAGCAAGAGATAAGTCTTAAGGGAGTGAGGGGCTTGCTGTTTGACACAGGATAACCCTGTTTCTTTTGAGTGGATTCCAATTAATGGTAATTCCATGCATTACAGAGTGAAACTACACTCCGTTGGGGCGTTTGGCTGAAATCTCTTTGGAAGCCATTGTCAGGCCTTTTTTGTGCACTGCCATAAGGTACATTCAATCCACAAACTCCCTGTGTCAGTTATCCATCTTCTTAATATAGGTTCCATGCACTGCTGTTGGATACATTCAACTCAGGGTCACCTTTCATTTGGTTTCTGGGGCTAGGATTCTATGTGAGATGAGACTGCCTCTCTTTCTCCCACAGGAAAAGATGGTGAGTTGAAACCACCAAACTCTTGATTAGCAGATTATGCCCTGTGCCTCCACAGTTCCTTTAATACAAGACAGGCAGGGCTATTTTGAAGCTTCATAGTCATTTTATCCTATGTTAAAAGACAAAGAGTTAAGAAAATGAAGATTTTTTTTCATAAAGTCGTACGTATAGTGGAAAAACTGAGAATTAAAAGACCTAGCTTAGTAGTAGAAATTGAGATCTCATTTTCTTAGACATTGTGTTTGTTCTAGGATCTTGCTTTTTTTTTTTACATAATAACTATAAAATGGGAGCTCTGTTATCCAAGTGATAAGGAGTATCATTGCCAACCCAAAGGCTCATTGTTCAAAGCCACCAGGTGCTACATGGAAGAAAAACTAGCACTTTCTTCCTGTGCCATTTACAGCCTCTGAAAGCCTACGGGTGGGTTACAATTAATTGGTTCCAACCTGACCACACTTAACAACTGTGTAAAGTGGTTAAAGATTTAAATATTTTGCCTACTTTTTGAGAGATATTGTTTATGTTTATTTATTTTCTCTTATAGGACTAACAGCTCAGGACATTGAAGGTGACAATGTCTGCCTTGCGTTAAACTTAGACGTTGAACAAAGAAAATAGCCTTCCTGTACTCATACAAGATGAGAGGTGGGGAAGCTATGCTGCGAAAAAGACAAATCAACTGTTGAGGTGTCTGCCTTTGACCTGAAACATAGTTCAGCCGCCATTGCTGCCTCTGCCTCTACCTCCCCAGCTTTGGATCAAGGCCTGAAGTGATGCACCATCACCTCAAGGCAACTTTCACTTCGTGACACCCGAAACATGACCAGTAGTAGCCACACATGTCCCGTGCCAGCAGTGAACGGACACATGACTCACTACCCAGCTGGACCCTACCCACTGCTCTTCCCACCCGTCATCGGGGGACTCTCTCTGCCTCCCCTCCATGGACTTCATGGCCACCCCCCTCTCAGCGGATGCAGCACCCCGTCACCTGCAAGTAAGTACTCCTGGTCTTGGTTCTCTTTGCCTTGAGTTGATTGGCTTAATGGATCTGAGAAAACAAGATAGTTGGGACCAGGGTGAGTTCTCATTTCTTGTGTGCTGGTTTCTTTTGTTCTAGAAACTTGTTGCCATTGCTGTGTGTGGGCGTGCCCTTAGAAGACAGATAACATGATGAATTTTAGAATTTGGCCTTTGGTATTTGTTCTGAGGAATAAGAAAGGTTGGCTGATACGTTAGAAGGAATATTGCTTGGAAAATAGCAAGTTGTGAATAGATGATACTCTTAAAAATAACTAACTATAATCCCAGTTTTCAAATTGAGTTTGAGCTTGAGGTCTTGTATAAACTTCTTACTCATCTCTATGAACAAATGATATCTACGTTTGCCCTTAACTTCTCAGGGTCTCGTGTTACCACGTCTCATCACATATAATTTTTAATCTCTTTCACCATTCTGATGATGTATTGCGTTTGGCTTAATTTGATTGGGTTGAGATTTGATGGGGTTTTGTTTGTTTATTTTTACCTCCAATAGACCTTTTCTTAAACATTGAGTCTAAAAAACTATTTCACGAAACTAGTCAGTTATACTTCTTCAAGGTTAATATGATTCCTTTGTAGAAGGTCAACTGCATTGTGTGTTAGAAGTCTAATGTCTGTGGAAGCCAATGAGTTCATCTACATTTTAGAGATGATTTGCCTTTCTGGGCAGTTGGAGCTAAAAATGTCGTATCAACACGGATGCAGCAGAATCCCTGAGCTCCTCCTCCAAATTTGTCCTCTCTCAGAACTTTACAGGAACTCTTCATGGCTCTTCTTGGTGTTTATTTAACTCTCTGCTACTTTTTAAGGAGGATCTCTAACTACTTTTTTAATCCATAAGCAATTCTCTTTCCCTCCTGCCAGAATCTTAGCTCACTGGAAATAGGGAATATTTTCTGCTTCAAGTAAGATCTCTTGGTTACTACTGGCACAGTGTCTTCAGAAGAGTAGAGATGGGAAGATAGATTCTTGGCTGGGTAGATAGATGGACAAGTAGGTGGGCAAGAAGACCATTAGCCTTTCACTGCAAGTATGCTGGTTGCAATAGAAACATTAGCAAGCGTGATAAATATGATCTTTTTCTTTCTGTAGTCCCTGATTTTAATGGTTCTTTATTGTGTTTTGGATTTATGACCAGTGTGTGACCAATAGAGATTTGCTAAATTGTTAGTGACATCTTCCCTGAAATTCAAATAGAAAAAACATATATGGCAGAAATGCCTTCTTGGTTCTCAGGAGAGATGGGGAAAACCTCTGCATTCAAAACATGCTGCTTATTAGGAATACAGTCAAATATGTTGGTTGTCAATTCCACATCAAACCATATCCATCCAAGAAGCAAACGATACAGTAAACTTACTTTCGGACAGTACACGTCGTATTAGATCGTTATTAAAGCCTTTAAAATGATATGTTGTTGTTGTTGTTCTTAAGTGCCGTCGAGTCGCAGGTGACTCATAGCAACACTATGAAGGAGAGTCCTCAAAATGATATGCAAGAGAATTTATGTTAGATTCTCTTGTTCATCTAACCTGTTGTACAAGTTCTAAAGTGCTCCTCTTCTGACATGTGAAAGAAATTTTATAGACTCAATCTAGAAGTCAAGGCATAAGAAAGCTCGCCGTCCTGATTAACCTGGATGCCATAGGCCTTAAAAATAGGCCAGAACTTATTGGACCATTGCTTTAAAATAAAATAAAATAAAATAAAATAAAATAAAATAACATTCACAAAAGCTGATGCTAAATGGAAAAGTGGGAGGGAATCTTTTTGCCAGATCAGCATCCTTGAGTCCATTCTCAATATACAAAGCCCTTGTCTCTTGTTTAAGTATATTTTAAAATGTTTTAAATATTCTAAAGAGTGGCGGTTGGCAAATTATGATCTTTGGGCTTAATTCAACCCACGAACTGTTTTTGGTTTTGGTTTTTTATTTTTGAGAAAGCGCCATACCACTTTCCACAGGGGTTGCACCATTTTACTCTCCCACCAACAGTGAATCAGGGTTCCAGTTTCTCCACAACCTCGCCAGCGTTAGTTGCTTGTTGTTCTGTTAAATTTTGCTATTTTGACTGGGCTGAGATGATATCTCATAGTTGTTTTAATTTGCATCTCTCTTAGAGCTAGGGATTTTGAACATTTCTTCATGTGCTTGTTGGTGATCTGAATGTCGTCTTCGGTGAAGTGCCTGTTCATATCCTGTGCCCATTTTTCTATTGGATTCTTTATCTTGTTGTGGTGCTCAAGTATTTCATAAATTCTGGATATAAGTCCCTTATCTGATATGTTATTACCAAATACTTTTTCCCCGTCAGTGGCTTCCCTTTTTACCCTGTTGGAGAAGTTTTTGGATGTGTGTTTTTGTTTTTTTAAACAAAATCCTGGTGGAGTTCAGTCAAGCTCGCTCGTTCACGTGTTGTGACTATGTGTATGTGACAATGGTAGACTAATTGTAATAGAAATTAAATGACCCTCCCTCAAAATCTTTAAATATTTACTCTCTGGATCATTGCATTAAAAAAATTTCTGACCAGTTCTAGAAAGAATATTGGTTTAGGAGTCAAACCGTCCCAAATCTAACTCAGCCCGCCTCAAACTAGTGTTTTTTTTAAAAAAATGTTTCTAATTCCTTATGCTAAACCTTGCCTCGTGGCTCAGGTGATGTCGTGAATGAGTTTGTGTCACTTTAAAGAATGCTTTTACTTGTGAAAGATCTTAATTTCATTTCAGAATTACTAGCAAAGTGTAGCAGTAAAGTCATTGCAGGTTGAACCATATGAGATGATCAAAATTGGTCAGAGATTGGCAGTTGCAAATGATGATTCAGTCTGTAGAAAAAGAAGGTTTGAAATTTGGGGAAAAGTGCTAAGTAACTAATAACATAGTAATAGTTGCTCTTTTCTGCGGGTGTTGTGTAAAAGGCTCTGACTAACTGCAATTTGAAAGATGTCTGGGCAAAGGGTGTTAGGCTGGAAACTCAATAATTGGTTTACTTTGTACCCTAATAACCTTTTTTGTTTTACTATTTCTTCTTACACCTAAAGTATACAACAGCTACCCAGATGAAAATCACTGAGAGAAGCTATAGTTAATAACGCTGTCTGCTCATTGACCATTGAAAAGATGTATTTGTTAGAGCTTTTTGCCTCTGACTTAGAGAGTCCTTGCAACAAGGGCGAGCTCTTAATAGTTAACATACCAACAGTTTAGTATCACTTTAAAACCATGTATATTATATGTACTGAGAGAAATTAGAGCGGTAATCAAATTCTGTTAAGACTCAACAACTGGTTGACTAGATCCTTCTGTAGAAAAGCTGACTCGCGTGGAATCATGATATCACAGATGGGAACAAGTATAATGGAGAATGGGTCCATAAAGAAGGCTAATTATGCTATTAAACTATGAGATTTGCTGATGTGTCTTTTATAATCTGCACCTATCAAGATGCTGTAATTTAGCCAGGAAGGATACTTTCTCCTGCCATCTTCCTCAAAGGTAAATGAGAACACTTTCCATGGTAGCTACTGCTGCTTCTTCCTCTACTTTATTCCTTCCTCCTTTCAGACTAATGTTTGGCTTGTCCTGCTCTCTGGACAGAACCTGACGGCACCTAACAACAGACATAGTACCTGTGTCTTCATTCTCACACATGAGGAAGCCCGAGACCCTACTTCTAATTTCCAGATGACCTTAGACAAGTCACTTCTCTGGACTTCAGTGCCATAAACTACAAAATAGTTTTCTTTATAGAATCACCTTTCCTAAACATATTAAAACATTTAAATACATGAAGGTCGTGGTCAGAGAAAAAATAAACTTGAGCTTTAAAATAGAGTAGCCCTCATGACCTTTTCACCTCTAACAGGAAGGGATGATGGGTAAGTTGACTTTTCTACCGCCCCCCCCCCCATCGCCATGCAATTCTCAAACAGCCAGAGACGTTGAAGAGCTCGCATTTGCCTTCTGTGTGCTGCTAGTGAACCCTTCTCATCTAACATGAAGCCCGTGGCTGTTGGTATGACCATTTGTGACCACTCACAATTCACAATAAAAGATGTAACTACTTTGCAGAATTTTCCCTCTAGAAACTTTTGCCCAGAATTGTTTTCTTCAACATGTTATCTGCAGAAGAGAGGTGAATTTGAAAGCATCTTTGCGTATGCATTTGTAGTCTGACTTAATTTTTTTTATCTTTTATCGTCTTTTTTCTTTAAGTTTTTTTATTATTCATTTCAATGAAAATTTACAGACTTTGGATTTCCATTCATTCATTGTTGCACTTTTCTCCCCACCCACCCTTCCCCTCCAGTATACTCCCCTCTTGGAAAAGTAAAAGAAAAATTCTTTCATTGTTTTACAATTCCTCCCGCCAGGTCCACTCCACTGTGCAGTCTTTGCTCTGACTTAATTCTTAACAGTGTGGGGATTATCTTGCAGCTCAGAAGACAAGACACGTGTGAGAATAAGGAGTTGAAAGAAAAGAAAGAAAAGGAACTATGCATTGAACACCTCCTGGGAAACCCACTAAGCATTAAATGTAGTTCATTGTATATATCTTAAATCACCTTCTGATTTCATTGCTAGATCATTAGCAGTAGGCCCATCTTAACAGATGAAGACCATCAAATTTAGAGAGGGTTAAGAAACCTTTGCAGGTTAAATGACAAGCTGATGCAGGCCCCAAATTCCAAATCTGTTTCTTAAGATCTAGCTGTGTCTGCCTTTGCCCGTATGTTCAATACTGATTTCAGCTCAACCCCTTGGATAATCCTATCGCTTTGGCCAGGGCATCACTTCCTGGAGGTGATAAACTTTTAAAAGGACCTCAAGCTCTTTAGCTCGACCAACTACTGTAGAAGCAGCTATCATGTTCTATCAGATTGAGGGGTCGAGGGCTGACTCCACAGCCAGGAAGCCTCTCTGGTGCCCCTGGTAAGCTTTGTGCTTTGGAGAACTTGTCACCTCCAGGCGAGCATGACTTCCAGCGGGAAGGGAGCCAGAGATCCTATGCCAGGGAACACTCAACATTTTATGTTCCTGGGCTTTTTGTGGAACTTGGATAGCTGTCCGTCTGTCTCTCTTTATGTTCCTTTCATGGCTGCTTGTTCTGTTTTTTACTGCTGCACATGTGCTTTTTTATAGGTTGTTGTAAGCTGGAAAATATTGTTAAGTATTTGGCTTCAGAGCCTCTCTCAAAGTGATCTCGCTTTAACTCTGGCGTCTTCAATGAGAGTTCTTTTCCCTTCTTTGATGATCAGAAAGTGCTCTCCTGTCAAAAATCACAAAAATAGAGTATTCGCTTAAAAAAAAAATCTGAACCTTCTGGAGAGACAGTCTGCGTAGTCTCAGAATTTCCAGTGACAGGACATAAAAAGAGTCTTATTTCTATTTCTTGTCCTCAACTAAGAAGCGTCCTATTACCCAGCTTGTCTGTAGCAGAGTGAGTAGCCAGATTGGAATTCCTTATTGCCTGTTAAGGACAGGCAGCCCAGAAGGGTCTGTCTTGTTTTAAACACACATAGATTGATAGCAACCCAGACCAAGTTGTTAATCCCTGTTATCTTTCATCCCTTGCTCGACTGACTTGTTTTCTATCTTTTGTGACTTGTCTTCGTCCTCAAATTTATGCAGTGGATGCAAATTACATTTCATTCCGAAATGGCTGTGGCTTGATAGGCTCCTGATGTTTATTGAATGTCAGACATAGAAAGAAAACTCTGGTGGCGTCGCGGTGAGGAGGTGCACTGCCCACCCAAAGGCAGGTGGCTCGAATCTACCAGTTGCCACTTGTGACAAAGATGGGCAATCTCCTCCAGTACAGTCTATATATCATTTACAGATTTAAGCCAAATAAAAGATTTTTTTAAATTGTTGTCAGTTCCTATTCATAGCACCCCTGTGTGTGTGACACATTTGAACCATATTTCCGTGGTGGTCTAGTTTGTAGGGAATTGGGCTGCTAGCCCAGTACAACTAGGTTGAATTCTATCAGTGGAGCCCCAAGAGAAATAGGAACAGTGTCCCCTTGTACGATTTACAGCCTTGAAAAAGTCCAGTGGAGGGCCAGCTATGAGTTGGTTCTGACTGGACAAAAATAACTGACTGAATGACTTTTAGAAATTAAGCCGTTGGTTTGTTATTCCAAGGTATGTTGGAATGGCCTCGAACTGCCAACCTTCCAGCCAGCAGCCATTCAAAATGGGTGAACCTGGAGGACATTATGCTGAGTGAGGTATCTCAGTCACAAAGGGACAAATGCTATATGGTGCCACTGTTGTAGAATGAGGCTGGCATTGGGGTGGGGGT
>NW_006399777.1:11703208-11705499 GCF_000299155.1 Elephantulus edwardii
GGCTTGTGCAAGGAGAAGGGTGCAACAATGAATGAATGGAATCCCAAAATCTCTGTAGATGTTCATTGAAATAAAAAATAAACAACCTAAATTTAAAAAAAAAAAACTATTAAGAGGAGAAAAGGGGGTCTTAGGAATGCATGTACACTCAGCTATAACTATTTTCTCATGTCATCTGCCTTTGGTCACTGAGTATCTCTGAAGGCCTGAAACTTAGGGACATCAAACGATTTACTTGAATATTTCAGAAAGAAAATAATGTTGCTACTTCTGGCATCATGGGATGATTTTATGATCTTGCAGAGACCTCAAGCCAAATGTATAGTGTGTAAGATTTAACTGCTTTAAAGGAGGGTGAGAATTGATTACTTCACCCCCCCCTTTCCAAATGCAAAGACATTATTATGTCTTTTCTTGTTGCTATAATGTCTTCAGACTCTGATTTAGAACAACCTATAATTTTTAGCAGAGTTCTGAGGGAAGGCTGGGCTTATTCTGTGCACTGAACTTTACCCCAAAGGGATAAAGAACAGTGTGTAGACATTAATTAGAAACAAAGGTTATTGTTCTCTTTCATCAAATTACAACGCCTGAAGAAAAGTCTCAACTCTGAAGGTGTGTTCTTGAATAGAAATGGGCTTTCAGTTATAGATGGGAGAATAAAAATAGTAACGGAGTTATCTCCGAGTTACACCTGCCGATGATTTATGCCCCACTAGGGAAAATGCGTTTGGCTGAACATAGACTCAAAAAAAGTTTAAAAGTTAATAAAAGAAGACTATGGTTATTGTTTATCATTCAACTTAGAATATTTTTAGGTAAGATACTATAGTTTTTAGATTATTAAGCAAATATTTTTAAAAGGTTGATTTTAAATTAGAAGATTCCAGAACTGCATTTACAGCCATAATAGACAAAACATGCTGTTACTAGTACAATAGCATACACATTGAACAGTGGAACAGAATTTAGAACCAAGAGACAAATCCATCCATCGATGACCATCTTCAACAAAGCATCAAAGTCCACCCTCTGGAGGAAGAGACATTGCTGTTAACAAATGCTGCTTATTAGTTTTGTTTTTGTAGAAAATGGAAAGAGGATCTGTACCTAATACCATACATTAAAACTAATTCAAAATGGATCAAAGAACTAAATATGAAAACTAAAATTACACAGTTCATGGAAGATAACCCAGGTTTAAAACTGGATACCCTTGTTTTTCATCTACATGAACTGTCAGATATGACTAAAAATTCATGAAAAGCAAAATGCATTAGATACATGGGATCTCTTAAAAAATTATATGCGTTTGTTCATCCAAAGACTTTTTCAAAATGTAAAAAGAGAACCTATCCAATGGAGACTTTGTCTCACATATTGTGAGGAGAGGGACCATTCCTTGGGAAAAAAACATCATACCAGAAAAGGTAGCGTGTCAGAGACCCTTAAAAAGATGGGTTGGCACAGTGACTGTAACAATGATTTGGAGAATGACAGGTTGTAAGGATAGTGCCATACAGGGCAAGGTTCAGGTCATTGTGAGCCGTAGGTGATCTGATGGCACCAAACAATGACAGGGAGCTCTAGTGGTCTAGTGATAAGAATCTGCACTGCCAACCCAGAAGGCACATGGTTCTAATCCACCAGCTGCTTCATAGAAGAAAGATGGGCAATGTCCTCCGGGGTGATTGACTACACTTAAACTTGCTGGAGGGTCAGCTGTGAGTCGGTTCTGACTTGATGGCATGTAACAACACCAACAAAATACATTTGAGAAAATAATGTTTTATTAATGACAAGATTCTAATATCTAAAACATCTAAATAACCACTCAACAACAAAAAGACAATCCATTTAAAAACAATTCCAAGGTCATGGACACATCACCAAGAGAACCTCAAGCCCTCTAACAAACACATGAATAGATGTTCACAATATCTTTAGTTTTTCAAACTCAAACTCCTTGGCATGATGGATTCTGATTTACAGCAACCCTTTCCTGAGTTTCTGAGGCTGTAAATCTTGAGAGGAGACTTCCTGTCATTCTTTCACAGAGTGACTGGTGGATTTGAACCACTGGAAATGGACAATCTTTTGGTTATCTGTGCAAAATCGTACAAGTCCAAACTATATACCATCTCATTCTTGCAAAAAAATGGAACACATAAAAATAAACCAGAATGCAAATCAAGACAACTATGAGATATCATCTCACCCTAGTAAGACTAGCAAAATTTAACAGAACAGCAAGCAACAAATGCTGGTGAGGTTGTGGAGAGACTGGAACC
>NW_006399777.1:11705779-11707310 GCF_000299155.1 Elephantulus edwardii
GACCCTGGAGGACATTATGCTGAGTGAAATATCTCAGTCACAAAGGGACAAATACTGCATGGTGCCACTGTTGTAGAATGAGGCTGACTTCAGGGTGGGAGTAAGACTGAGAAAAACTGGATAAATTATGTTTACTGCATTGAAGCCGATGAGGGAGAGAATAGTTTAAAAGTAATATATTTTAGAGCATTATGATTATTGTAAGAGTCTGGAATGAGGGTTGCAGAGTGGAGTATACTTGGGGTAGTGGTGGGGTTGGGGGTGTGCGGGGGGGATTGTGTACCAATGGAGGAGTTTTTCTTTTGCTTTTCAAGGAGAAGAGCAAACTGGGGGTGGGGAGGGGGACGAGGAGAAAAGTGCAACAATGAATGAATGCAAATCCAAAATCTCTGTAGATGTTCATTGAAATTAATTAAAAAAAAAAACACCTACAAAAAAACAGCAAATGAATGACTAGCAAAATTGTGGGGAAATTGGAACACTTCTTCACTGCTGGTGGAATTTTAAAACAGTGCAAACACTATGGAAAACAATGTCATGCTTTCCCAGAAAGCTAGAAATTGAAATTACTGTATGATCCAACAATCCTACACCCAGGAATATGTCCTGTAGACATAAGAAAAGAGAACATGGGCATAGAAATTCAAATTCATGCTCATTGTAAGTTCTGAGGTGGCTGAGGGGACATGAGATGTGAGACTTCTTGAGTTTACACGTTTCTGTCTTGATGCTGTCAAGGCCACAGATAGGCTAATTTGGTCATAAGGATGAGAGTCCTGGTCACATGACCCATCACGATAGGAGATTGATCAATATACACATAAACATTAGGACAGATGGAATTGTCACCTGATGACTTCTCCTGACCATCTCCAGGCTTTATTTCTGGTGATTTCTGTTGTTTGAATTATCAATTTTCTCTCTTTGTTTCTATGATTTTCTACATCTGCTCTTCCTAGCATTTCAGTGACTCTTGGCTATTTTAACAGAAGCAAAAGAGAGGAAGAAAAAATTAAATTAGCTCTGTTATTTGAAATCTAGGCCACCTCCAAGGACCATCAATGGCCAGATGGTAGCATTATTCCTCTTAGAATTTTACTTTTCCATGAAAATAAGTATTAAAAATAACTAACATATGGTGAGCATAGGTAGTCTGTATTTTCCAAATGGAAAAGAGTCAGAAACAAAGACCCAGGTATCCAACTTTCCGAAAATCAAAACAAATAAACATTCAAACAAAAACCTAAAACACACACACACTCCAGTGCTAAGAAATTCGTTCTGACTCATTGACACCCTCTAGGGCAGAGTAAAATGGCCCCATAGGATTTCAAAGCTGTAATCTTTATACAATAACACTCTCAGGACAGGCTCAGCGTCTTTTCATTAGTCATCAAGCATTTAGCTGCAGCACCACCAGGGCTGCTGGTCACTCCGACAAAAATGGGGAAGATGTGTGTGAATTCCTCTCACTGTGTCTCCAAACCCACTCTTCTCCATGACTCTACTTTTGCTGTGCATACTGAGAGAG
>NW_006399777.1:11708461-11717255 GCF_000299155.1 Elephantulus edwardii
TCAACAAACGAATGGATAGAGAAGCTGTGGTATATCCACACAATGGAATACTATGCTGCATTGAAAAACAAGGAACTCATTCAATATTATTCAAAGTGGGTGACCCTGGAGGACATTATGCTGAGTGAAATATCTCAGTCACAGAGAAAGACTATTTTTTTTTGAGCCAAAGCCCGCTGTCCAAGCCCCAGAGAGAGACTTTTAAAACACAGTGTCTCTCCTGGAGGGTCTTGCATTCCTATCAAGGAGTCATAGTAACTAAAATCACTTAGAGCTGAATCCCTAATTGCTATTTACCTTTCAAGACCTAGATTTTGTAAAGCATGGTTCAAATATATATAGAATCACTACAAGTCATAATCGACTTGACAGCACCAACATCAGACCTGGAGAAACAATGACATCGTCACTTGGGCATGCAGTTATCATACATGACCTATTATTTATTCTGCAGTTGTTTTAATTTCTTTTCTTCCTGTGTCCTTCTGTTAACAGGATGCCTGACATATTCTGGATATTCACTTAATGTTTGTGTGTAGTTTAATCAGTAGTTTTTGATGTTGGAGGACATTTGGAAATCTGTGTGTTTGCTTTTGGGTGTTAAATCATTGGGAACACCAAAGGCATATAGTGGACAGACACCAAGGAGGCTGAATATCTAACAAATCTATGTGACAGTTGTTAACAGTGAAGAATGGCCCCATATTCCTCATGAGTTTCCAGTGTCCCCCTGATGTTGGGCTGAAGAACCCCCCCAAAAGAAGTTACTATTAACTTCAAGGCATAATAGCATCAGCTTTTTTTTTATTACATCATGAATTAGTTTGGACTGTAATCATTATGTAAATTGATTGTAGAGTGAGCCTTGTTTTATCTGGAATTTTTCTCGGAGTTGATCACCATTTCAGAGAATTACGTTGCTGGTGGAAGTACTGTCTTTGGTTTCTGAGTCACCAAGACCACACACTTTTGCTTGTGCATTTGTAACTAATGCATTCGCTGTGACTTTTGTATGCAAGGCACACATCTCAGCATTGCTTAATACCTGAGGTTTTATCAGCTGAAATAGCTAGTATCCTAAATTCTTTATCTCATCACTGATATTGCAGCCAAGGTACTCTATTAACATCTTTGAAGTTTAATTTGGAGGAGTATAAATAAGATGTTATAATATATATGACTAAAAGAAGTGAGTTCAGAGAGTTGAGGATCCCTGAAATGCATTCATAAATGGATGAATTTATGAATCAAGCACAACTAACAGTCCAAATAAGATGTGTAGAAAATGAATAATTTATTTACTTAGTCCATGGTCTTCACAATTACTTACTATGCATTAGAAAGCTGGGCAATGACTAGGGATGATGGAAAGAGAATTGATGTATTGAAACAAATAGGTTCATCCTGGAGGGGGTGAAACCAGGATGCTCCTTGAAAGTAAGGATTCTGAAGCTTGGTCTGACATACTTTGGGCATGTTGCCAGGAGGGACGTAGTTTTTGCCATCATGCTTGGAAGTGTGGAGGGATAGCATAAGAGAGGAAGACCCTGGAAGAGATGGATTGACTCAGTGACTAGGATAATGACTGTAGATGTGGTACAGACAATGAGGTTGGCTCAGGATAGATCAGAGTTCAAAACTGTTGTACACAGGATCGCTATGAATCACAGGTGACTCGAAAGCACATAACAACAACAGAAAATAAACGCTCCAGCACTGAGAGGAGAAGTAGGGAGTGAATGGAGTGTATGAGCAGAAGAGGTGAGGGAACGGTTTACAGGGCCAGATCCATTGACCATGTCAGCATTAGGTCATTAGATAGGGGGCTAGAAAAAGCCACGTGCAGAAGACCCAGAGAAAGCTGGGTGGTGGTGGTGTTATTTGAATTTTGTAAATAAACCAGTTGCGACCCTATGTACAACAGCCCTAAACTCTGCTCTGTCCTGTGTCAATCACACTGTCTCTGACACTCCCATCCTGATTATCCCAGCCCCTGAATGAATCTACCTCATAGAGGGCCTTCCTCTCCTGCGCTGTCCCTCCACCCTCCCAACCATGACGTCCCTCTCCAAGGACTGGTCCCTCCTTACACCATGTCCAAAGTATGTTAGACAGAACTTCAGAATCCTTGCCTCCAAGGAGCCACTTGATTTGACCCTTTCCAGGATGAATTGGTTTGTTTTCCTAAGAGTCCATGGTACCCTCAATACTCTTCTTCAGAAAGCAAGGTAGCATTTGAAATTTCTCATCTTGCATACCATATGGAATTCACATGGATGTGGACGGATGTCACAAGGAGATGCCCGCAGTTCCTGCATTCATGTTTTCACATATAGAAGGTGTCTCTAGGATGACAGAGGAGTCATGTTTTGCCGTCAGTGTATCTGTTTGTATTTCATGCACAAAGTTGTGTCTTGCATAGACTCTTTGAAGTTTGGCTCAATAATCCCATTAGGATGAGTGGCTCCTGCTTGCGTACCACGTCAGACACTCCAAAGAGTTGTCATCTTGAGCAAAAATTAATAGAACTACAAGTGTTTAGGTCTTTTGTTCATAGGGTCACTATGGGTCATTTATGACTTAACAATAATAACAACAAGAGCATAGAGAACTCAGTTGGCCTAGTGGATAGAAAGTGATGCTACCAAGCCAAAGGTGGGTGATTTTAATCTGTGGCCCTCAGGCCTGGTTTTAATTGTTTTTGGTCAAACCTTCTTCTAAGTAGTATAGCACTGGTCTGTCCATTTGCTGTACAGAGGTAACTCGTGGTGGCTGTGATGCTGAACACTGTGACACTGGTGTGTCAAATGTAATAATAGTTACCCTTGGTGTGGACAATGTTTGGTGGAGGTCCCCGATTAAAACAAGCTTGGAAGCAGGAGTGGCATCCACTTCCGAAATTATTTGCCTCCAAAAACTCTATGAACATGGAGAAATGATGAAAGTTATACAAGTGTTCAGGTCTTTTGTTCGTAGGGTGGCTATGAGTGTTCTACGACTTAATGGCACTTAACAAAAACATAACTGATGGAGACAAATTCTAGAAAAAACCCAAACTTTTTACTTTTCCACTCCAAAAATGTCTCTACCAATTAGGTTAGTTTTTAATAACTTTATGTGGTTCCTTCAGCGTAAGTTCTTGCAAGGTACTTGTTTCTCTAATTCATGGTGAATTCCACTTGATTTTGGCACCTACAGGTCCATGGTTATAATTCTCAGGTTCACACTATTTTTTAAAGAAGCAAATGTTCTTCTTTTCTCTGATTTCCTTTTTGTCTTATATTGCCACTCTGGTTTTGACATCCTACCCATTTCAATGTTTGCTTTAATGTTTTTGCATGGTAACCCTGCAGAGTTAAGCAGCACTGCCATACTGAAATCTGAGAGGTTTTCCAGAGAAGTCATTCACTTCACACGTTCATTTTTCATGTTTCAAGGCTTTTGAGGGGTTGTTAACTGATCGCTAGAATTACCAGTCGCTACATATCTTGAACGTATTTTTTTATTGGTTTCTCTGGAGAAAATCTCCCTTCATAATTTGTAATTATGAAAATTTAGTTGTTTTTGTGTACCAATTCTTGGTGTCTTTATCCCTCTTTGAAAGGGGAATTTGCAAAACCATGGATGTCTGTGAGAAAATTTGAACTGAGACACACACGGAGATTTGCACACCAATGTCCATAGCAGTGCTATTCACCATCTCAACTGTCCAACCACTATTGTATAGATTGAAAAATTGTGGTACATTCATACAATGGGATAGTGTACTATGCAGCAGTAATGATTTTGTAGGGCCTCCCCTGATCTTACAATAACTTATTTTATCAGGGATGAGCCTCTTCAATTCTTAATGATTAATTTTGTTCCCTGATGAGTTCTATATTCTATTTCTTTCGTGGTCTTTTCATTTATCTCTTTCAGTCCTCTTGTTCTGAAATTTTGAGTATCTTGTGGTCAAAATCCTATTTTCTGTGTTTGGGTTTATCTAAATGTTTATCTTTTTCATTTTGAGCCTCACCTAGAATTCTACCATATGTAAACTTTATTTATGGAGTCTGATACAAGATAAACCCTTCTTTATTAATTTTATGTCAGTGAAGTATGTGTCTAGGATTACTGTCATTTTCTATAAAAATAATCAAATTTCACTAAAATAGGCGGATATAATTTTTTATTTCAACTTATTACTAATCATTTTCCCATTTATTTGGTGAAAGTGGTAACTGCCCAAAAGGAACATATATTGCTAATTTAATGCTGTTGCCAGATACTTATAGTTTTAAGTTTTGGGTTTTTTTTTAAGTTCTTTTTGTTTTATTTTGTTATTAAATAAGTTTTTATTTTAGGCTGATTTGCTTACATTAATAGACATTGTTTTTCACACTATTTTCATTCACATTATGTTTCATACAGTTATTCCCAGTCATTATATTTTATAAAATTAGTCAATTGAAATATGCCTGTTATTGCCCTGTTGTTCCAGATCCCCGCTGGATCTTTTCCATTTCCTTTCCCTTCCCCTTCCTCCCTCCATCAAATTTCACAGCCTTGTGATTTCCCCATACCCATCCTCGCCCCTCTGCTCCTACGCTCGCCACCCTTAGATCCTCATACACATTTTATTAGCCATCTTTCTATTTTTACAATAATGGTTTTATACAGAATTTGTCCTTATGAGACTGAGTTTGTTCACTCAGCATAATGTTCTCCTGTCCTTCCCAGGTTATGTAGTAATTTTCAAAATCATTACTGCTGCATAGTATTCCATTGTGTGACCGTACCACAGTTTTTCCAATCCATTCAGTTGTGGTTGGACAGTTGGGGTGTTTCTACATTCTTGAGATGGTGAATAACAGTGCTGTGAACATTGGTGTACAAATCTCCGCTTGTGTCTCAGTTCAAGTTTTCTCACAGACACTCATAGTTTTGCAAATATTAAGACAGAAGAAACATTTTAGGGCATTTTTGCAAACAAGGACAGGAGGCTATGGACTTGATGGTGGGCAACAGGGGCTGAAGCAGGAGTTTCATGGTGAATTACATATGGTGCTAAGGGAAGACTTGTTCAAAGATCGTCCTTAATCTCTAGAAGCTGGTGGTCAAACACAGAAATATACTTTAGGAAGGTTTCATCTTGCTGAACCAATAATATTATGCATACCTGTTTGGAGACATGTGGAAAGTAGGAGGTAACAAATGGGATGAGAAATCAAATCTGTGTTCTTGGACGAGTTTTTCACCTGTGTTTCAGTATCTTCACTACTATAGGGAATACAAAGAAGCCTTCGAAGAGCTATTGTGATATTGTCACCACCTGCTACATGTAAACTACTTCCACTTTCCACTTAGTGCTAACTCTATAAATAATAAAATACTCAAATTAATTCATTAACGTCAAATAAGAACTGACTCATAGCTGACCTTCCACTGGGTTCTCAGAGGCTTTAAATCATGTAGGAAGAGATTACCTCTTTTCTCCAAAAGAGAAACTTGGATTAGAACCCCTTGCTTTTGGGTTGACAGAGCAACCACTTATCTACTAAGCCACTGGAGGTTCCTACAAATAATAGTAACCATTCTTAGTCTTGTATTCTCTATAGTACAAAGTCTAGACACTCAAAAGCTAAGGCTTTTGTTGTCATAGGCCTGGCATTTCCTCAGGGGTGCTTTCTTCTTCCTAATACTTGTTTCCAAACCACAATGTTCTTTCCAAATGCCCATATACTTTTTTCATAAGTTTCTGTAAGACAGATGTAAGTGTGCACTTCACAGTGCCAGGATTTTCCTTTAAATTCCAAAATTCTCCAGGGCATGATTTTAAGTTTAAATATTAGAAAGGAACCGTTTTCATGAGTATTCGTCGGTATTCATCACAAAGAGTTCACGTCCTAACAACAACATAACAAGACATGCATTTGAATTTGTCTTCCGGAGCTTTATTCATCGTCTGAGAAATTAGTCAAAGGCCAAATATTCTCTATTTCCTAGAGCCTGCAAGGTTTGTGGCTTACTTTGTCTCTATAATGTCTCTAATAACATTTGATTTAATTTCAGTGATGTTGATAATAATGTACATTTCTCAAATATTATGGTTTTGTTTCTATTAATACCAAGCGGCGGAAACACTGTGACGGGTGTCTGTGGGTCTGGCAGCCTGAAGGATGATTATGAAGTTGGTTAATCCAAAAATAGATCAATAAAGAAAACCAAGTTTATGTTGGCATTTCACACAAATACAAGAAATAACACTCTAACAAAGACCACTTGGTTGAAAGGATAGCCATCCTTCGACACACTTAGCAAATTTCATATTTTTGTCAGAATAACTTGGTCTACTGTTTGACAAATAAAGCTTCTCGTGAGTCTTGATGATAATCTCGGAGATGTATAGTGATCATCACAAGATCTCTGGCTTCTACATGAATCTCTGGTGGCCAGTTTTAAGACTTGGCTTCCACTTTTTAAGAAATCTTGCTCCAGAACCCAGCTCTAGTCAAATAACCAATGTAAAGACTCATACTTGACTACGAATGACTCAGAATGTGGAATGGAGAATGTTTGAATTTTTAATCCCAAATAGGTTAAGTCTAGGTTTTCCCAGATACGTCTGTGTATATACATACACCTACACATTATGCAGCAGAAATGACAATCTATTTAGTGAAAATCACTGTTGTTCAGTCTCCACTGTGAGATGAGAAAATAGAGGTGCAGCCAGAACTGGACCAACAGAAGTGTCGTGGTTATTGGTGTTGTTATGTGGCATTGAGTCGATTCCGACTCGTAGTGACCCTATGTACAAGAGCCCTAAACCCTGCTTCATCCTGTGCCAACCTCGCTGTCTCTGACACACATATACCCACCACCCCACTCACAGAATCGATCCATCTCATTGAGGGTCTTCCTCCCTTGTGCTGTCCCTTCACTCTCCCAAACATGATGTCCCTCTCCAAGGACCAGTCCCTCCTTGCAACATGCCCAAAGTATGTCAGATGAAGCTTCAGAATCCTTGACTCCAAGGAGCAGCCTGGCTTCATCCTCTCCAGAACAAACCTCTTTGTTCTCCTAGCAGTCCATGGCATATTCAACACTCTCCAGTACCACAGTTCAAAGGCATCAATTCTCCTTCTATCATCCCTAGTCACTGTCCAGCTCTCTGATGCATAGCAAGTGATTGCAAAGACTATAGCCTGGATTAGGTGCACCTTAGTCTCTTACCTGATATTGTTGCTCTTCAGTGCTCTGGAGAGGTCCCTCACAGCTGACTTTCCCAGTGGAATTCATCTCTTGACTTCCTGTATGTTGGTACCAAGAGTGTTGACTGTGGAGCCAAGTGTCGTGGAGAAAAGAAAAAAGGCCCAAAAATGACACCAGAGATGCCAGCGCTTGTTTCCAAACACCTTCCTGTTCTTTAGCTTCTGTTTCTTTCCAGTGTAAAATGCAGATATTAACAAACCCTTGTGTTTGGGTAAAGAGACCTGCTAGTGCACTATCTAAGCACTCAGCTGTTATCTAAAAGGCTGACAGTTAGAATCCACTGGCTGGAAAAAAGACATGGCGGTGTGTTTGTTTTAAGATCTCAGCCTTTTAGGTGACAGTTCTGTTCTGTCCTATAGGGTTACTTTGAGTTGTAATTGGCTCAGTGACAGTAGGCTTGATTTGGCACACTTCCCTGTTTGTACATTATCAAGAGAACCATGTGAATTAAAGGACCTGATTTGATCCTAATTAAGACACTTTGTCCTGGGTTTTAAAGAATTAGCCATTGAAGCATAGAGATCCCTTGGTCTGGGATTTCCAGGCCACTTTGGAGAATTTGTGCTGGCAACTGGGAGCTGCCAGGCCAGAACAGACTCAGCCGGGAAGCTGATAGCCTTCAAGAGCATGATTTTGCCTCATATGCAGCATTGGCTGATAAAAGCCTGGAATATTAAGGATTAGGGAGCCTCCTAGCTGAGAACTTCCCAGTGAGCTAAATATTAGCTCCTAGAAGGGTAATGAGCCCTTTGGGACATGGAAGCTCCATGTTGGGGACCTTCCGAGAATGGGCCCTATGCTTCTCTTCATTTGTCTTCTTTTTGGCTGTTATAAATATGGCAAAAAAAATCAAAGCCAAATCTATTGCCTTTGACCCTATAAGAGAGAGTAGAATTACCCCATTTCAATCCACAGGTTTTCAATCTTTATGGAAGTATATTGTTACATTTTTCAGGGATTATTAGCCCATTATGCTGTGGCACAAACAACCCAAGATCACCAAATTTAGAACCACCTTTATTAATTTCCATGAATCAGTAGGTGACCTGGGTCTGTATAAATTTCTTGTGGGTCAGTTGCAGCCTGCTTCATGTAGTTTCTGTGCAGCTGACTGTTGGACAAAGAATAAGGATGATAGAAGAATAGATGCCTTTGAGTTGTGGCTTTGGAGAAGAATACGGAATATCCCATGGATTGCCAAGAGAACAAACAAGTATGGCTTGAAAAAGGTGCAGCCTTGGAGGCAAGGATGGTGAAACTTTGTCTCACCTATTTTTGGCATACTGTTAGGAGGGTCCAGTTCTTGGATTAGGACATAACAGTAGGAAAGGTTGAGAGTAAATGATGGATGGGAAGACATTCAATGAGATGGATTGATACTGTGGCTGTAATGTTGAACTTGACTATGACAGAGGTAGTTAAGATGACACAAGATAGGGCAGGGTTCAGATCCATTATTCACAAGGTTGATATACATTGTAGTTGACTTGACAACACTAACAACAACATTATGTATATGTATATGTATATGTATATG
>NW_006399777.1:11717355-11727492 GCF_000299155.1 Elephantulus edwardii
TATATATAAGAATAAATATATATCTTACTCCATGACATCATATTCATTCCTGTTTCATTGCTAAAAGCAAGTCACCTGACCAAATAAAACAACAAACTGTAAAACTAAACTTAAAAAAAATAAAACTATACCTCATATAGCAAAGCAGCAAACTGTCAAGCTTTGCTTCGTATAATATATACAACTAGCTAATCTACAGGACCCTTTTCTTACAAATAAACAATGCCACACATACAACATACTCTCTTAGACAGTGTGTGGCTGATAATAGTGTGAGATATGACCAAAAAGAGTAAAATTAATATGAGCCATGATGGTATAAGACACTCTAATGACCAAATACATTTGAGAAACAGGGAGAATGTGAGAACATCTGTCAGTCCAAAGACTGTAGCTGAAATAATAACCCTTGATTCAGAGACCAGGCTGAAGAGAATCACGCAGAACTTTCACACTGAGCAGGGACATATGAAGAAGGCTCAAGTCATTACTAGATAGAGACTCCTTGCTTCTAGCAAAACTTTATGAACATCTGCTCTGGAGACGATCTTTATTTAGGTTCTCAGAATCCCTGCAGTTTAAGATGAAATCAACACTTAAGGTCAAAGATCACATCACCAGATACGCAAGGAACCATTTACCGTGTGGAAGGGGTAGGAGAAACATCACTTCTTTGACTTACATGACCTGTCACTGTTACTATTTTGATGTTTGATAGAGTGTGAAGTGCTGTTATTCATGACTGTGAAGTCAATTTCGACTAATGGCAGCTTCAGGGGAGTTTCAAAGCTGTGGACCTTTGAAAAGCAGAGTTCAAACCACCAGTCTTTCAGTTAATAGTCAAGGGCTGCACTATTCACACCACTTAGAGGATAATGTTGGTATTGCGTACCTTGGAGTCAGAACTGACTGCTAGCTGACCCTCCAGTGGGTTTTCAGAGGCTTAAGTAAATTGGACCGGAAGAGATTATCAGTCTTTCTCATGCGGAGCAGCTGTTAGATTCAAACCACTTGTCTTTGAGTTCACAGTGCAACTCCTTACCACAAAGCCACCACGACTTCTTGAGGATAGAATAGCAATTTATAAAATGCTTATAAAAATAAAGATAGTTAAAGACTATCATATGTAAATTGAGACAAATGAAGAATAAATTGTCTCACTGCCCAATATACTCATTCCTTCTTCAAAAAAGAAAGGAAGCTATCCAAGGAGTTTTCTGTCCAAATGCAGGCTAAGAAAGGTGAGAGGAGAAATCAGTTGGGTTTTTGTTTTGGTTTTTGTTTTTGTTTGGGGTGGGGAATTGAATTTTAAGAGGAAAATTGAAATAAAATGGCAGACTCACTTCCCCATAGCAATAAATTTATTTTTTTTAAAAAAGTTCTTTTTAGGTTCAAATCCACCAAATGCTCTGCTGAAGAAGGAAGGGCAATCTCCTCCTGGACCAGTCAGATCCGATTTGACAGTACACACACACAAAATAATTAATAGATAGATAGATATTGCATTAAAAGTCATTAATAAAAAAGAAATCAGAGAATATCAGAAAAAAATTTTTTAAAAAGAAAAAAGTTATTTTTAGGAATCACATTAGAAACAAAAAGAGAGATGCTCAAATAATGGAAAGCTATATTCTGGAGAAATGGTAACAAAAGAGATGTGGAGAATTATATTAATAGCAGACAAAATAGATTTTAAAGCTAAAAGCTTTACCAAACATTAAAAAATAATTCTATTATACTGAAAGATTAAATTTATCTCACAAAAGTTAACAGTTCTAAATTCATAATAAATTAAGTTCCAAATACAACAAGCAAAATGAAATAGATCTAGCAGAAAAATTTACAAAAACAAAAATCTAGCATGATACTGGGCAATTATTCATAGATTAACTGATAGAGCCTAATTTAATGAATTTATATAGATTTTCTCAGTAATCCTTAAAATAAGTTTAAAAAATAGTAATTATAAATAATTCCAATAATTATGCAAATGACAAGTATCAAGGAAATATGTAACAGATAACTGAATTTTAAGAGGAATTTTTAAAAACCATCATAAATACTAAATTCTCTGAAAATGAAATGAAATTTTTTTTAAATCCCATATATTTGAATGTCTTTTAAATAACTCCTATAATAAAGGAAGAAATATCAATAGAAGTTAAATAATACATGGAACCAAATGATGACAATGTTACAATTTTTAAAAAAAAAAACATTTGTAGGAAGCAGATAATCTGATATTCTGGGAAGAAGTTATGTACTTAGATGTTTATTTTATTTATAAAGCCTATGACAAGAAAAGCTAAGTAAAAGTATGCAATTCTAAGCAAAAAATAAAGCTCAAGGAAATTGAAAATCAAGAATATTAAGAATTCTGTAAACTTTTGTTATGAGACCGTTGTCTGAGATGATATTGCCAAATGTTTGTTCCCAGTCGGTTGGTTTTATTTTCATTCTGTTGGAAAAACTTTTTGATGAGCACAGAGATTTAATCTTTAGAAAGTCCCACTCATCAATTTTATCCTTTCCAGATTGTACATTTCTGGCTGTATTTGTCAGTCTCTTTATACCATAGACTAGACCTTCCAAGCTTGTTCCCAGAAGTTTACAGAACACTTCTGGGCTTCCAGAAGGAAAAGATTCATAACCCGATGGTTAATGGGCAAAAGACATAGGAAAGACTTTTCACAGAGGATTCAGATAGCCAACAGACACACACACACACACACACACACACACACACACAAAATGCAAAACTCACGAACAATCAGAGAGATGCAAATCAAAATCACAATGAGATATCATCTCACTCCAGTAGCAGTGGCAAAGTTTAATAGGGCAGCAAGCAATAAATGTTAGAAAGGATGTGGAGAGGTGATAACTCTCATATATTGTTGGTGGGATTGTAAATTGGTACAACCGCTCTGGAAGACAATTTGGCATTTCCTCCAAAAGCTGAACATAGAAGGGAGCTCTGGTGGCCTAGGGAGCTCTGGTGGCCTAGTGGCAAGAAACTGCACTGCAATCCCAGAGGTATATGGTTTAAATCCACCAGATGCTCTGCTGGAGAAGGATGGGCAATCTCCTCCTGTACCGGTCAGATCTGTTTTGATGGTACACACGTACAAAATAATAAAATAAAGAAATTTTTTTAAAACTTTTTAAAAAAAGTTGAACATAGAAACTGTATTACCCAGTTATTCCATAACTAGTAATATACCCCAAGGAAATTAGAGCTGAGACACAAACAAAACTCTGTATACCAATGTTCATAGCAGCGTTATTCACCATCGCAAGAACAGAAACAGCTCAAATGTCCGACTACAACTGGATTGAGAAATTGTGGTACATTCACACAATAGAATACTATGCAGCATGCAGGAGCAACAATTTCGAAAAGTAACTACGTAACTTGGAAGAGACTGGCAAAGATACTGCTGAGGGAACTAACTCAGTCTCATAAGGGTAAATACTGCATAAGACAATTATTGTAAAAGAAGAAAGATAACTAGTAAAACATGTATGGGAACCCAAGAGGGGAAGCGGTGGGAATGGTGGTGTGAGCATGAGTAGGTGCAGAGCTGCAAGGTTGCGGTTTGGTGGGTGGAGGGAGGGATGCAAGGAAATTGGAAGGATCTAGGTGAAAAGACAATAATAATGGGAAAGGTCCAATGGTGACTAATTTTATAAAACTTAATGTGGGAATGATTGTAAGAAACACAATATGGAATAAAGGATAGTATGAAACAAACACAATGTATACAAAATTTGTAAGCAAGCCAAATAAAAAACGAAACAAAAAAGAATATGAAGGAAATGGAAAGCAAAAATAGAGATCAGTAGAGCCAACATTTGATGTACATGAAAGTTATAAAAGTAAAAACATTGTTGAAATTGATATCGCATAGAAATCTATTCAGAAGGTGGAGGGGTGGGAATCTAAACCCACTGATATTGAGTCAATTCCAACTCAGCTAACCTGTAGGACAGAGGAGACCTGCCCCATGGGATCTCGCAGCCACTCATTAGAGAAATCCACTGTTTTGTCTTTTTTCCCCTCAACACAGCTGGTAGCTTGAACCACTGGCCTTTTGGCTATCAGGTAAGTGCTTAATCCCCTATGTCATCAGAACTCTTGCATAAGCATAAAGAAGAGCATTAACCCTGATACTTCAAAGACCACAAATACATAAAACCATTATATTATTGTGACAATTTATTTTAACTTTATGAACAATGTTGTCAATTAATTTGAAAATCTAGAAGAGATAGACCCATTTTCTTAGGAGCTGTTACTATTTTTTGAGCCACTTCTGACTGATGACGGTCCCCCATCTGTGCAGAGTACAACGGTTCCATAGAGTTTCCAAAGCTTTGCTTTGGAAGCAAATCACCAGACCTCATAAAAATTCAGCTTATCCAAACAAAAAAAGAGACAGCTTGAATTTTCCTGGACTATGAAAGAAATAGAATCCATTATCATCATTCAAAGTAAGCACCAGGCCTACATGGTTTGGTAGATTAATTTTTCCAATTTCTATGAATCATTTGAGTCTCTTTACTGAGTTGTGTCAGAACATAGGTAATACGTCTACTTGACATTTTGAAAATTCTAGAACTAGACAAGAGCATAAAAGAAATTAAAATACTAACCTCACTCACAAATACAGATGCTACAAGCCTAAATAAAATATATCTTAAAAAAAAAACCTAGTTGCTGTGGAAGGCATAATCCAGAGCTAATTGCATAGCTAACTCAGAGGCTGGACATCTCTGACAGTAACTCTCAGGGACAAAGATCGACAGTTGTTTCCTGTTGAGATTGACCACCTTGAATGCTTGAAGACTCTAAACATGAATATGAATGTAGTTTATGAACTTAGTGAACCAGTAGGGAGCCTTGGTATTATCTCTCCCGCTAACAAAGGGGTCAGTGGTTAGCACTCAGCAGCTGCTCAGTGGTAGATAGAGGAGACAGGTGATTTCCTTAGAGAATACAGCTGTGGGAACCCTAGGAAACAGTTCTACTGTCAATGACAGTGAGATACGAACTTCACATTTGTAGTTCAAGGATTACCAATCTAGGTCTTCACACATTGTCATTTTATAGATCGGTTAAATTTATCAAAGTTAAAAAGGTACGGTGATAATATACTTTATATTAGAAAATATTTGCATCCATAAATATGTCAAGATATACAAAGTGTAAATTAACATGTATTCCAAGATCTGCTGTTAGAGTCTACGCTGGCCCAAACATCTTTAAAATGACTTGTATTGTCCTATAAAATTGAATGTTCGCATTTCCTGTTACTAAACAATTATGCTTTTATGTGTGGGTGGAACTGGGAGTTAGTTCTAAGTGATAATGACTCTATAAATAACAGAATAAAACCCAAGAAAGTCCTACATTACACTTGTGATATGTCTTACCCAGCTAAACTCTAAGGAACTCTACTAGCTTAATGATAAGGGCTGGAGCTGCCAACCCAAAAGCCTGTAGTTCAAGTTCACCAGCAGCTCAGTGGGAGACAGATGGGAGGTCTCCTCCTGGGCAGTTTATTGCCTCTGAAAACTGACTGGAGAGTCAGCTACGGTTCTTACTCAACGGCACATAACAACAACATACCAACAAATTCCAAGGAAAGTATTAGAATTCATATTTAAGAAGGTTCATAGTATCATTACTTTTAAGAAGTTAAAAACCATTCAAATAGCTATGAGCAGAAAAATGTATTCTTGTTGATGACACAGTCATTATTTCTAAAATATGAAACGTCTCATCAGTGAGAATGAAGTCACAGGAAGAAACATGGCTGGAACCTAGACATTCTGTAAGACCACATACAAGAAGCTGAGATTTTATAAGCACAACTGTCCATCTGCTTCTGAAATAATTGTTGTTGTTGTTGTTATGTGCCGTCGAGTCGCTTGTGACTCATAGCGACCCTCTGTACAACAAGCCCTAAACTCCGCTCTGTCCTGTGCCAATCGCACTGTCTCTGACACACCCATCCCGATTACCCCAGTCACTGAATCAATCCACCTCATAGAGGGCCTTCCTCTCCTGCGCTGTCCCTCCACCCTCCCGAGCATGATGTCCCTCTCCAAGGACCGGTCTCTCCTCACAACATGTCCTAAGTATGTTAGACAGAGCCTCAGAATCCTTGCCTCCAAGGAGCCACCCGGTTTAACCCTTTCCAGGACAAATCTGTTTTCCTAGCAGTCCATGGTCTTCTCAATACTCTTCTCCAGCACTACAGCTCAAAGGCATCAATTCTCCTTCTATCCTCCTTGATCATTGTCCAACTCTCTGATGCATAACAAGTGATTGGGAAGACCATAGCCTGTATCAGATGCACCTTAGTCTCCAGAGAGACACTATTGCCCTTCAGCACTTTGGAGAGGTCCCTAACAGCAGACTTTCCCATGGCAATGCGCCTTTTAATTTCCTGGCTGCTGGTGCCAAGAGACCTTCAAAAACCTGGTGCTTAACAGAAGAAAAATGTTGAATGTTGTACAGTAAGAGATGAGCCTCTCCTGGAAGGCTTTCAGACTGTGACAGAGGAAACGCTGCCTCCACTACGTAGAACCTACCATGATGACATAGATGAGTAAAGCTTTGACCAATGAAAGACCTTGACGTACTGATGTGGCAAGACTCTAAATGACAAGCAGCAGCTCCAGTTATTAACACAGTGTCTTCAACAATGGCTTTGAACATGGTGGAAATCATGACAACGACACAGGATAGGGCAAAATTCACAACTGTTGTCCACAGGGTCCCTATGTGGCACAGTTCACTCGGTGGCACCTAACAATAACAACCAAAGAACTATGGTATACAAAATATATTTCTCATATAATAATGCATTGTTTAAAGTCAGAGGAATAATATACTAGACTGCTCTTGGGTGCTCAGAGGGGCCAGGCAAGTGGATAGGGGAGGCAGACTGACGCACAGGTGAGGGAGAGATGCACTGAATGAGGCACAGATGATAACTTTCTAATTCTAAAGTGTTGATTTCATCAGTAGACTCGACAACATAACATAGATTTATGTTACTTTTATGCATTTGCATTTATTAAGTGTCCATTAAAAAATAAGGGAAAATTATTTCTTCCTTCATGTATCACAAGGAAAGAAACAAGAAAGAAGTAGAATGACAATAGACTGGAACAGAAAAATTTTACATTAAAAACAAAGGTAAACAAGGAGTAAAAACACCTAAGTTTCAGTTCCAAATGTATCTGTACAAAAACAAATGTAATCAGAAATGCAAATCAAGGTTTTTATTTCATGGTTATCAGGAGACATGGATCTTGAAAAGCTATGGGAAATGAACAGGCACACACACAGAGAACGTTGCAAGTGAGAAGGAAAATTGCTATGACCTTTGTATAGAATAGAGTTGCCGTGAGGGACAAAGTACTTAAAGTATTTATACTCATGGCTTTGCATTTTTATTTTTATTTTGTGTGTGTGTGTGTGTGCGCACCGTCATATCAGATCTGACTGGTACAGGAGGAGATTGCCCCTCTTTCTCCAGCAGAGCATCTAGTGGATTCAAACTGCATACCTCTGGGATTACAGTGCAGCTTTTTTTTTCTTTTTTTTTTTGCCACTAGGCCACCAGAGCGACCCATGGCTTTGCATTTTTTGCCTCTAGCACTTTATTCCTAAGAAATACAATTGTCGTGGACTTGGGAGAATACAAATATTACTACACAGTGTTTTTACTATCCTGAAAGAACAAAACCAAAATTCCTAGCTAATAATGGTGAATGGTTATAATACACAGACTCAAATAATAGCCAACAATTTGAAGCCTTGACAAAATGCTGAATAGGAGGAAGGGGAAATGCTCATTTAAAAAAACCCTGGAAATTATCAATGGAAAAAAATAAGTGACGTAAGTGTGAATTTCATTGAGTTCATTGAGTATTCTCTGTGTGGCACCCTTTTGTCCGGTGCAATGGAGCAGTGCCTGATGCTTTGTCATCTTCAAGATCATTCCTTGGTCTGCCTGAGTTTACTGTTGTAGCTATTGTCTTAACCTGTCGCTTGGAGGGAGACCTTTGTTTTAATTGTTCCTCTTTTTTTACCAGCCATGATGACCCTTTGTTAGTGTCCTTGTCTTATTTGTTGTACTGCAGTGGCCTGCGTGTTGCTATTATGCTGAAAGTGAGACCACCAGTATTTCCTATACCATCAGGGTTCCCGTGATGAATGAGTTTCCATTGAACATCTAGATTAATACAGACTAAGAATAAAGCCCTAGTCTGTCCCTAAACATTAGTCAGTAAAAACCCTGTCCACAAATTAAAGAATACCTGTTTGTGGTGGTGTTATTTTGTGCCATTGAGTTGACCACACTCATAGTGACCCTAGAACAATGGCTTTGAACTTTGCCCTACCCTGAGCCAACCACACTGTCTTCAACACACCTGACCCCCATTGCAAAAGTCATTGTGCCAATCTGTTTCATCCAGGGTCTTCCTTTCTTGCCCTAACCTTTTACCCTTGCAAGCTTGATGTCCTTGTCCCAGAACTAGCCCTTCTTCACAACGTGGCCAAAGTATGTGAGACAGAGTTTCAAAATCCTTGCCTCCAAAAAGCAACCTGGTTTCCTGCTCTCTAGGACAGATCTGTTTGTTCTCTTGGCAGTCCATGGCATGTTCAGAACTCTTCTCCAGTATCACAGCTCAAAACCACTGTTTCTTCCTCTGAATCTTGGGGTCATTGTTCAGCTCTCAGATACATTAACAAGCAACTGAAAAGATCATGCTTTCGATCTAGTGCATCTTAGTCTTTAGACTGACATCATTGCTCTTTAGCACTCTGGAGAGGTTCTTGACAGCAGATTTTCCCAAGGCAACTCATCTTTTGATTTCCTGACTGCTAATGCCAAGGGTGTTGATTGCAGTCACGAGCAGGATGAAATAGTTAACAAGTTCAATCTTTTCTCCATCTATTGTGATGCAGTCTGTTGGCCCAGTGTTGAGGATTTTGTCTTCTTGATGTTCAGATGCAGTCCATGTGGAGGGTTACAGCCCTTGATCTGCAGCAAGCACTTCAAGTTCTCCTTAGTTTGAGTAGGCAAACTTGTGTCATCTGTATAATGCAAGTTGCTGATGAGTCTTCTTTCAATCCTGATGTCACACTCTTTTTCATAAAGTTCAGCCTCTCTGATAATTTGCTCAGTATATAGAATGAAACGATACGGATAAAGGACACATCCCTATCACATTCCTTTCTTGATTTTGAACCATGCAGTGTTATTTGCTTTGCTCTCACAAGAGATTCTTGGTCTAGGTATAGATTCCAAGTAAGCACAATCAATTGTTAAGGGATTCCCATTCTTCTCAATTTTAGTCACGATTTGTTGTATAGTCAAATGCCTTTGCATAGTCAATAAAACACAAATAGTCAACCTTCTGGTTCTCTCTGCTTTCAGCCAATAGCCATCTGACAGCAGCAATGGTATTCTGAGTGCCATGGCCTCTTCTAAATTCAGCTTATATTTCTGGCAGTTCTCTATTGATGTCCTGTTCTGTAAAGTTTTAGAGACTCTTCAGCAAGATTTTACTTGCATGAATATTAATTGTATTGTTTGATGAACTTCTGCATTCTGATGGATCACCTCTTTCAGGAATGGAAACAAACCTGGATCTCTTCCAGTGAGTTGGTTAGTTCTTCAGATTACTTGGCACAACCTCATGAACTGTTGTTGTTGTTGTTGCCAAGTTGCTTGAGACTCATGTTGTTGTTGTTGCTGTTGTTGTTGTTGTTATGATGTGCCATTGAGTCATTTGCGACTCATAGCAACCCTATGCACAACAGCCCTAAACCCTGCTCTATCCTGTGCCAATCACACTGCCTCTGACACACACATCCCGATGACCCCAGTCACTGAATCAATCCACTTCATAGAGGGTCTTCCCCTCCTGCGCTGTCCCTCCACCCGACCAAGCGTGATGTCCTTCTCCAAGGACTGGTCTCTCCTCACAAAATGTCCAAAGTATGTTAGACAGAGCCTCAGAATCCTTGCCTCCAACGAGCAGCCTAGTTTAACCCTCTCTAAGATGAATCTGTTTGTTTTCTTGGCAGTCCATGGTACATTCAATACTCTT
>NW_006399777.1:11728762-11736377 GCF_000299155.1 Elephantulus edwardii
CTGAAACAATCAGCTCATCAGTGGTCTTCCTCTCTTCCTTTTTCCCTTCACCCTTCCAGGCATGACGTACCTCTCCAAGGACTCCTCCTTGCAACATGTCCAAAGTATGTCAGATGAAACTTCAGAATCCTTGCCTCCAAGGAGCAGCCTGGCTTCACCCTCTCCAGGATGAACATGTTTGTTCTCCTAGCAGTCCATGGTTTATTCAGCACTCTTCTCTAGCACCACAGCTCAAAGGCATCAATTATCTTTTTATCATCTCTAGTCATTGTCCAGCTCATCTGTAGAATCCTTAATATTATCCTTTTTAAAACGAAAACCAAAACCTGTAAGTCTGCCACCAAGTTGGTTTTGTCTCATAGTGACCCTTCATTGTGTTTCCAAGGCTGTAAATCACAACAAGAAGACACTGCCCGTCATTTCCCCCCAGAGCCACTGGTAGAACCATCGGAGACACGAGGCCTTTGGATTAGCAATGCAACGTGCTATAAACTACATCTTCAAAATTCACTCTTTTTTTTGCATATATGCACTGTATATATTTTTGTGTATGTGTTTATGTGGCTTTAAGACTAGATATAGGGAGCATATTAATAATATATATTTCTGGATCATAAGATTCTCTGAGAATTTGGTCTATATTTAGGAGCCTGGACAGTGCTGTATTTTCACTCCTTATAGTATTTGCTTCATAATAGATGCTGTCTAAATATTTGCTGCATAAATGAGTGAACTAAATAATTACTTGTAGAATTAAAATACCAGAAGACCTGTAATTAAGCTAATTTAGTTGCATTCAGCTGAAACAAAGTATTTGTCTGATTTCATTACCAAGTAATTAACCCTTCAAATGATTGCTTGCCTTTAGAAATGGTACGTTTTATGCTTCGATTCTGGGTCACCAGTAGAATTTTCTAGGAAATATTTTGGGATGGGAAAATTACGCCTTAAACTTCTTTGAAAATTGTATCATAGTGGAATTCATTTATTCCATCCATACCTAAAGATTGTCCTTATTTCAATCAACTCAAGATAGATAATGAGTGTTATTTTCATTATTACCTACCAATTGTTATGTTGTTGTTGTTGTTGCTATTTTCTTCAAAGCAGCTTGAAATTCTTCCTTCAGCACCATAGGCTCTTGCTCAAATGTTATTTCATTAAATACAACAGCCCTGAAAGCTGCCTCTCCTCTCAGACACACCTATTCTCATACCCCACTCACTGAAACAATCAGCTAGCTCATCAGTGGTCTTCCTCTCTTCCTTTTTCCCTTCACCCTTCCAGGCATGACGTACCTCTCCAAGGACTCCTCTTTGCAACATGTCCAAAGTATGTCACATGAAACTGAGTATGACTTATAAGCGACCCTTGAACAACAGACCTGAACGCTGTCCTACCTTTGCCATCTTCACCATCTCAGATACACTTGAGCCCGTTGCTGCAGTCACCGTATCAATCTATCCTAATGAGGGCCTTCTCATCTCCAACCCTCTACCTTTCCAAGCATGCTACCCCTTCTCCTAGCAACATGTCCAAAGTATCAGAGATGAAACTTTGTCATCTTTGCCTCCAAGAAGCATTCCAGCTCCACCTTCTCCAAGACATACCTTACTCATTCTTTTGGAAGTCCATGGGATATTCAGCTCTCTTCTCCAACACCACAACTCAAAGACACCCATTCTTCTTCTCTTGACCTCATTAATCATCCACCTCTCAAATGCATAGCAAGCAATGAGGAAGAGCATGGCCTGAATGGCTGTGGAGTTGATTTTAGTTCATTGAGACGCCAGGAGGCAGAGCAGAACTGCCCCATAGGATTTCAGAGCCCGTAAATCTTTTCTAAAGATGACTGCCACGTCTTTCCTCGGCAGTGCAGTTCATGGGTTCAAATCATCAACTTTTTGTGTCTGAGATGATGAGGCCAAACACTCAGCCTCTGAACCACTAGGGCTCCTTTCCCACTTGTTGTTATGTGCTGTCAAGTTGCCTGTGACTTGTATCGACCCTATGTACAACAGCCCTAAACCCTGCTCTATTCTGTGCCAATCTTATTGTCTCTGACACACCTATCACCATTACCCCAGTCACTGAATCAATCCATCTCACCTAGAGTCTTCTCTCTTGAGCTGTCCCTCCACCCTCCCAAGCATGATGTCCCTCTCCAAGGACTGGTCCTGCCTTGCAGTGTGTCCAGAGTATGTAAGACGAAGCTTCAGAATCCTTGTCTCCAAGGAGCAGCCTGGTCTCGCTCTCTCTAAGATGAACTTGTTTGTTCTCCTAGCAGTCTGTGGTATATTCAATACTCTTCTCCAACACCATAGCTCAAAGGCATCAATTCTCCTTCTATCATCCCTAGATGATCCGTGCTCTAAGGCACCTCTCTGATATTTTACAGAGCAAAAGACATTCATTTAAAGACTAAGGTACACCTGATCCAAGCCATGATATTTCCAGCTATCTCCTTTACATGTGAAAAGCGGGCAATGAATAGGTGTGACAGAAGAATTAATGTTTTTGAGTTGTGGTGTGGGAGAGGTATACTGAATATCTCATGGACTACCCAAAGAACAGAAATGATTGTCTTTGAGGAAATGCAACGAGGTTCTCCTTGGAGACAGGTAGGGTGAAACTTCATCTCACTTACTTTGAGTGTGTTGTCAAGAGGGCCTAATCCTGGGAAGGAGATATGCAGGGACAGGTAGAGAGTCAGAGAAAGATAGGAAGATCTTCAACAAGGTAGATTTGCATGTGACTATAACAATCAACTCAAGCACGTCTGGGATTGTGAAGATGGTGCAGGATTGGACAAGGTCGAAATCTTTTGTTCATAAGGTTGCTGTGAATTATAGTCAACCCCATGGCACAGAACAATAGCAATAAAGTAATTAATGAATTACAATGCCTAATCAACCTCTTATTGTGTATTGCCTTTCATCACGAAAGCACAATTATGGAAAAAGATCGCTATAGCTCTGCCAGCTCAGAGGTACATAGTTTGAACCCCCCAGCGGCTCCCTCCACAAGAGAAAGTTGAGCAGTCTCCTTTCATGGAATTTACTGCCTCTGAAAACCTGCTAGAGGGTCAGTTACAGGTTGGTTCCAACTTGACGGTACATAACAACAGACAACAGTGAGGAGATGTTTACACATAGATAAACTCAACCTCTGTGGGTCAAGAGTGGTGGAAAGAAAGGAAGAGGGAAGTGAAAAAATTGATATATAGATAAGTTGGATGAAAAGAAAAGTCCAAGTTAGAAATCTACCCAGCGGTGCCTTGGAAGAAAAACCTGGCAATTTGCTTCCCAAATGTCACCATTGTGAAGTTCCTGTGGGGAACATGGTGTTGCCATGAATTGAAACGGACTGGACAGCAACTATTTTGTCCCCTGGCCTGCCCTTCCTCCGCATCACATGGGGCTTCAGTTCGGCCAAGTGTAGCATTCAGCATGGGTCAGTTTGTTGATTGTCCTGTGAGGGCTTGGAGGAGAAGAAGGACAAAACAAAGACTCTCACTCTTACGAGGAAACGGACTGTAACAGCTTCTAGACCCAAGAACCTTTCTCACAAAAGCAAAATAACCTCAGCTAAAACAAATCATTGAAAAATGCATTTTCCTCATTTGGTCTAATTCTTGTTGGACACAAGAATTGTCTATGAATTTACCCCCCTGTTGACCTGCCTCTGCTCCTAGTCCTGGCCCATAGACATGCACATTCAACCAAAACACTACAGGGCAGCTGATGTATTGCTTCCAAATGATGATGCCTCCTTTTGCGTTATCTTTCTGTGTGACTGTTAAAATTCTAACCTGTGTAACCGTTGTTATTTAGTGGAGAAGCAATGCTGAGTCGTTTCTGATTTTATTGCGAATCCTGCAATGCAGAGAATATACAACAGGAGATGTTTGACTAGCAGGTTCTGTCTGGGCTCACATGGCGACGTTTTTCCATTAAAGTTTTCAAACTGCTCAGCTGTAGCACGCATTTCTTCAGCAGGCAAACGAGAAAGAGACTTCCAGATGATCCCTTGCGGTTTGCTCATTAATTGCAATCTATTAATGATGGCAGTTTTCTAGTTTCACATGATAGATGGCAGACCTTCCTAAAATGTGTCTCAAAGAGAAAGGGCCTTGTCCACCATGCCTGGATTTTTATTTCTCCTCCCCCTTGACTGTCTCTCTCCCTGGCTGCTCAGAACTAGCACAGATCAGTATATTCATAAATGATTTACAGAAGTAATTCCTGTCGACCCTCTTGGGACATGGAGTTTTTATGATGTTGCCAGATGCGCCATCAGCAAAAATCATCCGGTTCAGAAAGTTGTGACGAATTGAGTCAGAGTCAATTAATTCCCTGAAGGTGGTCGGTGGGCTGGTGTGGACTTGCACTGGAGACCTCACCCAGCCTCTGCCTCACTGAGATTCCATCCTCCCACTTGAAGACTAAAAGGATTCTGTAACTACGACATTGACTGAAGGTTGTCATTGGGAAGGAGAGATTTTGTCATTGTTTCTCTCTCACATAAAAAGGCTATTTCAGTCCAAGAAAGGGTCGTAGGGGAAGCTTCGAAGGACTCTAGACAATCCTATTTCATCCAGGCACGAAAATTACTGGATCCCAGCTTTGTTTGTTGGGTCTGCCATCTTGAATGAAAATTGCCCGTCAGAAGCTCTCTTTACTTGTCTGCGTCCACACCACGTGAGTGTTATACTCCAGTAAAGAGTTTTGTTTATCCCACCTTGCTGGGTAGTCTGTGGTTCAAACCTTCGTTGCTCCCACACCTCCAAATGAAATGACCAGCTGCTTGAGGGTAAGCATTACATACTCGCCATCTTTAGTTAGGAGGATGCCATTCACCAGGGAAGTTCTGACACGTTTTTGCTGAATGAGTGAAGGAATCCAACCGTGTTTGATAATGAATTTGTCTTCCAGTGTCTATGGAAGAATACATGAGATTCGTTCTGGGCTTTGAAACCACTTTGCTGAATTACGCTACAATAACTAAACTGAGAAAGTGGCACTGAGAGAAGATTTTTACTTACTATATAGACTCAGGGGAGACCCTATAAGAAAGAGTGAAAATGCCCTAGAAGATTTCTCAGGTTGTCGCCTTTCCAAAAACAGGCTGCCTCATCCTTCCGTTACAGCCAGGCTGGCATTTGAACTGCCAACCTTTCTATTTGCAGCCAGGGGCTTATCCACTGTGCCAGCAGTTCTCTGCCATCTATGCAAAGACTTGAACTGACACTTCTCAAACCAAAAATTCTGTATTCCTAAGGAACAGTCCCTCAGCGGAGAATACAACACCCACACCCCCGTGCAATCTGGCACAGTAGTGTTCTTTGATGACGAATTAGATCTTTGGGGAAAAGTTCTCTGTGTTGTCTCTGGTTACACAGTCAAGGAATCTTGTGAATTTGCTGATGTGTAAGTTTCCCTTTAATGTAAGGCAGGCGAGGCCAGGGGAGAGGAGTGGAGGAGAGAGAGTCTCTTGGGGGAAGAGTCTGAGTGTTGACAAAACACAGAGTCACAGCCATTCTCCTGGAAGAGCACGTTAAAACAGAAGTGCAACAATGACTGAGAGCTTTAAAGGTTCAAGATCTAATATTTGTGTCGTTTTTCATCTCTGGGCTCTGTAGGACAGACAGGGAGTCTATTTGCCCAGTGACTTTGTAAATATCAGAATGGGAATCAGAAACCTCGGGCTTGATTCATTGAGTGTAACTAAACAATCTCTCCTAGTTAAATAATTTATAAAGTATGAGGGCCCTGAGAAGTGCCTAATCAGCTACTTACTTTGAGATCTCCTGCTATGCTTTTAAGAGGTTTTGATTTGTCAAAATCAGGGTTTTTCTTTTTCAAACACTTTATTAGTTTGTGGAACACAGACTAAATTTACAGGACCTTCCTTCTCCAACGTAGACTTCTTTGTATTTGTCATGACCTAGAATAACCTGCAGTTTTTCCTGTTGTTTGCATTTATTGACCAGACACGACTCATAACTGTTCCAGAATTTAAGATCTAAGAACATGGGCATAACTTGTTGTTGTTGTTATGTGCCGTCGAGTCACTTGAAACTCATAGCGACCCTATGTACAACAGCCCTAAACTCCACTCTGTCCTGTGCCAATCGCACTGTCTCTGACACACCCATCCCAATTACCCCAGTCACTGAATCAATCCACCTCATAGAGGGTCTTCCCCTCCTGCGCTGTCCCTCCAACCTCCCAAGCATGATGGCATGATGTCCCTCTCCAAGGACCTGTCCCTCCTTACAACATGACATAACTAATTAGCCTAACATAAAACTCTAGAAAATGCAACTTCTTCATTTCCTCACTTCATTTCTGTTTTAGCCCATATGCATACGTAACTTATGTATTATAGTCATAAGGCAAAGAACCCTGGTGATGGGGAACGTATATAGGCTGTTAACTAAAAGGTCAGAGGTTCAAATCTACTGATTGCTCTTTGGAAAAAAGAAATCATTTATCCTAAAGAGTAACAAAACTCTATGAGTTGTTCTCTAGTCGACAGCACCTAACAACCACATTTGGGGCAAAAGTACTTTTCGTCTCTACTCACCTGGGTGAAAGAAGAAGGGTACTCAGGGATAGTAGGAAAAATGGTTGTGTGGCTAATTGCATCGTGACCTTTGTTTTAAAATAAGAACTGGATGGTACCCAAATACCATTACTGATTTTAACCAAAAAATCCTGATCAGAAGGGGGCAGCTTGCAACAATTAATGAATGTAAACCCAAAATCTCTGTAAATGTTCATTAAAACGAATAAAATTTAATTATTTTTTATAAAAAGGGGGCAGGTGTAGGACTGGATTTTTAAATGTTTTGGGATCTAGGTTTTCTAGAACCATGAAAGCTGGAGGAACTCTTGAAACTATTGCCAGAATTAATGATTGGTTAGCCTTAAACCAAAACTATCCCTTGATAGTTCACTTAGCTATTAAAGAAACCTGTCTTTTTTTTTTAACTGAGATTTTATTGTAAGTTTATAAAGAACTTGGATTTCCGTTCATTCATTGTTGCACATTTTCCTCCCTGTCCCCTTTCCCTCCCATTTTGCTTTTTTCTTTGTGGGAAATAAAAAAGTTATTTCATTGTTATACAGTCCCCCCCCGCCCCCAACACATACCCCTTCAGACCACTTGACTATGCAGCTCTTATTCTGGACTCTTGTCATACCAATAATACCTAATCATATATTCCTTTTATACAGTTCTCTCCCTCATCTGTTTCAGCTGGGAACCCAACTGGGGGTTGCCAGGAGTTGGAATTAATTGATGACCTTGGCTTTGAGGTTTATAATTTGGAATCCCAGAACACTTAATGATGAGCCTGTGAAACCTACATATAAATGAAGAATTAGTTGTCTGAACAGAATAAAGGAACACTGCCTGGTTTAAAATTAGGGAAGGCATCTGTAAGACTTGTATCCTTTCTCCATCATTGACAGCTTCACTCTTTTCTCCATCTATCTCTATCTAGGATGTTACTGGTTGGTCCAGTGGTGAGGACCTTTGTTTTCTTGATGTTAAGATATAGTTCCTATTGTTGTTGTTATGTGCCGTCGAGTCACTTGCGACTCATAGC
>NW_006399777.1:11736762-11743341 GCF_000299155.1 Elephantulus edwardii
CTCTCTGATTAAGCTTTGATCTCCTGCGGTCAGTGCTCGAAGTCATCCTTCTCTGTTGGCAGGATTGTCATCTGCATAGGCCAGATGTTGACGAGTCTTCTTTGAGTATATGAGTCAGTGGAAATAGTATGGTTTGGGCTAGATGGGCAACTCAGTCTTCAAAATTATATTCTCAGTTTTTAGCACTTAACAGAGACTCCTTGGGAGAAGGTTTGTCCAGTGCAATACCATTGTTTGCAATGTGTTCAAGTGGACACATTTTGGAGACTCCCTACTGAAGACTATAGTCTTTGCGCTTTACCAGTAAGTGCTTCTTGCTTTCAGTAAAGAAAGTGTGTCATCTGCATATCACAGGTTGTACATGAGTTTCCTCTAGTCCTGCTCCTGAGTTCTACTTTATATAACCCAGCTTCTTAAATGTTTGCTCAGCTTATAAATGAATACATTTGGGGAGAAGATACAAGCTTAAATCACCTCTATTCTGATTTTAACCATATAGTATCCCCTTGTTCTAATCAAAGGAGTGCATCTTGGTCTGTGTACAGGTTCCACATGAGCATAATGAAATGTTCTGCAATTTCCGTTCTTTGCAATATTATCCGTGCTTTACTATTATAGTGGAATTCCTTTGCATAGACTAGTGATTTGTTAGTCTGTTGACTATCGTTTTACTAGACACAGGTAAACATTTTTTGTTATTCTCTGTTTTTCAAAGACTCATCTGATGTCAGCAGTGAATTCTGTTGTTCCACATCCTCTTCTGAATCCAGCTTTCTGAGAAACAGCTCTTGATGCTTGGTGCTTCAGACAATGTAGCTGAAAATGTAAATACAAAATTCTGATATCTGTGTAACTAAATAAATCTACAAAAGGAAGCATTGGATTGTAGGGATCCCAACTGCTCCATGGGGTGAAAAAAACCAAACAAAACCCAAAACATTTCATCACTGTTTCAACAACCTCTTTTTGATCTTGACCCTCTTTCTGCCTTAATCATATGTCCCTCTTTCTTGTTGATCTCAAATTTTTCCATCCCCTTAATCTTATATCCATAATAAGTCACCTTGATAACTGTCGTCAAGAAAAACAAAACAAAAACTCAAGAACTGTGTAGCTTTGGGGAATGCCATGATTAGGGATGTCTCCAAGGTACTGAAGAGCAATGACATCAGTTTGAGGACTAAGGTGTGCCTGATTTATGCCATGGTCTTTTCACTTGCTTCCTATGCAGCAGAAAGCTGGCCATTGACTAAAGGTGAGAGTCAAAGACGCCCTGCCTCTGAGTTATGGTGTTAGAGAAGAGGGCTGAATATCATGGGTTGCCATAAAGGCAGGAAAATAAAACACAAATCAAAAACCTTTCTTGGAGAAGATGCAGCCAGGGTGGCCCCTAGAGGGAAGGATAACAAAACTCTGTACCACATATTATGGTTAGAAGAGGGCATTCCTTGAGAAGGACATCATGCTTGAAAAGGTGTAGGGTCAGTAAAAATATAGATGTTCAACAAAGCAAATTGACACTAGAGCAACGGGGCTCCACTGGAGTAGGGAAGGTGGGGAGGGCGTCGGACAGGGCAGTGTTTAAGTCTGTGGTTCATAGGGTCACGGTGAGTCGTGAATGACTCAATGGCATGTAACAACAACAGAAATCCATACAAAATGTATTTTTAATGGTACTAAAACCAATCCTCATTGGATGTGTAGATAACCCTGACCATTATTTGGAGAAATTAATTTGGAGAAATTAATGGAGGAAGAATTCTTTAGAAATTTCATTATTAAAAAGGAGAACATTATTCTATCAAGTCCCTGCAACGTTGAGCAATCACATCTCTGAGTAAGACCCATTTCATTATACCCTTGATCCGATTGTGCTTTTTATTGTTTTAGATGTTTCAATTAATTCAATTTTAATTGCGTGTCAGCATTTTATTCTGAGCCCAAAATGTGTCTTAAAAAAATTGCAAGTTATCAAGTCAAATCACATTGTTTATCTTTTTCGTTTTTTCTCCCCTTATCTGCTGCTGTAACTCTGGGACAGATTCTTGTGGCAGCAGCTGTTGTGGCACTTTTTGTAGAGAGAGATTTAAGCAACAATATAAATGAATGCTTTCCAGAGTAAGAAAGGAAATGGTCATACGGAGCAGGCACAAGGGAAATGGAAGGGACTACCTAAACATGAAATATGTAAATCAGATCACTTGGAAACATGCAAACGTCTTATAAACTCAATTTCTGACAATTTGTAAAAAGCTTTCTTGTATGTATTCACGGACAAAGGAAATAGATTTTTTTTAAAAAGTCATTATCTTTGGTTGGTAGATTTCAGGATGTCATGCAAAAATAATATTTCTTTAAAAATTCAGAGATTCACAAGTTCTTGTGATATTTATTTGGTTATCCCCAATACCATAGTCAACTCTTGAATTTTTTCAGATAAATCCATTAGATCTCATTCTGAATACTAATCTCTCCATCCTTACCTACTTCATAAATGTCTTCTTAGCTGCCAAGAAAACAAACAGATTCATCCTGGAGAGGGTTAAACCAGGCTTCTCCTTGGAGGCAAGGATTCTGGGGCTTCATCTGACATACTTTGGGTATGTTGTAAGGAGGGACAGGTCCTTGGAGAGGGATATCATGCTGGGTAGAGTAGAGGTACGGTGTAAGAAGGGAAGACCCTCAATGAGATGGATTGATTCAGTGACTGGGGTAATCGGGATGGGTGTGTCAGAGGCAGTGCGATTGGCACAGGACCGAGCAGGGTTTAGGGCTGTTGTACATAGGGTCGCTATGAGTCACAAACGACTCAACGGCACATAACAACAAGAGCATCTGGTAAAGTTCCATGAGTCTAAAATACTTTTTGTGGAACAAAAATGCATTGAAAAGTTAACTTACTAGTGAATTTCAATTCAGTGGACTGTACTTTACCATTGGCTTACAGTTAAGTTATAGCTTTGTTCCCAGGATGGAAAGGAAAAAATGTCAAGTCTAAATTAAAATTACATTTAGAAATCTTGTTCATCATTAATCATATATATTTAAGGGAAAATGACTAAATATTTACTTAAACATTATAGTGACAGAATGACAAACTATAAACAATTTCTGTAAAATATCCAAGATGTATTAACTGAAGTATAACCAATCTGTTAATTTGTTGGAATTAGTGTTTGTAGCTTTAGTAGTGTAAACCAATTATTTGGTTTGTGATCTGCTACCAAGAAAGCAGTTTTGGGTTTTGTGAGCATCTTTGATCTATTCTTTGTTTCCAGTTACAAAATACTTCATGGTGGTCAGAGTCAACACATAGAGTGCATCACCACGTATACCATTAATAAAATGAGTTCCAATTTTTCTTACATTAGCGGAGTTTTGGTGGTGTTGGAAAAGAGTGCTGACTATGCCATCGACTGCCAAGAGAACAGAAAGACATGTCTTGGAGAAGGTGCAGCCAGAGGGCCCCTTGGAGGCAAGAATGGTGACATTTCGTCTTACATACTTTGGGCATGTTGCTAGGAGAGGCTGTTCCTTTGAGAAGCACATCATTCTTGGAAAGGTGGAGGGACAGTGAAGGAGAGAAAGAGTCTCAACTAGGTGGATTAACACAGTGATTGCAGCAATAGACTCAAGTGTGTCAGAGATGATGAGTTTGGCACAAGATAAGACAAGGTTGTTTATAAGGTTGTTATGAGTCTTACTCAAGTTGACAGCACATAATAATAGTAGGAGGAGTGGCATCCACTTCCTAAACAATTTGTCTCTGGAAACTCTATGAACTTTGATAAATGTCGATAGTTGTGGAGGAGCTTCAGGCCTTTTATCCCTAGGGTCGCTATGAGTCATGCTTGACTTGAAGGCGGATAATGATGATGATAATAATAATAATAATAATAATATAATAAATTGTTCAAATATCAGTAAAGCATACATAGAACTATTTTAGCTGAATGTTTGTCAAATTCCCATTTCTCAGTATTGAAAATATTGTATCTCAAATTTTTCCCTCCAGTAAAAGTTCCTTTTCAAATTTAAATATCTACTCTCCTTTTTTTCTAAATTTGATATTTTAAGGTTTTGCCAAGTGATATTTCTAAATATAAAGAAAAAAAATCATCACTATTTCTCACTCAAGATTTTACTCTGAAACCATTTAGGTCACATTTTAATATTCAAGTAAAAAAATACATCTAAATTGCTGATGCTTTAAATTGGAGATTTTGCTAGTTGGTCAGGAAAAAAAAATAATGGGGCCATTTGCCTGAGGGTGTTTCTAGCCATGGTCTAATAAGTGTATTTTCATTTGGCACCTTAACTGAAGCACTCCTGAGAGGTCACCCCTCCTGCCTCTTACCCAGGCCAGATCACATTTCTCTAAGCTTTCCATATGCTTGGAAAACCATTTAAAGACAAGCGGATGGCAAAGTTAATGAAATTGGAATGCAGCACAGTAGCTTAATGAGACACACGCAAAAATGATGTTGGGATGCAGTTTGGAGAAAAGTACCCGAGAACGGAGGATTTTGGGGTCATGGGTGGCAATTTCAGCTCCTCCTGTGTAACACATTTGCTTTCATTCACCTGCTATGCATCTGAGATCTGGACACTGAATAAGGATGACAGAAGAATCAGTGTCTTCAAGCTGTGGTGTTAGAGAAGAGGACTAAATATCCCATGGACTGCCACAAGAACAGACAGATAGATCTTGGAGAAAGTGAAGCCAGAATTCTCCTTTGGAAGCAAGGGTGGCTAAGCTTCATATCACATACTTTGGGGATGTTGTTGTTGTGGTGGTTGTTGTTATGTGTCAGCTTATGGTGCCACACCATTGGGTTTCCAAGGCTGTAAATCACGTGCGAGGAGATTGCCCGCGTTTCTCTTGAGGGACTGGTGAATTTGAACCGTCAGAGAGACTCAGGCTTTAGATTACACAACCAGATCACCCGAGTTCCCTACAGTTGTTGTGTTTGCAGTGCTGACTCAGAGTGGATTTTCAGAGGCTGTAAATTGCAAAGGAGGAGATGGCCTATCTTTTTCCCATGGACCAGATGGAGATTTGAACTGCTAGCCCTGGAGTTGGCAAAGCAACTCCTTACCACTCTACCTTCAGAGCTGTCTACTGTTCGTCCTTTTAAGAAAGGCAGCCTATTCCTTCTAACAGATGATACTTGATTTTAAAATTATAACAGTAAACACAAGGGTTGAGGACTTTTATTCATAGGGTCACTATGAGTCACCTACGACTGGACAGCACTTAACAACAATAACATCAACATAGAGAGAGATCGGTTGGCCTAGTGGAGAGAAAGTGATGCTACCAAGCCAATGGTGGGTGACTTCTAATCCGCAGCCCTCAGACCTGTTTTTCATTGTTGTTGTTCAAACATTCTTCTAGGTCATATAGCCCTGGTGTGTCCACTTGCTGTACAGAGGTAACTCGTGGTTGCTGTGATGCTGAACACTGTGACACTGATGTGTCAAATGTGATAATGGTTACTCATGGTGGACAGTGTTTGGTGGAGCTCCCCGATTAAAACAAGCTTGGAAGGAGGAGTGGCATCCACTTCTGAAATAGCTTGCCTCCGGAAATCCTATGAACCTGGAGAAAGGATGAAAGTCACACAAGCATTGAGGACTTTCATTCATAGGATCGCCATGAGTCGCCTACGACTCGACGGCACTTAACAACAACAACAACAACAACGACAAAACTAAGTAAGTAGAAAAACCTGTATTCCTTTCCCCCTGCGTTATTTTTTCTGTAATAGATTCTTTAATACAAAGTCATCTGCTTCTTTCACTTCTCTCTTCCCTGTTAGCATGAACATTCCAATAGCTTCAGGGGCTGTTATACTCACAAGTACGTACACCCCAAGCTCTGAGAACTGTGTCTAACAGTAGGTGTTCAGTAAATACTGGTTAAATTCAGTGAATGAGTGCAATCAAGGCTCTGAATAAAAACAGCATATATTATTGCTTTGAATTAGATCCTAGATCTCATTTACTAACAGCAGAAGGTTGTTTCTGTTTAGTCTGATATCCCAAAAATGTGAATGATCAGAATACCAGAACCAGCTCCGTCGGGAGCTTGTGAATCATCCAAAGACTCATTCACTTATTGGCCGTAAAATGGTGACTATTCATCAGTGATTACGTTTTCTTTCCCCTGGTTGACTTTGCAATCAAGTCACTTGCTTTCATTTTGCTTCTCTCCTCTCTCTTCATTTTCAAAATTACACCTTTAAGGCACTGGAAGGTGGCCTCTCTTCTTCTCGAATGCAGCTTTGACTTAAGTACCAGTGCGATTCAGCATAGAAAGGCAGCACTATTTCCCTCCTGGTCTTTTATTATTGCCACTTTTCTTTTTTCCTTCTAGAAAGAGAAAAACAAGATGCCCCACTGTGCCATGTATGTGGCCCAGCCTTGTGACCTGACAGTTTGATCCTCTTACTTCATTTATTCAGAGGAGATATGACTTTCCTTTCTTACCCCAAACAGTGGGATCATGCTAAGCCCCTCGAATGTAACTGCCGTTTCCCCAAGTTGCTAAACTCATGCTGTGCTTTCTCTTTTTTT
>NW_006399777.1:11744221-11779405 GCF_000299155.1 Elephantulus edwardii
ATCACTTGCAATGCATCAGAGAGCTGGATAATGACTAGGGAAGATAAAAGGAGAATTGATGCCTTTGAGCGGTGGTGCTGGAGAATAGTATTGAGGTTACCACGGACTGCTAAGAAAACAAGCAGGTTCATCCTGGAGAAAGTTAAACAGGGTTGCTCCTTGGAGGCAAGGATTCTGAAGCTTCGTCTGACATACTTTGGACATGTTGTAAGGAGGGATCAGTCCTTGGAGAGGGACATCATGCTTGGGAGGGTGGAGGGCCAGCACAGGAGAGGAAGACCCTCTATGAGGTGGATTGATTCAGTGATTGGGGTAATGGGGTGAATCTGTCAGAGACAGTGATATTGGCACAGGACAGAGCAGGGTTTAGGGCTGTTGTACATAGGTCATTATGAGTCACAAGCAATTCGATGACACATAACAACAACAATAACATACTAGTTTATTTACAAAATTCGAATACATTGTTTTTCAGACAAGATTCTTCCAATTTCCCTTGCTCCCCCATTAAATTGTACAACCCATAATTAATCCTCCCCTCAACCCCCCACACATCCTCACCCCTCAGCTTCCACTCCCCCCCCATATCCCTTGGATCCCCATACTTGTTCTCCAATAATGATTTTATACAATATTTGTCAAAAGGCCTTTACTTGACCGAGGAGTCCTTCACATAATAAGGTGACCCACACAGAATCCATAAACACCCTATGTTTACTCTCCTGTCTACAAATGCGCATGAATCCTGATTCATTTCATGTTGAAGTGAGATCTTTGAGTTGCAGGAGAAAACAGAGCGTGGAGGAAGTGTAACCTGTTCTCGCTGACGTCGTGACGAGCAGCCTCAAATGTATGTGAATCTGCAGATCAGCTTGGTCAGAAACTTGGCTTCGCGTCTGTGTGTGTCCCTGCCACTTGACCCCTTCATCAGTCATCCAGAGCTCCATTCTGCGGGCGACAGGGTCAGATTAATGATGTTAACTGTCCCTCGGGACCAAAGTTAAGTGGCTAACTTGCCCCCTTCATAGTTTCTGGTTTATTATTGCTTCATTTAGGAATCCTAGTAGTAGCAAAATGCTCGGCAGTGCCCAGCGGTTCAAGCCCACCAGTCAACGCCGGTGGAAAGAGCTAGAGCAATGCGTTTCCAAGAAGATACCGAGTCTCAGCAAGCCTAGGGGAGATTGTTCTTTGTCTTGAAGGGTAAATGTGCTTTGACGTTGACATGTTAAGCAGCAAGCTTGTGTCAATTTTGTCTCTCTTTGGTAGCATGTGAATCTTCCTAAATGAATTCTATATGCACTTCTTAGGTGGCAGTTGGGAATACTCTGGCTCTTACTCCGTTCTTACTGCCGTGCGTAGAACATGTATGTAGTAGTTGCAAAGAGAGCTTCTCAATCATAGGAACCAGGGCGCGACCATTCATTTCATTCCATATGTCCATGTGGTCCACAGTGAGCCCAGCCTTTCCCCACAGTTGCTGCTACAGGGCTGTGGCTATCCTATAAAGTGCCTTTGTGAGAAGAGAAAGAGAACCTCCCTGAAGGGGACCCGGGTTGGAGTGGGAACTCTGGTAGACTAGTGGTAAGGAACTGTGTTGCCAACCTGGAGGCATGTGGTTCAAATCCACCAGCTACTCCGAAGGAGAAAGATGGGCAATCAACCCCCATGTGATTTACTGCCTCTGAAAACCCCCAGAGGGTCAGCTGTGAGTCAGTTCAGACTTGATGGTACACAACAACAACAACAACAGCAGCAGCTCCATCCTCAGCTGGACTCCTTTCAAATAGCTTTGACATGTAGAGTTGTACAGTTGTACAAAGTGAACATAAGCTTTTCTTTCTTTCCCCAACATTTCACTTTGAAAATCTACAACAGATTGTGTTCTCTGACTTAGTCTTATTTAAAACAAACTAAAGATACATTAAAAACATCTCTCCCTTATGTTGTAAGAAAATGAGGAGATTTTTGGAGAATTTGTATATTGGCCTCCTATCTGCCATACGATGCAACCAACTCTGAAAAAATACTAGCACGAAGCTCTTGTCTTCAATATTCAGCTTTATAATTAAAAGGGAAAAATTGGAATAAATAAATACAAATTTGATAGTCTTATTTATGACTTATTACTGTAGCTAATATTCTCCTTGGTCTCCCTCAAAAACATTGACTAACTCAGCTTTCTGGAGTTGCTGTTACAGAATAAGTTCTATAATTTATGTTATCCATTAAGGTCAATAAAAATTAAGAATTATATGTTAGCTCGCAGGAACAAGTTTGATGATATATCCTTCACTACAGTCTGCTGTTGGTTGATTTCAGAGGGGAATTAGCCTCACTTTTTTCTTCATTTCCAAGCGAACACATTCGGCATAGACTGTAGAATAATAAAATGTATAGATTCATAGGGTCATCTAGACCAGAGGTCAGGAAATTACACCTGAAGGACAAATCCAGTCCACAGCCCATTGTTGTAAATAAAGTTTTATTGGAACACGGCCAAGCATCTAGATCTTGTCTGTGGCTGCCTGCTTTCACTAAGGTCAATGTTGCAAAGAGACTTAATTTGACCAATAAAGGCTAAAAATTTACTGTCTAATCATTTACAGAGGAAGTTTGCTGACTTTTGTTCTAGACTCAGCACATAAATGTCCATTCAATAACTGGCATTTTAAAACAGTGGTATAAATTCCGTTTCTGGCCCAGACACTACCTATGTGATGTTAAGAAAATTACTTTGGATAAATATTTACATCTGTTGAGATAACAAGAGTACTTAATTGATGAAGTTCTAAAGGTTAATTAATAAACATCAAGCGCCTATAACTGTGCCTGCATCATTGTTAGCACTCAGCAACTGTTTACTTTCATTCATCAGATCAATTGATGAATTTTCTTCAAAGAAAAACACTCCCCTGACTATTATAATAATTAATCAGTTTCCCATTTTCCTTATAGTTTTATCATCCAAATGTACACCTTTGAATACTTTGGCTGGTCTCTTTTTCTTTTTATCACCTGTTTTTTGTCATTCTTCTATGTGGTATAGCAGTGGTCTCTGCACTGCTCTACAGAGGTAATTCTTGATTGCTGTGATGCTGAACACTGTGACACTGATGTGTCAAATGCGATCATGGTCACCCATGGTGGACAGTGTTTGGTGGAGCTTCCCGATTAAAACAAGCTTGGAAGCAGGAGTGGCATCCACTTAAATGCTGGCTCTGTCACAAACCATAGGTCCTTGCGGATGTCCCTAAACCTGAGACTCCCTTTACACGATTATAAAACGGGGAGTAATAACTTCATCTCATTCTCTGAGTTTTTACTAAAGATAGATGCACAGAGCAGCCAGCAAGTAATAGATGCTTGATGTTCCTCTTCCCATCAGCCTCTGGGGACACACACTGAGTCCTTGGGGAAGTGAGGTTTGTCTTAGCTCTCATGAACGCACTCAGTCTTCACTGGAGTGAGAATGAGAAGTAATGAGTCATTTATTGGCCAACACTCTACTCAGAGTTTAAGCCTAGAAGTATATGCTTTCTTTACACACACACACACACACACACACACCTCTCTTTTCTGTTTTAATCTGAAGGAAGTTTCCATTATTGCTAGTCAGTAAAGTTTATTTTTCATTCCCTTTGTTTTCTGAGAAAATGTAACTGGCATCTTCTAGCAGCCTTATAATACAAACCAGTTTGTCTCTTAAACTTTGAGCAGGGTCCCCTTTGCTTCTCAGGGGGTCATAGGTATCCCCATTCTTATCTGGTTTGAAGGGCTCCAGCTGACAGGGAAAGAAAGCCATTTCCTGTGGCTCCTTTCAGAAATCTGGTGACAGAATTGTCAGCCTCATGCCTTCTCCCGAACATGCACCTATCACCACCCCACGCACCCACCCAACCACACACACACTCACACACTCACGTACATACACACACACACCCCCATCCCTCTCACAGCTTTGTCATTGCCTTTCCCTCTCCCCTGTACACATATGCCCCTTAAATATGCATTGTGCTTCTCCACATTTCTCTACAATGTTCTTTTTCATTTGTGAGAAAGTATCCTTCTCAAAAGTGAATATGCTGGGAAATTGACATTTCTTAAAAACAAAACCAAACTATAAATTCTCCTCTGGAAAAACTGGAACGGAAACCAGCTGTAACCAGGCAGCTCTGAGCCAGCCATTTGTCCAGCCAGAGTGACCTCCATCTACCCAATGGGAGTGTCCGGAGACATTCTATGCACCAGTAACTAAAACTATAAACACTTGGATGTGTTTTCTTGAGAGAAGGCAGAATTCATTTGCTGTGACTTTCTTTTGATCTAGAGCTTTACGGTGTAGGTATAAAATTGCTATAATCAAAGAAAAAGGAAAATAACAAGTGATGACAAAGCTGTGGATAAATTGGAGTTTTCCTCTTTCTCTAGTGGGCATGTTAAATGGTTCAGCAGCTGTGGAAATCAGTTTGTTGGCTCCTCAAAGAGTTAACCATAGAATTAGCAAATGACTCAGCAATTCTCCTCCATGGTATATTCACAGAAGAATTGAGAACGGGAACTCCATGTGTATGTGTGTTTATAACAGCGTTCTCTCAGTAGTCAAAGGGTGGACGGAGAGCTAGATAGGTAATTTGTGGAATAAACATATTGTTGTTGTTGTTGTTCTGTGCCGTCGAGTCACTTGTGACTCATAGCGACTCTATGTACAACAGACCTAAACTCTGCGCTGTCCTGTGTCAATATTATTGTCTCCAACACACCTACCCCATTACCCCAGTCACTGAATCAATCCACGTCATAGAGGGTCTTCCCCTCCTGCGCTGTCCCTCCACCCTCCCAAGCATGATGCCCTCTCCAATGAAAAGTTCGTCCTTACAGCTTGTCCAAAGAATATCAGACAAAACCATAGAATTCTCGCCTCCAAGGATCAGTCCGATTTAACCCTCTCCAGGATAAATCTGTTTGTTTTCTTAGCAGTCAACGGTACACTCAATACTCTTCTCCAGCACCACATCTCAAAGGCCTCAATTCTTCTATCCTCCCTAGTCATTGTCCAACTCTCTGATGCATAACAAGTGATTGCAAAGACCATGGCCTATATCAGGGGCACCTTAGTCTCCAGAGCGACACCATTGCTCTTCAGTATTTTGGAGAGGTCCCTAACAGCAGACTTTCCCATCACAATATGTCTTTTAATTTCCTGGCTGCTGGTGCCAAGAATGTTGATTGTGGAAGCCAAGCAAACTAAAGCTGTGAACAATCTCAGTCTCTTCACCATCCATCCTGATGCTGCCAATTGGTCCAGTGGTGAGAATGTTTGTCTCCTTGACATTGAGCCTCAATCCATACTGGAGGCTGCAGTCCTTGACCCTTTGCAGCAAGTGCTTCAGGTCCTTCTCAGTTTCAGCAAGCAGGGTTGTGTCATCCGCGTATCGCAGGTTGTTGATAGATCTTCGACCAATCCTGATGTCGCATTTCTCCTCATAGAGACCAACCTCCCGGATAATCTGTTCTGCATATAGGTTGAAAAGGTATGGAGACAGGACACATCCCTGGCGTACGTCTTTCCCAGTTTTGAACCATGCAATGTTTCTTTGCTCTGTTCTGACAGCTGCATCTTGGTCCAAGTATAGATTTCACATTAGCACGATCAAGATAAGATATAATGAAGATGCCATTGAATCTGAAGTTTCCTATTGAAAGCAACCTTTAAAAAAAGGCCTCCTTAAAATGAGTCAATCACAAAAGGACAAATATTATCTCTGTCATAAAGAGCTAAAATCAGGCTTATGCAGAGAATCATACTAGTATATTTACGAGTGAGGAGTCGGGGGGAGTAGAAAATAAATTAATTCTATTTTAGCTCTTTGTAATAGTGAGTTTTTGGATACATAAATGGTGTGGGTGTCGTATTCAGTGTTAAGGGACAAAATGTGTGACGGAATGATTGATGGACTGATTGATGAAACAAAATGCTTTGTAATTTTTTAACAAGGAAGTTGATAAAGGAATTACTTGTAGGTTAAAAACCTTAGTGTGGACCCACACATAATTTTGTGGAACATTGTGTTAACTCAGTGTACACCCATACATCATAAAGTCTACAAAAGTCTCAATCTAGGGGAGCTCTGATGGCCTAATGGTAATGAGCTGCAACTACAATCCCAGAGGCGCACGGTTCAAATCCACCAGATGCTCTGCCTGGGAAGGAGGGACAATCTCCTCCTGTACCAGTCAGATCTGATTTGACGGTACACACACAAAAAAATAATAATAATTTTAAAAAGTCTCAATCTACCTTCTCCCAGTTTTCTACATGCTCTTGGTTTCCAGGGAGGTACAGGAGGAAAATAATATCTTTGGAGGCAGGGATTCTGAAGCTTCATCTGACATACTTTGGGCATGTTGCAAGAAAGGACTAGTCCTTGGAGAAGGACATCATGCTTGGGAGCGTGGAGGGACAGCTCAAGAAAGGAAGACAGTCAATGAGATGGATTGATTCACTGACTGGAGAAATGGGGGTAGGTATGTCGGAGACAATGAGATTGGCCCAGGATAGGGCAGGGTTTAGGGCTGTTGGACATAGAGTCACTATGAGTCACAAGCAATTTGATGGCACATAACAACAATAAGCAACATATAATAATTATAATATATAATATATACACATATATAATGTATCATGTATCATGTATCATATATATACACATATATATAGATATATAGACATATACATGTACATATATACATATTTACATATAGATATATATACATATATACATTATATGTATGTGTGTGTGTGTATATATATGTATAAAATATGCTCAGCTGCTGACCAAAAGTTTGCAGGATCGTGTCCACCTGGCATCACCTTGAAAGCTAGAAGTGGTGCCTACTTTTAAAGAGTCAGTGACTGAAAACTCAGCAGAGCACAGGGAAACACATGGGGCCATCATAACCCCATGGTGACTTGAGGGAAATCAGTGCTTAAGTATTTAAAACAAATGCAGAGAGAAGAGAAGGAGGAGTTTGGGATTTTGAAGGTCCATCTCGCATGCTTTGGGCATGTGACCAAGAGGGAAACAGTCCTTGGAGAAGGATGCTTGGAAGGGTGGACGGACAGTGTAGGAGAGGAAGACCCCAGATGAGATGGATTAACTCAGTAACTGGGGTCATGGGGGTAAGTGTGTCAGAGACAGAGAAGTTGGCTCACGATAGAGCTGTTGTACACAGGGACGTGATGAGTTGCAGGTGACTCAATGACAACAACACAGCACTTTAAATCTACATTTCCCAGGGATGAGAATCATCTCAAATTCTACAGCATAAAGTTTGTTGTTGCTTGCCTTTGAGTCATGAAGTAATGTTAAAGTACTGTTAGTAATGTTAATGTGAAGGTTTTGCAAACTCCTTTTGATGTCAAGAGGAGGGCTCTGCAGACGGGGCTATTGTCAAGTTGTGGTTTTAACACACGTGCCGACAGCCTGCATCCCGCCCTTCCCTCACGTGAAGCCCAACCTGACCTGTCCATAACCGTCAAATAAAGCAGAAGATCACTGCATTCCTTTTCAGAATACATACTTTCTAGAACACTGTGTTAACTCAGGAAACACGACTTCAAGGAAGTTCCTACCCATTTGTGAAACAACTGTCCTCTAAATGGTTTCAACATGCAGGTTTCTATTCCCTCATCCTGCCAGCTTCTTAGATTCATACAAAAGGAATCTAAGGTTCTTAAAATGGGAAAAATCATCGTCTAGGAGCAAAAATAAAATAAATCTCTGTAATGCAGCATGCACACCTCATTTTCAAGCTATTATTAATTATTATGCTATGAGTAAGACATTTGAGGAAAAAATGTGTTGAATTAATATTTTTCTAAAGACAGTTTTAAATAGGGCTTTTGTTATTGTTATTGTGTACCGTCAAGACAGAATCAACTCATAGCTGACCCTCTAGTGGGTTTTCAGAGGCAACAAATAGCCAAATGAGAATCTCTGTCTTCTTGATGTTGAACTTCAACCCATATTGAAGTCTGCAGTCCTTGACCTTCAGCAAGCATTTCGTGTCTTCTTCAGTTTCAGGAAGCAAGGTTGTGTCATCTGCATGATGTAAGTTGTTGATGAGTCTTCCTCTAATTCTGATGCCACATTCTTCCTCATGGAGCCCTCCCCCCAAGTCCACTCCACTATGCAGTCTTCGTTTCAAAAGTAAAATTCTTTTCATTGTTATACAATTCTTCCTCCCAAGTTCATTCCACTGTGTAGCCTTCGTTCTGGACTCCTGTCATGACAATAATACCTAATCATATATCCCTTTTAAACAGTTCTCACCCTCATCTGTTTCAATGCAGTGTGCATAATTTATCCCATCTTTCTCAGTCTCCCCCCAATCCCAATGTCAGTCCCATTTTACAACAGTGGCACTATGCAGTATTTGTCCTTTTGTGCCTGAGATATTTCACTCAGCATAATGTCCTCCAAGGTCACCCATTTTGTATAATATTGCATGAGCTCCTTGTTTTTCAATGCAGGGTAGTACTCCACTGTGTGAATATACCACAGCTTCTCTATCCATTCGTTTGTTGATGGGCGCTTAGGTTGTTTCCAACTCTTTGCTGTTGTGAACACAGATCAACAATTGCTTTTTTAAAAAAAGAAATCAGAGTCTTTGTTATAAAGTCAATTGGGGAAAAGTTGTTGTTTAAGACTTGTTATGTCGTGAAATAGCTGTACTGTAGCCAGCTTGGGAATCTTGTTAATTAGAAGCCAGCTGTCTAGCGTTGGTGTCATGGTCAGCGTGAACAGGAAGCAGCCTTAGAAGGGCTGATGTCATGTGCTTTCTTTTTTTTTCCCTCCAATATTTTTTTATTGGGGGAAAAAACATATTGGGGGTACAAGGAGGCGAGGGTTGGGGGCAGAAGGGTGAGGATGGGCAGGGATCTAGTTGCAGAGCTGCAGAAATTGGTTGGTAGGGGGAGCAGGTGAAGGAAATGAAAAGGATCCAGTGGGGACCAGATGCTACAGGGGAATGATAAGCATTTTCCAGTGGTAATTAAACCAACTGTCTTATTGATTTGGGAACTGGATGCTGACTCTCTGGCTTCTTCACCCTGAGCAGGGGTCATGCGCTTTCTTCATGTCTCTGGGCCACATGAGGCATGCACGTGTGTCTCTGATCTCTGATATGTTAAACACAGAAATATCTCTAGAAACAGTGTGCCCACTGTAGCTCTTTAATGTTTCATTTGCATTCATCGCACATCCTTTTTGCATGCAATCAGGAAGGACCAGTCCCTGGAGCAGGACACCATGCTTTGGAAAGCGGAGGGCCAGTGGAAAAGAAGAAAAGCCTCTGGGAGATAGATTCCTGATTCCTACCATTTATGATTAGCATTGTCTTGGCTAGCCCCTCAAAAGGTACAAAGAGAAAGAGTGCCACCTTCATGGGGTTGCTATGGAAATTAAGAGTATCTAGTGCATTGGCTGTTGCAAAGTAGACTTAAGGGACTTCTAAGGTGGTAATAGTAATAGCCACACTTCAAATAAGCTAACGTGGATTTCTTTTGACTTCCCATCTACCAGTAAACAGAAGGTTTACTGGTAAAAAGGACCTTTTGAAATATATCTGGTATAATAAAGATATAGGCATCTCAACGTCCATAGTGAAAGAACTGTTGTGGTAATAGTTCAATGATGGTACCTGTGTGACAGTCTGAACCCACCACTGGGCCCAAGGGAGAAAGATAGACAATCTCCTTTCATACGTCTTCCAGCCTCAGAAAACCCACTGAAGGGGCAGCTGTGAATTGGCTCCAACCCAGGGCAATGAGTCTGTATTTTTTAGTGGTTTTAATAATAATAAATAAAAACATTTCTTATTATTGAAACAACTAAAGAAGAAATAATATTTTCTGCTTATCTTAAAATACTTTGTGTGTGTGTGTGTGTGTGTGTGTTCGCACGCACGTGTGCCAGTGTGTCCTGTGAAATCGGATCTGACTGAAACAGGAGAGATGGCCCCTCCTTCTCCAGCAGAGCATCTGGTGGCTTTGAACCATGTACCTCTGGGATTGGAGTGCAGCTTCTTGCCACTAGACCACCAGAGTTCCCATTTCATGCTAGTCGTAGAGTAATTTTATTTATCAAATCCCACATCCCTTTTGAACCAAGAGTAGCCTTGGGACTTGGACTTGATTACCACAAGCATTGCATTTCTTCAGGTACCCATTGAGTGACCCTCAGTGCAAAATGTGTTTGTTTCCCCATCTAGAAGTCAAGTGAATGCAGAGAGTCTTGCTTCTCTGATCTTGACTGACACGCCTCATCCTATGTGAGCGTCTCCAAGCACACAACGCAGAGTCGTAAATTATTTTTTGATCAGAGCCCAAAACGTAGTGCCAAAGAACATCTTGACATTCCTATTAGCGTATGTTGTATCCTGTAATTAAGTCGAATCGGCTTGAAGAGTCCTTCTGAAAACAGAGCCTGGCTTCCGTGAAGCATAATCAGAATGAGCTATTGCTCTCATTAAGTTCTTCGCTATATATCACCAGTGTGACCTGTCATTCTAATGATGCATTAGTGTAATTCATCAACGGGGTGAATCCACTAATAAGGCGTTTCTCCAGAGGCACAGCTTTCCACCGAAGCAGCCTTCCAAGGGCAGATGTATGATGTCTGCAGGCGACTCTCTCTGATGAACTTCTCCCCACCTTCTTCCATACTCTTTAGAATCTAGTCGTAGAAGTGCTCATCTGTTCCCAGATTTCTTTTTTTTCTTCCTAAGATATGATTTCTTTCCTAGTCTAGAAGTAGCCAGCTTTGTTCCTTTGAGTTTGGGACTGAAGCCCTTGACTCTTTCCTGAGGGAATGATACCATGAGAAAACTATTTCACAGCTAGCACTGTCAGACGCTCTGAATTTCTTTTATCATTTGTACCTGCGTTCTCCTAAAATGGATATTTAAAAAAAAAAAAAAAGGGGGAAGAAATTCTACACAGTGGTGCTAGTCAAATAAAAAAGCTTGAGAGATAATACTAAAAATAAAGGCTTATATGCATGAATACAATTATGTATTACATTGCTCTTGGAGCTTCCCGGCAACAAAGTCAATTGTGGAGAAGACGGAGGGAGGATGGATGGTGGTTGGAACAGCAACAACAAACTCAGTGCTTCTCCTCTAACGTTAACCATCCTTTTCCAACAATTCTGTTGTTGTTCAAAATAGTTCTGGCACATTTTTTTTATTACAAGTACTTTAAAAACTAAGTTCTTGGTTGTTTGGGGTTTTTTTAATTAAATTTAAAACAAAAAAAAAACACCAAAAAAAGAAGGATAATGAGATACAAGAGAAAAACATTTTGTTTGGAAGTCTTCCTAATAATGAATTCTTAGAAGAGTTTTTTATCTGGATCTTTCTGTAAGAAACCTTAACTAAAGAACCTAAAAGAGTTTACTTTCAGTGGGAATATTACTGAAAATGTAGTCATATTCTCCAAATAGTAATTTCTTATTCTCAGTTTTAGGTCAAGTTAAGGATATAATAAAATTAAAAAATTATCCATGTAAGGAATTTTTCCTTCAAGAGAAAATAAGTGTTGAGGTTTATAGTCCATTTGAGACACAGAATTCTTACAAACATGTACGAATCAAGGGAACCCCAACTTTTACCTATTTTTCTCTAGTATCACCACTATCTACCGAACATTTATTAAGTCAAGTGATGGTTAAGAACAATGATGGTTTTTATTTTTTTTTTAATTTACTGAGATATAATTTAAAAATCATAAAATTAACTCTTTGTGCATGTTGGTGAACTTAAGTCATTGCATATAATCAGGTAACCAACACCTCTTTCCAGATGGTGTGGAGTTCTAGGGAGCTCTGGTGGCCTAGTGGTAAGAAGCTGTGCTGCAATCCTCAAGGCACGTGGTTCAAATCCACCAGCCCCTGTGTGATTTACTGCCTCTGAAAACCCACCGGAGGGTCAATTATGTGTCAGTTCTAACTCAACAGCACACAATAACAACAACAATCTCACAAAACAGGTCCTGTGTACTTAAAGCAGCTGATCTTGTCCCCACCCTCAGGCCTAGACAACTACTGATCTTTTTTTTTTTGTCACTGTAGTCTTACTTTTTCTAGAATTTTCTATAATCTCACATTTCTGTGCCATCGAGTTGTGTCAGAACTGACTTACAGTTGACCAGCCATTGGGTTTCCAAGGTGGTCAAAGTCATGGGAGGAGCTGGCCCATATTTTTTCCAAAGAGTCTCTCATGTATTCAACTCATTTGGATTGGCATCCCAACCCTCTATGGACCACCCCACCAAGACTTCCTAGAATTTTATACAGAGAGCATCACACAAGGTATAATCGTGTGTGTTTTGATTCTATCAGTCTCCTTGTTGTATGTGTCCGTATTTTCTTTTACTGCTGGGTCGTACTTCCTTAGGATCTCTTTTCATAAAGAATAGAAAGGCCTGTCAGAGCTGAAGTGTAGTTGATAGACAGATTATCCATGTGGATTTGATAACAGAGGTGCTAATTTCTATCCTCCTTTGAATGGAGAACAGATGGCTTCTATTCCAAGATGTTTTTAAAATACTTTGTAGAGACGAGCTTGAAAGCTGAGTGATGGTAGCCATGATCTGTAGCCTGTCATAGTAACCGCAGTCTCTGTCTAGCCAGGTATTCACCGGGTGCTTAATGAATCATTGTTAAATGAGAGAGTAAAGACACTAATAGACACTCATCCTCCATGCACAGTAGTCACACGTGAAGAGAAGAGTCCTCGATAGACAGAATAGTGAACTATAAAGAGGAAAATTTAAAAAAAAAAAAGAGCAAAATTGCATTAGCTACCACTTCCGGAGCACTTACCACCAGAGTGCTCGGAAGGGGGCTCTGGTTCTCTTCATGCACTTTAGGATTCTTGGGATCTTTTAAAACTCTTTTAAAAAAAATTTTGATAAATTTTTTAGTATTTATTAGTATTTTTGTTATTTTACCTACACTGATTAAACTTATGATTACCTACTCTGATTTAACTTATGAACTTCAGAAGTTTTCTAATTTTCTGTGAGAAAGTTTTCTAACTTTCTGTGAGATTCTACTTTTTTAAATTCATTTTAATGAACTTTTACAGAGATTTAGGGTTTCCATTCATTCATCTTTGCACTTTTCTCCCTTCCTACCACCACCACCCAGAATTCGCTCTTCTCTTTGAAAAGCAAAAGAAAAATTCTTTCATTGTTATGCAATCCCTCCCCCCCAAAGCCTCTCCACTGTGCAGCCTTTGTTCTGGACTCCTGTCATGACAATAATACCTAATCATATATCCCTTTAAACAGTTCTCTCCCTCATCTGTTTCAATGCAGAATACATCATTTATCCCCTCTTTCTCAGTCTTCCTTCAACTCCGATGTCAGTCCCATTTTACAGCAGTCGCACTGTGCAAAATTATTTTTTAAACAGTGCAATATATTCCACAATCATAGTTGGCTTAAAATAATCAACTTCATGGTTTTTCCCATCTTATTTATTCTGAAATGATTTCTAAGTATTTAGTCATACTGTATATTATACTTTTTCCCTACTATCTGTACTTTTTTCTGAAGGGGTTTTTTCCCCTCCCTAAGTTATAACGAATTTTAGCCAGAAAAACGGTATATTTGGGAAACTGAATGTCATAGAATATTCACACTTTCAAATAGTTTACTACTCTTTGTTTGTTTGTGTTTTCTTTCTGAGGAGAAAATGAAACTGTGAAAAAAGCAGCTCCAACTTACACAATCTTTAGTGGCAATATTTATGGCGTTGAAGAGTAATTTTGTGAAAAATCCAAATAAGCAAGCAGTTATGTTCCAGAATTTAACCTGTGGGTGAGAAGAGAGTATAATTTGTAGATAAGAAAAAAAAAACAACTACAAAAACCAAGACAGGGGAGAGTCACCCTGGGAAGAATAGGACCAAGATGTGTGTGCAGCTGCTGAAAGGAGAAAGGGAGAAGGCGTGATGGAGAGGGATCTGGAAATCACTTGGAGCGTAGACAGCAGTAGAGGGATGGAAGGTAAAGAAATGCAGAAGGTACAGTGGGGAGTGAAGAGATCGGGAGAGTAAAATAACATGTCGATAGTAATTAGTGATATAAAACACAATGTACAGGAATGATTGTATCAAACAAAATGCATGTGATGAAACAATGTATATGAATAATTGTATAAAAGTGAATGATAGTATAATCATTTAAAAAAAAAACCCTCTAAATATGTTATCTTATTTATTCCCCAACTTGAGAGTCAGGGGCTGAGAGAGTATGCATCCTATTATGTCGAGTGGTATTTTAGACCTTGCTGAGTAAAAAACAACTTTTAAGTTGCATTGTAAAGTGGTCCAGAGACAGGGGGGTGGGGAACGACTGTATAACAATGAAAGAACTTTTTTCCCAAAGAAAAAAGGCAAACTTGGGGGTGGGGGGTGGACAGGCAGGAAAATGTGCAACAGTGAATTAATGGAACTCCAGGTTCTTTATAAACTTTCATTTAAATCTAAAAAAGAAAAAGGAAACGTAGGCAAGAACATTAGTACTCCCATATGTGAAAAGAAAATGAGCTTAAATAGATTATGTAATATGTCCGAGAAATTAGCAGAAGGGGCTGTGTTTGGATAAACTTGAAGCAACATGTTCTGGCTTTAGAATATAGATTTAAAATTATGCACTCTAAAAAAACCAACAACAACTACAACCTTTACAAGGAGTCTTCACATATCCTATGTTAGAATCCTAATTGGGGTGGTGGTGGTGCAGAGAGAGATCACATTAATGGAATAAGGCTCCATTCTATACTACAACAGACAGACCAGCACACCTTAGTGGATGGCAACCTCTATTACCATTATCCTTTAAGTTAAACTGTTGTTTGACTTGTAAGATGTACTTTCTTTGCAATACACGTGGCAGAAATGAGATTTTTTTTTCATGGAGTGAAGTTTGTCCCAAACCCTCAGAAGATTACTTTCACTCTTATTATGCACCACGCCTGTGCTGCATGTCACTCACTGTGATATTTATATCTTCAGATGTAGGATTTTGTAGGACTGAGAATTTCAGAGATCCAGCTCTGAGAGCCTACTGGCAAGAAGCTGTGTTGCAATCCCAAAGACGCGCGGTTCGAGGCCACCAGCTGCTCCACGGGAGAAGGAGGGGCAGCCTCCTCCAGTGTGATTGATTGCCTCTGGAAACACACCCAAGAGTCAGCTGTCACTCCGACTCTTTGGTCTACAACAACAACAGCTCTGATGGCATACTGCTAATCAGAAAGCCATGAGTTCGAACCTACCAACAGTTCCATCAGCCAAAGATAAACAGTCTCCTTCTGCTAAGATTTACAGCCTCAGAAACCCAGTGGAAGGTCACGATGAGTTAGAATTGACTGAGGGCAGTAAGAATTTTGTGAACTATCTGTTCTTCTGTGGACTGAACTGTGTTCATTTTACAGATCTAGCAAGGTGATACTCAAATTAGTATTCATTTCACCTGTTGTTGTTTTTGTATACCATAAAATCAGGACTGACCCCTAGCTGACCCTCCAGCAGGTTTTCAGAGGCAGTTAATTGCACAGGAGGAGATTGCCCATACTTTTCCTGCAGAGCAACTGGTGGATTTGAACTGTGTACCTTTGCTGGGGGAGTCTCTGTTGGTTTAGGCCAGAGGAAGTTGCACTGCTAATGCAAACATGGCGCCTCTCTTGAGGTCCGAATCTGCCAACTACTCCAGAGGAATGGGAACTCCCTTCCTGTGTACTTTGCAGCCCCCCACAACCCCTCAGAAAGTCAACTATGAGTCAATTCTATCCATCCACTAAGTTGAAAATGATTTATCAAATGCTTACAAAGTGCTGAAATGTTGTAACACAGGAACACCCACAGTCCTCTAGTAATTCTGGGGATCTGGGCTTGACAAAGAGGTAAGGGAAATGTTGAGAAATGTGAGTTTTGTCTGAGGATCAGTATGTGAGGAGCTTCACACTCCCTGCCTCTAAGGAGGACCCCATCAGCAGACCCACAAGACACATTTGTTTGGGATATTCAGAACTCTTTATCAACACCGCGATTCAAAAGCATCGTCAATTCTTCTTTCATCTTTCTTATTCAGCTTTGTCCAGCTGTCGTGATTGCATCCAGCAACTGAGAATAGCATGGCTTGAATCAAGCACACTTGCTCGTTAGCCCTGTAGAGGGCTTTGCCCAATGCAACATACCTTTTGATTTCTTTTTTTTTTTTTATTGTTGGAAAGTACAAATTTTTTAAATTTTATTTTATACTGCTTTACATATAAAGTCCATAGACATTGTTTTCCACACCAGACCTTTCCCCTTTCCTTTACCAATCCCTCCCTCCACCCATCAAATTGTGCGACCTATGTTTAAGGCCCCTCACCCGCACCCCTTCCCCTCCTTGGGTCCTCGTACATGGTCTACAGTAATGGTCTTTGACCGCTGCTTCCACGGATGTTGATTCTGGATCCAAGTGAAATGAAGTGGCTGACAACTTCAGCCTTTTCTTCATGTATTGTTCTGTCTCCTATTCATCCAGCTGTATGTTTTGCTTATGTTGAGTATAATCTATGCTCAAGGCCTTAGTGATTTTCTTTAATTGTATGCTGACGTATCTGATTGAAGTGAAAACTTTTTAAAAGTTAATCTCAATCTTCTGACAATTTCTCTAAAGTGACTACAGGTTGATCTAAAATATAATTGGGTCACCTTCCATTGTATGAATATACGTGTATTACCCCTCTAATCAGAAATATAAAGAGAGCTGGTGCGTTAGCTGCTGGGTTACTAACAGAAAGGTTTGTGGTTCAAACCTACCAGCTGTTTAGTAAAAGGTGATCTCTTCACCTAGTGATAAAACAGACTCAGAAACCCAATGGAGGCTCACTATGATTGACAGTCAGCAGTGGGCTTAGATCTTTAATCTGAATACGTATCTGCAGGCATGTTTACTTAACGTCCACAATACATTGTGAAAAGTAGGACACTGTGCAGTTTGGACTGTAACATAATTGGCCCTGTTTTCCTTTAAGCAACACGTCTTATCTAAATGTCAGGACTTAGTGGTGATGGTCCATGTGTTGAGAGGAAATTGCTTCTGTGTTTTGTCCTCAGTCCACATTGCTAGCAAATTCTCCATGTCTGAAATAGGTCCTGCTTACATTTTGTTGCTCTTACTGTATTCAAAGGACCCATCCTTGAGAATCTTGGAGAATTTTTTCTTCTTTGGTTTTGAGGGTTGTTGTGACTGTCAAGTACAACACGACTAAATCACAAGCAATATCATTCTGTGATTTTTTTCTACCTTCCTCCTGTTCAATTATCTTTCACTGTTGTTGTTGTTGTTGTTGTTGTTTGATGCCGTTGAGTCGTAGACGACTCATAGCGACCCTATGAACAAAAAGGCCTGAGCACTCTTCGTACATAGAGTTTCCAGAGGCAAGCCATTTCAGAAGTGGATGCCGCTCCTGCTTCCAGGCTTGATTTAGTCTGGAAGCTCCAGCCAACACTGTCCACCATGGGTACCCATTACCACGATTGGCACATCACTGTCACAGTGTTCAGCATCACAGCAGCCACGAGTTACCTCTGTACAGCAACACAAGACCCTGGGAGGAGCCAACCAGGAACATCATTTCACTACCAACTCAATATCTCTCCTTTACCTGTTGCAGCAGCTGACGTTGGCATCCTGTTCAGGGATCAGGAGCCGAGAACTGTTTCCTGAAAGTATATTTTCGAAAGAAAACGAAACAGAGACTTAATGCTGCGACACTCAGGAGACAAGTGATACACGAGATGGGACGCTGCTGCCGGGAAGTCGGAGCATAACCTGTCAGGCAGTAAACTTGCTGGTGGAAAGTGCACTGCAGTATATACATATGTCAGGAGTAACCGAGGCGTTTACTGTGCCCGTCAAGGCCTGTGTTCTGTAGGTTATAGACGTGTGGCCGACAGTGCAGTCACTTTGCATGCAAGAGACCTGAGCTGGGTGTGCTGTGCACACGTGTCTGTCACCTTCCTTACCTCTCTTTCTCTAGGTGGCATTTCTCAGCTCTCTTATAACCTTAGGGAACCTTGGTGGCACAGGGCCTCAAGTGGTGAGCTGCTAACTGAAAATAGCCAATGTGAGGTCGAGCAGCCACTGCTGCTCTCCTATGACGATTGTGGCCTCTGAAGTCCAGTGTATGGTCCTTCTGCTGCTGTTAACCCCTGCTCCAGTGTTAGTGCATCTGGGAGGCAGGAGGTACTGTTCTATTGTGATATTTTCTAAAGTTAGAATCATTTTGGTGGGAATAGTTATTGCTGTTTAAAAAAAAGTATTTGGTTTGCATACAAAATTCATATACATGATGTTTCACACATTCTTTATTTCACATTGTGCTTCATATGATCTTTTCCATACATTGTGTATTATGAAATGAATCATTATTGAACTATGCCCACCATTATTCCATCTTTTCAGGTCCCCACTGGCTCTTTCATAAATCCTTCTCCCCCTCCCTCCATTCACCAAACTCTGAGACCCCATGATTCCCCCCTCAACCCCCTGTTTTCTCTCCTTCTCCCCTTGGACATTCATACCCATCTCACTAATTATCCTTCTGTTTTTACAATAACAGTTTTATACAGTATTTGTCCTCTTGAGACTGAGATAGTTCACTCAGCATAATGCTCTCCAGCCTCTCGCATGTTATGTAGTGGTTTTCAAAAGCTTTTCTCCTGAGTGCTGCATGGTATTCTATCTACCATGTGAAGGTACCACAGTTTTCTCAATCCGCTCATTTATTAATGGACATTTGGGCTGTTTTCTTGTGATTGTGGATAATGCTGCTATTAACAGCAGTGAATAACTTTCTGAGACACAGGTTGTATTAAGTGTTTGGACGTTGACTGAACAGGTAGTATATGCAGTGAACAGCTTTGTAGAATGCTGAAATCCCAGGGGGTTAAGCATCCACAAATAAATATAACTGATAAAGACAATTGTAGCCTTTTCTGGAGAAATAGCCCGCATGACCTTTTTGTTCTGTTGTGGCCAAGGCCATTATCCGTAGCATTTGACTCAGTGGCAGCTATTTATTCAAGACAGGTGAAAACTGAATTTATTGAATGCATAGAGGAAAGAGTGTCTATGGTTCTAAAAGATTTTTCATATTTTTTAACATATGTGTTTCATGTTTATTTAGATAATTGTCAGAGTTACCAGTATCCACAATTAGGCCAGGTTTAATCTATAAAATGAGGCATAGGTATCGTAATACCAAAGTTTATTTTAGTAAGTTTTGTAAGATCCTTTATTAGCAAGCAATGGAGCTAGCTTGCAATTACTTTTTCTCAAAAAAGCCAATGAACTTGCTATGACTTCAGGATAATTTCGTTTTACCCCTCAAATAGCACCCTCGCCATATTTCTTTAAAGGAGAAAGTCCCATGACAATTTTCCTTTGGAAGGGAATTTAAAGATCAGTATGATGATAAATTTCTGCAGAATTTTGTGGAGACTTCTACACAAGTTTTCTTATTTTCACAAATAAAAACTGCACAACTGCCAATCCTTATGTCTTAATCTGGTCTGCACTGCCTAGATGGCAGGTGAAGAGGTATCACATCTGCAGATGGCGGTGAAATTGCTTGTACATTTGCATTGTCTTCTAACAGGCTGCCTGCTGTCTGGATTGCTGGTGGATACTCAGTCAAAAGCAGTATCTCCCTTCACTTTTCTGGCAGGTTCTGCCAGGCTGCGTGTCCCTTCCTATCAGGTTTCTCTGTGAATCAAACATAAAGAGACACGCTCGAAACAGACCGAGATATGACAGCCTCAGGAGGGTGTGCATGTCGGGGCTTTAGGATGGTCCGCAGTTCTCCGTAATTGCATTCGAGGAAGACATCACTCTGTGGCCTTTCTCTCAGGATTTGGAACATGTCATGCTAGAAAAGACAGATAATATGATAGCCCATGATGTCTAAACCGTAGCATGATTATTGTTGATTGATTTAATTAGATGCTTTGCTTTCCTTGATGAATCCATTTGCTCTATTATTTTTTTTTGTCTCAAGCTTCAGTCTTTTATTCCAAACACCAAAGTTGGTTGCTGTAAAGATATTGCTTAAGGAGGCTCACATGATGAAGAGTGAAGCTGTTTAAATGATCACCATCCAAATGTCTTGATGGGCTCGCTCATGAAATAAGTGTATCTGTTGAAACAATATTAAAAATTAAAGAAAACGGAAAGAAAGCACCACAAGCCTGAATATTTTACCTTAAGTTAAAGCAAATAAAGGAAGCATTTCAGGGAAAAAAAATCATGCAATAAAATCATCCAAATTGCCAGCTTACCATGTTTATAAACAGAACCGATGCAATGTTTATGTTTTCAAAAAGAGAATTTATTTTAATTTTATTTTCTAGTATAAACACTGAAGAAAGTTCCTAAGTGGAAAAAGGCTTTTGGCAATCACAACCCTTAGCGTTGACAAGCTGGATCATACCATGTGCTTGTGTCTATATCCCATTTATTCCCTTTCCTTAAGATTTCTCACAGTGCAGTGAGGCTCAGTGTTGGCATGTTCCTCTTCAGAGAGCCGTCTTCAAGAACTTGTCTTGGGAGATAAAGACTGTGACCCGTCTATGTTTTCTCCCCATTCTATCTCAGCTTAATGTCATTTGTTACATCATTACGTTTGTACTGTGAAGGTATAAAACATCTGCCTTTGCCTTCCTAATCGTACTCCTCACAATGCTTTATCATTAAGGAGCTGCTTCATTTACAAGGACACTAGAACCGCAACAAAATATTATTCATATTAAAAATTAGAATCCATTCTGACTGACTGGCTCTTCATTTTATAATTTCTCCTACCTGGTTTGTATATAATAATTCATTCATTGATAAGATTTTCCACATATTCATTTTAAGGAAAAAATAACAAGCATTACTGTCCGTTCCCTTACCTCCATACTGGATACATCAGATTTGGCCTTTTCGTCAGGAATCCGTAGACTTCTGTGTCTTCTGAGAATGAGTGTTTCTACTGGAAAGTTGGAGGCCAAGTTGACTTTCATGTCTTATGGGTGATGTGATACTTTTTCCTCTCAGTGCCCTTGGTATTTTTTCCCTATCACAGCAGTCAAAAATTATCTCTAGAATACACAATGCAAATGATTCTTCTGTACATCTTCTTCAAGAGAGGAAAAAAGGATTATAGGATCCTTTGCAGAGAAAAGTCTTCCTTTTTCTTAGACATGTTCCTTCTGTTGTGACTGAAATTTTGTGTTCTTTCTTTGTTGAGGTTCTGGGGACTGCTCTCTTGGCTCCCCCAGTTCTCCAGTTGTGCAGACAGACCAGTTGTCTCTATGTCTGTCGTATAAAACACAGCTCTCATTGATTTCCATTTCCCTTTGCACTTACTCTATCTAGTTTGACTTCTACATGCCCGTCCTTATGCTCTTCCTTCGTTATTAGCAATATCATTCTATTTCTAGCTACTTCTAACATGGTTTCCTTTTGCCTTAATAATTCTCTTGTTTGTTATCATTCATTTGTTTGCTGGACCTGGCCAGATTGTCTTCTATCTCATTACCTATGTCTTCTTTTATTCACTGTATTAGTTCTTTAGATCAGTCACCCACAGAAGATAGTGTTTCCTTCATTTTTCCTTTTTTAAGAAAGTGAGGGTATATTTGATTCTATGTGGTTGTCTTCATTTCTAATTCTTTAAAAAGTTTTGTGTCTTACATTCCGTGTGTGTGTGTGTGTGTGTGTGTGTGTGTGTGTGTGTGTGTGTGAGATATGCCACCAGGGAATGGTAGCTATGAACATATGTCCTTTTGAATCCTTGCTGCATATACGTCATCTGTGTGTAACTTTTGGTTTACTCAACAGTCGTGTGAGTAAAAGCATGAGGTGGGGTCAATGTTGAAACAACAATGACTATCTTAAGTAAAGTACATTCTGCTCTTGAAGAGTGTTTCACATTTGAGAGCGCAAATCACAAACTGTGGATAAACTTGGAGTGAAGTTTCCTCATCAAGATCCGGTTTGTGTTTTCTCACTTTGTGTCTCTTTTTCCCCTCTCTACATTAAGTTTCTAGGCTTAGGTGTTTCTTCCCTGCTTCTACCTCCACCCCAGGATTTCCTGTCTACTAATTCGTCCTCACTCTTCTAAGTGAAGAACTAACACCTAGCTCTTTCAGGACCCTCTCAGTTGCCTTCAGAGGTATACATGTGCTACCGAAAATACGTACAGGTCCTTTTTTGTTGTTTTAAAATTTATTTTAATGAAATTTTACAGAGATTGTGGATTTCCATTCATTCATTGTTGCACTTTTCTCCCTGCCTGCCCCTCCCCCACAATTCACTTTTCTCTTTGAAAAGTAAAAGAAAAAATTATTTCATTGTTATTCAGTCTCTCTCCCCAAGTCCACTCCACTATGCTACCCTCATTCTGGAGTCCTATCATATAAATAATATCTAAGCCTCAATTTAGAGCAAACCACTGTTGAGGTAAACAATGTTCATAGTCCATGATTTGTGGCTAAACCTGCTACCTAGTTTGTATATCATGCTCTGTACCCTAGTTTGTTTGTTTTGTCATGGGTTTTTTTTGTTTTTTTATTTCATTTCTGTGAGTTTCAGTAAAGGGAACATATGCATCTCTATGTAATACTCTTTTATTGAGTGAGTGTCGTGTGATTTCTTGAAGGTGTACAAAAGTGCAAAGATTTAAGTAAATTTGGTAAATATAGAAAGAGATAGTACTCAAAAACTTATCACCATTTGTGATGGTTTTTTTTAAAAAAATTGCTATGGGTGTGTCGGGGGCAGTGCAATTAGCACTGGGTTTAGGGCTGTTGTACATAAGGTCGCTGTGAGTCACAAACGACTCAACAGCACATAACAACAACAGCAATGCACACCCATGTTTACTGCGGCTTTGTTCACAATAGCAAGGAGTTGGAAACAACCTAAGTGCCCATGAACAAACGAATAGATAGAGAAGCTGTGGTATATTCACATAAGGGAATACTACACTGCATTGAAAAACAAGGAACACATGCAATATTATTCAAAATGGGTGACCTTGGAGGACATTATGCAGAGTAAAATATCTCAGTCACAAGAGGACAAATACTGCATGATGCCACTGTTGTAAAACAGGACTGACATTGGGGTTAGGGGGAGACTGAGAAAGATGGGATAAATAATGTATACTGCATTGAAACAGATGAGGGAGAAAACTGTTTAAAAGGGATATGCAATTAGGTATATTTGTCATGACAGAAGTCCAGAGCAAAGGCTGCATAGTGGAAAACAATGAAAGAATTTTTCTTTTACTTTTCCAAGAGGGTAGTGTACAGGGATGGGGTTGGGAGGGGAGAAAAGTGCAACAATGAATGAATGGAAACCCATAGTCTCTGTAAATTTTCATTGAAATTAATAATAAATTAAAAAAAATCTTTTTCTTGAATTATTATAAAAAAATTTATATCCTTCACTGATGTTTAGCCACCTTAAAATAACAGTAGCATTTCTACCCCACTAATCAACTATATAGCATAATGGTAATGACTTGTGGGGACCTCTTGGTACTATTTCCCTATCAAAGATAAAGAATGGGACTTGGATCAGCAAAGTTGACTTTCAGCTTCTAAATAGTGGCGCCCCCCCTCTTTTTTAAATGTAACTGACTCTTCCCCCAGCAGTCATTGTTAGAAACCGTTCAACTGAGCATCCAAGATTAATTCCTGCCCAGGTCAAAAGAAGAGCAGCATGTAACCAATCCCACCCCCGTGTTTCTTCTTAATGGCTTCGGCGCAGTGTGAAAGAGTACACAGTTGTGACAGAAGACGTAATGGATGAGTTGAGTGTAACAGGTCAGCTGCGCTGAAGCTCATCCTCCCTTGAAGTCTAGCCTGTCATGAAGTGTGCCGTAGCTTGAGATCATCAAAGACTTCTATTGTAAACCATATTTCCATTGCGGGGAAAGAGCTTGAGTAAATATATTATGAGTGATGGTGTCGAGCGATACCAAAGAAGTAAAAATAAATAGTGGAGTGTGCTTATCTTGGAGTTTCAGCCTAGCAGTTCACTAGTAAAAGTAAGATCCCACCTTCTGTCTTCTCCATCCCGTCCCTGCACCACTTCATTCAAGTGCAGTTGATTTCAGATGCTATTGTTTCTGAATGATAATTTGGAGATGATTTCTTTTATAATTATTAAGAACGGAATGTATTGTGGCATTTTTCCCCCCTCAAATTCACCTTGCGTAAGGTCTTTTCACATGTTAAAAAAAAAACCTCACAGATCTAGAAGGGGAAAGGATTAGTGATCAAATAGTTCTTTCCTATTCCATGAAATTATAAATAAAAATGGGATCCTTCTAGACAAATATAGAGACCAGTGTTACTTGGTGCTTACAAGAAGAGAAGGGGAAAGCACATTCTAGATTACAGATGCTTGTTCTTGTTGGTGTTGGAGAAAAGTGACACCAAGTATAAGTGTAGTGTGACCAGCATGACCAATGGAAATTATGTTACTAGGGAGCACACGTGCCATAGGCATGCTTATACCAAATAATTTTACATATGTAGGAGGACAGTCACTCCAACAAAGAAGATCGTGAATATAGGATTCCTTATGGACAGATATAGACAGATATAAGTTAATGCAGGTGTATCCATAGGTGCTAACAGATATCTATGTAAGTGTATATATCCATTACTATGGTTGTTATGTGCTGTCAAGTCACTTGCAACTCATAGTGACCCTATGTACAGCAGCTCTGACCCCTGCCGTGTCTTGAGCCAATGTCACCATCTCCGACACACCTACCTCATTACCCCAATCACTAAGTCAATCCATCTCACCAACGCTTTTCCTCTCTTCCATTGTCCCTCTACCCTTCCAAGCATTATGTCCATCTCTATGGATTGTTCTCTCCTGGCCACATGCTCAAAGTATGTCAGACGGAGCGTCAAAATCCTAGCCTCCAAGGAGCAGCCTGGTTTCACCCTCTCCAGGACAGACCTGTTTGTTATCTTGGCAGTCCATGGTGTGTGTTCAATACGTACTCTTCTCTAGCACCACAACTCAAAGGCATCGATTCTGTATATGTGTAAATACTTACCTATAAAAATATACATATAGCTAAACATCTTCTGAGATTATTTTTTCTAGGTTTGAAAGTTTTGGACCCTAATCTCATAGCGTCATTCAATCTATTTGCTTAATACAGTTTACGAAGCATCTGAGATATTCAAAGTTACAACTACTATACAGCTATGGGCCCTTATTCATGGGTACAAGAGTAACAAGGCAACCAGACTCTCCAAAAAGAAACAAGTTTGCAAGGCCTGCACTGCCCTGAGATCAGAAGAACTAGAAGGTGCCTGGCCACCACCCCTGACTTCCCTGACTGGGGACAAAATAGATGATTTTCTTTAAAATAAGAGAGAAATGTAGAAAACCCAAATTCTTAAGAAAAAAAAAGTGCAAGATAACTTATCCTCCTGAACCAGAAGACTTCTTGAGATCATTGCTTTGAGATTTTCTTTAAATTTTGAACCAAAACTATCTCGTGAGGTCACATTTTAGAAAAAAAAAGAAAGAAAAGAAAAAAATAAAAACCCACGGGAAAAAAATAGGGTAATATACAAAATAAAGGTTATTACTCATTACCAGTGCACCAACAAGAAAACATATGTATGAGTCCTAAAAATGAACACTTAATCCAGTGCAAAGGGTCACACTATTTGATGGGGGGTGGGGGTGGTAAAGGAAATAGGAAAGATCCGGTGTAAAAAACAATGTATACAAACTTTGTAAGTAAACCGGGATAAATTAAAAATTTCATTTAAAAAAAAAAAAGATGATAGGGAAACTAGAGTACTAGAAATGGAACAAACAGAACACAATTGAAGGGAATGTTAAACATTGTAGAAAATGTGACAAATGTCATTAATCTATTTGAGTAGATGTTGACAGGTGGAAATATAAACATGCTTTATGTACTCTTCCCAAAAGCAAAATAAAATATTTTTAAAGATGGAATACTTTCTTCTGTCCTAATAATTCCCAGGTTTCAGAGAAAAACTAATACAAGTGTAGAATTTTAAATTCTCTAATGACTTCTATAAATTGGTATTGAGCCCTACAGTAGATTATTTCAAAGAAAGTGAAATATCTTAAATGTAGCTCATTTAAATTGTATTTGCTTAATGCTCAGTTTACAACAATAACTGCTCTCATAGATAATATTTGCTTAGCCCATACTATGATAAGTTTCAGGAGCTTTGGTGGCCTAATGGTAAGAAGCTGTGCTGAAATTCCAAAGGCCTGTGGTTCGAGTCCACCGGATGCTCGTGGCAGAAAGATGGTCATGCTCTTCCTACGTGATTCACTGCCTTTGGAAACCCACTGGAGGGTCGGCTGTGAGTCAATTCCGACTTGACAACACATAGCAACAACAATGATAATATTGAGGAGCTCTGGGGTGTAGCTGGTGCACTAATAACCAGAAAGACAGGACACCTCCAGTGGTTTGAATCCACTTGTGGCTTCTAAGGAGAACGATGGGAAATCTTGGAAAACCAATCATACATCACCGTGAGCTGGAACTGACTCGGTGGCAATGAGTTAGGGTATCTGAGTGTTTCTGGTAAGAAGGGTGCGGTGTGCCGGCATTGTAAATATGTTGCCCTGAGACCTGAGAAGTTCAGTGGTTTGAATCCGTCATCTGCTTCCCTGGGATAGAGGGTCAGTTTCTTCTTGGGACAGTTCACAGCCTTGAAATCGTAATGGAAGGTCACTAGGAGTCAGACTCAAGTAGAAACCACTAAGTTGAGGGGTTTTTATGATAAAGTTTTTCATAAACTGCTGGCATCGTACGTTGACAGGGAACTGCCAGAAATTTAAACTGGATTCAGAAGAGGCTGTGGAATGAGAGATGTCATTGCTGATGACAGATGGATCTTGGCTGAATTGAGAGAATGCCAGAAATGTGTCTGCTTGTGTTTTATTGACTAGGTAAGGACACTCAGGTGTGTGTAATAAATTATGGATGACATTGAGAAGAATGGGACTCCCGGAACACTTACTCATGTAAAACCTGCACATAGAACAAGCAGTTCTTTAAAGCGTTGAACAAAGAGATACAGTACAGTTTAAACCTGTGAAATGTGTGTGTCATGTGTATATGCATGTGTATTGTTGGTGTTGTTATGCACTGTCGAGTTACTTGCAACTCATAGCGACCCTCTGTACAATAGCCCTGAAACCTACTCTATCCTGTGCCCACTTTACTGTCTCTGACACACCTACCTTCATTACCCCAGTCACTATAACAGTTCATCTCATCAAGGGTCTGCCTCTCTTGCGCTGTCCCTCCACCCTCCCAAGCATGTTGTTCCTCTTTAAGGATCGGTCCCTCCTTGCAACATGCCCAGAGTATGTCAGAATATATATGTAAATTTATGTTTGTATATAAACATATACAGATGTTTAACTTCTTAGACTTGAGTTATCGCTTGGATTCGTGGTGGGGAGGTTTTTTAGTGAGTCTTGGTAGTTTGTGTCTTAAAAAATTTTCTCCATTTTATCTAAGCTTTCACATTTAGTGTTCGCAGACTCTATAATTATATCCCTACTTTCATCTTTAATACAGCCACTGTTGTTGAGTTGGAACTGACCGGTAGCTGACCCTCGGGTGGGTTTTCAGAGGCTGTGAATCACACAGGCAGAGACTGCCTGCCCATCCTTCTTCTATGGAGTGATTGGAATCATGTGCCCTTTGGATTGCAACACAGCTTCTTACTGTTAGGCCATCAGAGATCCCTAAGATAGGTAGATAATTAACAGTTTATTATCTTTTCAAAGAACCAGTAGTTTTAATTTGCTTTTGCTTTCTCAGTGGATAGCTGGTTCCTAGCTGTGTCTTTCCTGATGTCGTCTTCATTCTTTCCTTTTGGACCTGTTACGTTTGCATGACTAGGATGTGATCACAGAATTTGTCAGATCACGTACAGAGTTAAGAACTCTCATTTTCTATTTTCTCTTTGCTACATTTTTCTTCTGCGCACTCTCTTACCCCAGAAGCACCCGTTCTCCTGCTTCCTCTGCTCAGGGAAAGAGAAAAAAAAAAAATTTCCCCCTTTTTCTACTTTTGTACCTTTTTTACTTGAAGCTAAAGTAGCATAGGAAAGGAGAAGAATATTTATGAGGATTTTCCTCACACTTCTCACAAAACAAGAGAAGCTTCTTAAGGATGTCTGGCCAAGAGAGACATGCTTTTCTGCCAATGCTGTTGATGCTGGTGTGTCTGTCCCCACCATATCAGGATTGCTCCACAGCTAAGACTCTCCTTAGATCAGGGCTCAAAACTAATCTTAAGGTGCAACCACTGTGGAAAGCGATGTGGCGCTTTCTCAAAAAGTTGCAAATAGAGAGATCATTTGACCCAGCAATTCCACTGCTGGGAATATACCCCAAAGAGACCATAGCTGTCATCCAAGCAAATATATGCACACCCATGCTTATTGCAGCTTTGTTCACAATAGCAAGGAGTTGGAAACAACCTAAGTGCCCATCAACAAATGAATGGATAGAGAAGCTGTGGTATATTCGCACAATGGAATACTATGCTCATTGAAAACAAGGAGCTCATGCAATATTATTCAAAATGGGTGACCCTGGAGGACATTATGCTGAGTGAAGTATCTCAGTCACTAAAGGACAAATACTGCATGGTGCCACTGTTGTAAAACAGGACTGACCTCGGGGTTGGGGGGAGACTAAGAAAGATGGGATAAATAATGTATACTGCATTGAAACAGATGAGGGAGAAAACTGTTTAAAAGGGGTATGTGATTAGGTATTTTTGTTGTGACAGGAGTCCAGAGCGAAGGCTGCATAGTGGAGTGGACTTGAGGGGAGGGATTGTATAACAATGAAAGAATTTTCTTTTACTTTTCCAAGAGGGTAGTGTACTAGAGGGGAGGGTTGGGAGGGGAGAAAAGTGCAACAATGAATGAATGGAAACCCAAAGTCTCTGTAAATTTTTATTGAAATTAATAAGAAATTTAAAAAAAAGAAACTAAAAACAACTAATCTTAAGTAGGCATTCCCCCTGCACATTAACAGCTCATAAAACTCAAACTCATCATGGTTAAGTCAGAACTGACGTAGCTGACCCTCCGATGGGTGTTCAGAGGCACTAGATTGCAGGGATGGAGATTGCCCATCATTCTCTCATGGAGCTGGGGAGATTTGAACTGCCAGAGAGATGCCACGTTTGAGTTAGCAGCACATCGCCCTGGAGACTGAGGTATCAGAACTTCCTTAACAGCTGAGAGAAGTCCCTTTTCCTGGTCCTCAGACAGGAAAGAAGATATTCCTTCAGGGTTTGTGTGAGTCTGGACCGTTGAATACAACGGTTTTATGCATGTAACACATACTTGCGATGTGGTCTATAGTGATTTGAACTCCAGATACAAATGCTCTGTGTTTCTGTCAGTTCAAATGCACCAATAGTTCCTGTGGGAGAAAAAAATGGGCTGTCTCCTCCCATGCAGTTTCCAGCCTCAGTTTATATCCTCAGCCGTGGGTCAAAACCAATATAACAGCAAAGAGTTTCAGTTTTGACTTGATTATCCCTCCTCCAGGGAAGTATTAAAAATATATAATAATTTTTTGCATCAATACATATTTTAAAAGTATAACATAGAGGAAGCACTGGTGACCTAGTGGCAAGAAGCTGCACTGCAATCCCAGAGGTACGCGGTTCAAATCCAGCAGATGCTCTGCTGGAGAAGGAGGGACCATCTCCTCCTGTACCAGTCAGATCCAATTTGATGGTACACACACACAAAATAATAAAATTATATATCTCTAGATATATAGATGACACAATAAACTTGGGAGAGACTGGAGAGCATTATACTGAATGAACTAACTCAGTCTCATAAGGACAAATACTACATAAGGCCAATATTGTGAAAATAGAAGGATAACCAGTAAAATGTTTATGGAGATTTAAGAGGGACAGACGTGGGAGCAGAGGGGTGAGGATGGGCGGGGGGGAATCACAGGGTCACATAATTTGCTGGTGAAGGAATGGGATAAAGGGAATAGGAAAGATCCCGCGGGGACCTGAAATGAAAAGATAGCGGTGGGCATAGTCCAAAGGTGATTAATTTTATAAAACACACCATATGGGAATGATTGTATGAAACATAATGGCAGTGAAGGAAAGTGCAGGAGGAAAATCTGCGTAAAAATAAACTTATAAAATACAGCATAATAGTGGTTCTCATAGGGCAGAAGCGGCTGGCAGAGAAACATAGAAGGTGCATGTTAAATGAGTAAAAATATGGTAGCTGCCCTGTCAGGCTGCTTAGCCAAACCCAGAAACACCAGGCACTCAGCACTCTGCCAAGTTTTCTTTCAGTTCCCTCACTATATTACCTGTTATTGATAGCTTTTCTGAGCCCGCAAAGAGTTGCTTTTTGCATTCTGTTTATACTCTTTAGTCGTAATACAGAAGATCGATAGTCTCTGGGGACCTTCCTCCATTTTGGCTAGTTTTTCAAGTTCTCCCCATAAAATTTTACAAGCCCACATTTGTGCAGAACACAGGGCAGCTTCTTAGCGAAGTTGGGCTTAAAGTGAGGGGAGGAGATTCAAGAGTTCAGAAGCATTTGGTGCTGTCGTAAGTTACCAGGCTGCTAAGTACAAGGTTGGCAGTTTGATTCCACCAGCTGTTGTTTGGGAGATTAAGAAGCTGCCTGTGAAAATTGACAGCCGTAGAAGAGAAAGGGTCAGCTTTGGCTTGGATTTGAGACAGTGACAGTGAATTCGAGTTTTAGGTGGTGGTGGTGGTTGTTTTTAGATGCCATGGACTACGACTCACAGCAACTCTCTGGGCACTCTGGTGGCCTCATGACAAGAAGCTGAGCTGCAATCCCGAAGGCACATGGGTCGAGTCCACCAGCTGCTCCACAGGGTGGACAGTCTCCTCCCACATGATTAACTGCCTCTGAAAACCTATGGAGGGTCAGCTATGGGTCGGTTCTGATTCAACAGTATACAACAACAACAACAAGAACAAGAACAACTGGGCTGAATAGTGCCCTTTGCTGTTGCTGTGCCAACCTCTCCTTCTCTGATAACCGGACCGTTATTACAATCACTTTTGAATTTACAGTTCACCTTGTTGGGGGTCTTCTTTTTCTTTGACTTTCTATGCCTCCCATCACGATGCCTTTTTCAGGGAACTGACCCCTCCTGACCACATGTCCAAAGTATGTGAGATGAAATTTCACCACTGTTGCTTCTAAGAAAGGTTCTGACTCTCCTTCCTTCAAGACAGGCAGTGATGGGCAGGATGCAAAAGGGATGACAGGATTCTTTCCTTCTCACCAAGAAGATATTTTGGGATATTTATGGACGCTCTGGTGGCCTGGTGCTAAGAAACTGCTCTGCAATCCCAAAGGCAAGCAGTTCAAATCCACTGATTGTTCCACGGGAGAGGAATGGGCAATCTCCTCCTGTACAATTTACTGCCTCTGAAAACCCGCTGGAGGGTCAGCTACAGGTCGTTTCCGACTCTTCGGCACATAAGAAAAACAAGAGAGAGATTTACAGACTCTCAACAAAGGTGAAGCGTGCTCCCTGTTCATCATGGAAGAATTCCCAGGGCCTGTTTCCTGTGGGTCTGTAATCATCTTCATGCTTTTTTGCTCATTCAAATCACAGACGAAACATTCCGTAGCTGTAATAAGCGAGTCTGTTGTTTCATGTGGCTCGCCACTTTTCTGTTACTGATTACAGCCCTTCGGGGGGTCACAGGGTAACAGGGCAGAGAAGAAACACACACAGTGTGTGGAGATGCTGTGTAATAAGAGCCCTGTTAGATTTGCTCACTTCTTTATTTTTGTATTAAAATGGAAACAGAAATCTCATCACTTTCTCCACAGTGCTTATGCCTGTGAATAATAAGCAGTGCCAGAAGCACGCCGAGTGTTTATCCCAGGGCTGGGATATTTTCATCATCTCTCCTTTTCCCTATGAAAATCACCTTCAGGACTGCAGAAGTCAAATCTTGTTAGATACCTTTAAGATAATTAATCCCAGGTCTACAGTGAGTGAAAAGCATACGTGGGCCTTCTTTCCTGGGACCCTTAATTTTAAATATATTCTTGGACCTTCTTCCATAATGTCTTTGAATGTTCCTCAGGCATATTCCCCATCCACCTGATAAATTTGTCATGTGATCATCTCACTGTACGGCTAAACAAGTTTACAAGTTGCTGGAGGCCTTGTTCTCTTTGTTGAACGACTCTTAAATTATGTCAGTGATTTTAATTGTGTGCTGTCAGGGCGAACCAACTCACAGCTGACTCTCCAGTAAGTTTTCAGAAGCTGAAAATGTCACCAGGAGAGAGTGGCCATTTTTCTTAGCGAGAGGGTTCAAGCCACATGCCTTTGGGTTGGCAACACAACACTAATGCTAGAACTTAAGAAATTATTTTAAAAATTAGATGGATTGGCTAACTGGACTAAACACTCAGTTTTACTTATCGGTATGATGTCCTGGTAGATTTTTGGTGGTATTTTCATTAAAATGAGAGGTGGGTCCTTTTGTGCCTTACACTTTACTTCTGTTTTCGTATATCCGCTCTCTTCATCTCCTAAAGTTTGAAAGACCTTTTCAAAAAGGTCATGAACCTTTGAAAGTGAAACTGTAAAAACCGTATAGAGGGCTGATATCTTGCTGATAAAACAGAAAGCAAGGATGGCATGAAATTGGGGTAAAATGGAGAAGAGAAGGGAAGAGGAGAGGGAAAAAAAGAAAAGGATTGGGCGGAAAGCAGCTCTTTTTTCCTCTATATCGTGTTCTTTAAAAGATACCAAACTACGAATATTCCAAATGATTAATATTAAATGTATTAATATGTATAAATGTATTAATTTCATGTGTGTGTGTATATATATGTTGGTGGTGTTGTTACTGTTGATTGCCATCAAGTCGAGCATGACTCATAGCGACCCTCTGAACAAAAGGCCTAAAGCCCGTCTACAACTATCGACATTTCTGAGAGTTCATAGATATATAGATGTGTGTGTGTGTGTGTATGTATTTGTTGTTGTTGTTATGTGCCGTCAGGTCGCTTGCAACTCATAGTTGACCCTATGTACAACAGCCCTAAACCCTGCTCTTACCGGTGCCAATCGCATTGTCTCTGACACACCCATCCCGATTACCCCAGTCACTGAATCAATCCACCTCATAGAGGGTCTTCCTCTCCTGCGCTGTCCCTCCACCTTACCAAGCATGATGTCTCTCTCCAAGAACCGATCTCTCCTTACAACATGTCCAAAGTATGTTAGACAGAGCCTCAGAATCCTGTATATATGTGTATATGTGTGTAATATATATTTATATTTATTTATATTTATATATATACACACACATATATACACATATACATATACACACACATATATATGAAAAATACAGTGCAAAGATTTACATTTTAGCTCTTCCACAATGACATCCCACATGCAACATTTTCTGCTAGATTTTGTATTTGTTGTGAGGATCTGAAAAGAAAGCATTACTCCATACCTTTTAAAATGAGTGCCAGGATCTTTTTTAAATTTTGTCATAGTTACTGCTCTGGAAGATCTTACATTGGTCCTTATGGTTAATAGCATTTTCTAAGATGACAATATTCCTTTAAAACCCCTGATATTTTAAGAATAGCATTCTGGTCACTGTCTCTCTATTATCTTTCTATTTCTAACTTCTGTTTTTCCTTCCTTGAAACTCAGGTGAGAGGTCTCTCAGGAGTGAGCTGATTAGAATATGAAGTTCTCACATCTTGTATTCTTCTGTACTTTTGGTCTTGCTTCAAAAAGAATATTTTATGCTATTATTATAATTATAAGATTCCCCTTTTAATAAAGTTCTTTTATCCTTTCATCTGAATAGATTTTTCTATAATAGTTAAAAGCTTTATGCAATTAATACTGCACAACAGAGAGCTTCTATATAGAACAATATTCAGCATATTTCGGGTGATCCATTTAGAGAACACAGTTTGGTACTAGAAAGATCTCATAATAAATCGTACCACTTATTAGCTAGTGTCTAATTTAGTTTCATAAAACAGCATTATGAAATTATCTTAAGGTAAGCAGAATAGTATTTTCTGGGTTTTTTTCAGGTTTTTTTTTCTTTTCTTTATCTGATCACTTTTGTCATTTCTTTTTCTCTTTAGACTTCAGGATTCTACTTACATTGTGCCATTTTACTGTATAATTCATGAGAATGAAAACATGACAAACTAATTCAAAATAATTCTCAAAAAATAATTTTTGAAAAAATGAATATAAAGATGTCTTTAAAACATCAGTAATGTGGAAAATTTTCATTGTAGTGAGGGGAAAATTTTTTATAAATGACTTAAATATACCTTCCTATTCTTTCCAGGTAAAATTCACCCTTTTCAAGTATACAAGTCAGTTCTTTTAGTATAGTCCCAGAATTAGACAACAGTCATTACAATGTCATTCCAGAACCTTTGCATTATTCTCAAAGGAAATCCTACTCTTATTAGTGGCCGCTTCCTGTGTCCTTTTTCCAAACCCCAGGAACTCACTAATCTCCTTTCTGTCTCCAGTGTTGTGTTGCTCGATGCTGTCAAGTAGCGACCCTATGGACCTGTCCTGTCCTGTGCCGTCCTCATCATCTCTGACACATTGCTACAGTCACTGTGTCAATCCATCTTGTTGAGGGTTTTCCTTTCACAGACCTTTCACCTTTCCAAGCATAATGTCTCTTTTCCAAGGAATAGCCCCGCCTGGCGCAAAGTATGTGAGCTGATGTTTCACCAACCTTGTCTCAAAGGAGCACTGTGGCTGCTCTTTTCCCAAGATTTATCTTGCTTGTTGATGGAGTGGGGTGGGGGGCTTTTCTGTCTCAAATAGTTTTGCGCCAGGAAATAAAAAAAACATATTGCGATGGGAAGGTCTGCTGTTAGGGACCTCTCTAAAGTACTCAAGAGCAACGGTGTCTCTTTGGAGACGAAGGTGCGCCTGATACAGGCCACGGTCTTTGCAATC
>NW_006399777.1:11779865-11873746 GCF_000299155.1 Elephantulus edwardii
GGCAAGGATTCTGGGGCTTCGTCTGACATACTTTGGACATGTTGCCAGGAGGGACGGGTCCTTGGAGAGGGACATCATGCTTGAGAGGGTGGAGGGACAGCGCAGGAGGGGAAGAACCCTCTATGAGGTGGATTGATTCAGTGACTGGGGTAATCGGGATGGGTGTGTCAGAGGAGGTGCGGTTGGCACAGGATAGAGCAGGGTTTAGGGCTGTTGTACATAGGGTCGCTATGAGTCACAAACGACTCGATGGCACATAACAACAACAACAAATGCTTTATCTGAATGGAATCCTACAATACATGGAATTTTGTAATGTCCTACCAACCCAAAGATGGTAAGACAGTTCGAATCCACCTGCTTCTCTGAGGGAGGAACGTGCATCACCTGTTCCCATGCAATTCACTGCCTCAGAAATCCACAGAGGGTCAGCTAGGAGCCACTTCCACCTCTGTGGTATTGATTTTTACTTGTTTAATATTTTAGGGTTTGTCGTCTTCTAGCCCTTATCAGTACTTCATTCCTCTTTATGATCAAGTAATATTCTATCTTATGAATATGCCACATGCTCCTCAAATATTCACTACTTGGCAGACATTTGGGTTGTTTCTTCTTTTGAATTCTTCTAACTAATGCTGCATGCAATTTTTTTACTTAATTATGTGTTTTCAATTATTTTATAGTTTCAACTCTTACATTTATATTTCTGATATATTTTGAATTATACATTAAAGTTGTATGAAGTAGAGACTCTACCTCCAATGTTTTCATTGGCTCTCTTGTCCTCCCAGCATTATTTGGGGAAGAGATTATTCTTTCCCTATGGAAAGGACATCGTACCCTTGTCAAAAAAATTCATTTGATGTACATACATGGATATATTTGTGGATTTTCAATTCTATTCCGGCCTATTTTTTTTTTTTTTTTTTGCTGTCTATTCTTGACCTAACACTACTATGCCCTAATGATGGCTGCTTTGTACTTAATGTTAAAATCAAGGACTGGACATCCTCCATGGTTTTTCCTTTTTCAAAATAGTTTTGGCTATTCTGAGTCCCTTGCATTCTCATATAAATTTTATGTTTAGTTCGTCAGTGTCTAAGGAGAGAAAAGAAGTAGCAGTTTAGATGGGTATTTTGTTAACTCTTCAGGTCAGTTTGGGGAATAGCATTATCTTAATAATCTTAAATTTCCCAATCCATGGGATGGAAATGGGATGTCTTTACATTTATTTGGGCCTTATTTCTTTTCGTAATTTTTAGAGTTTTAAGCGTACAGATTCTACATTTTACATTTTAAATTGTTATTGTTGCTGTTATGTGCCATCGAGTCACTTGTGACTCATAATGACCCTATCTACAGTATCTCTGAACCCTGCTCTATTCTGAGCCAACCTTATTGTCTCTTACACACCTACCCTCATTACCCCAGTCAATTAATCAATCCACCTCATCGAGGGTCTTCCTCTCCTGTGCCATCCCTCCACCCTCCCAAGCATGATGTCCCTCTCCAAGGACTGGTCCCTCCTTGCAGCATGTCCAAAGTATGTCAGATGAAGCCTGGCTTCACCCTCTCCAGGACAAACTTGTTCGTTCTCCTAGCAGTCCACGGTATATTTAATACTCTTCTCCAGCACCACAGCTCAAAGGCATCAATTCTTCTATCATCCCTAGTCATTGTCCAGCTTTCTGATGCATAGCAAGTAATTGCAAAGACAATGGCCTTCATTGTTTTTTTATGAAATGTGATTTTAAAATGCTCATTGCCCCTGAAAAGAAATTGAAGTGCTTTTATATTTTAATCTTGTATTCTTTCACTTCAGTAAGTTCATTTATTACTTCAAATATTTTGGTTTTATTTCTTTTATTGTGGAGGGAATTCTACTTATATTCTCCTTTTGAGTTTTTCTAAGAAAATCATAGGATCTAATAGAATTGATGTAATTCCAACAAAAAAAAGTGTGAACCGGAATTTATCAACTTTCTCTTGGAAGTTTTTCACTTACATGCCATGAACTTTGCTTCTCCTCAGCTTCCAGATTTATTTAGTAATCCCACTGAGACAAAGACTCCATGAAGGGGTAAGAGATTCTTACTTTCCTCTCTTCGCCAGATTCAGGGAATTCTGGTGATGTGGTCCGTAAAGAGAGGTACCCAAAGGCAGTACCTCTATGATGGTTTGAAATCACTAGCTACTGCACCAGAGGGAGAGAAATGGGCAGTCTCTTCCTGTGCAGTTTATAGCCTCTGAAAGTCTACTGGAGGGTCAGCTATAAATCAGTTCTAACTCAGTGATGACAAAGGTTTTTGGATTCCCTACCAGAATCTGATAAGGTGAGCTTCTCTCAACAAGCATTTAGATTGCAAGTGAGTAGATCATGTGTGGGAGATCAAAGATTCCATAGCCCTTCTAGCTACACCTTCTCATCCTGCCGCGTGTGCTGGATTTGAGAGACTATTCCTGCTTCGAGACAAGTGTGGTGAAACTTTGGATCAAATACTTTGAGGATATTATCAATCCTTAGAGAATGGCTGGGGAAGGTGGAAGGTTAGAGGAAGAACGGAAGACCCTCAACAAAGTGGACTGACACAGTGACCGGTGACAACAGACTGGAGTCTTATCGGAGATGCTGAGAATGGGACAGGATGGGACAGAGGTCAGATGTGTTCTTCATAGAGTGGCTGTGAGGCGCAGTCAGCTTGATGGTACCTACCAACAGCTCTAACTTGGTTTTACGTTTTGTTTGTTACCAGTTAGCATCTGCAATGTGTTACTTTTTAATTAGGAATAGGCATTTGTTCTTGTTGTTGTGTACCGGATAGGCAGAACTGACCCATATCTGAGTCTCTGGCGATTTTTCAAAAGCAGTTAATCACATGGGAGGAGATTACCCATCCTTCTCCCACAGAGCAGCTGGTGGCCTCGAGCCACATACCTTCAGGACTACAACATAGCTTCTTGCCACTTAGCAGAACTCCCGAAAAGGTGTTTAGCTCATGTTAAAAACTATAGGAAAGTCCCATGTAGCACAATTTGTGCTTGAAAACATGAACTTGAAAAAGATATTACTTGAAGCTACTAAAAGACTTTTCTGCCGTCTAACCAAGCCCTAATTCTGTCTCACACTTTTTGTTCTTTGCAACTACACCTTTTGCTTAAGACAGTGAGCATAACCAACTCATTGCCATGGTCTCAGAACTCACAGCTTAACCTCCAGCAGGTTTTCCATAGCTGTAAATCAAATAGAAGGAGATTACCCATCTTTCTCACTTGGAATAGCTGGTGGGCTCTGGTGACCTAATGGTTAAGAAGCTATGCTGCGGTCTCAAAGGCACAGGGTTTGAATCCACCAGTTGCTGTGCAGAAGGATGGGCCAATTTCTCTCATTCAATTAACGGCTTCTGAAAACCCAGCAGAGGGTCGACTGTGGGTCAGTTCCAACACCATCTGTGCGTTAGTAACACAACTCTTCTCCACTTTGGCCCCCAGAACTCCCTACAGTGTCTCTAAAGAACTACTAATTAATTACAAAAATGTTACCTGAGAGGCCTAACATATAAATGAAGCACAATTCTTTTTTTAAACTTTTGGTTTTTTAAATTTTATTATTTTTGTGTGCGTGTACCGTCAAATCAGATCTGACTGGTACAGGAGGAGATTGTCCCTCCTTCCCCGGCAGAGCATCTGGTGGATTTGAACCATTCACCTCTGGGATTGTAGTTGCAGCTCCTTGCCACTAGGCCACCAGAGCTCCCCACAATTTTTTTTAACATGCACAATTGGTGTTTTATTTTTCAAAGAGGAGTTCTAAAACATCACACTAAATCAGGTCAAAAGGCAAAGTTTAAAAGAGACTGTTTTATAAGGATAAATGATAACATATGTAATGACTGTTGACTCTGTAAAATCTTGACGTTAGAGTGTATGATATACCTCGTTGGTTTTCCAAATTATCTAATCTTCATTTTTCTTGGGTCTGCAAAGACTTCTTCTCGTTAGCTGCCTTCTGCTTTTCTTGCATGATCTCAGAATCCCTCCGCTTTTTCTGAGAGAGTGTCAAACTGTCCTCTTTTCTTTTTCCCTTGCTAATTTCCTGGGTTTTCTTTTTGTTTTTCTGGTGGGCAAGTTCTCTCTGATTTCCAACGGGCCATCCTGACCACTGAACAGAGCCTGGAAGAGATGGATTAAGAAAATCAAAGGTTCCCTGGCAGCACCAATCTTTCTTTAAAAACATATTTTATTTGTGAAAGTTTACAAATCATATTATTTTTCATATATTCATAGGCATTTATTACCATTGATTGGTGCAATTAATTTGTTACAAGTGTAATGACCCTTATTGTGTATTGCTATTCCCTTCAGCTGCATTCTCTGTTGCCACCCCCGCCCCCAACTGGTGAACCAGTCTTAAAGGAGTAGGACCAGCTCAATGGAAAATTTAATCAATATAGAAAGATTCACTTAAAGTGCTCCCCAGTATTTGATGACAATGTCAGGGAAAATTCATCTTCTGTAATAGGAAACTTAACACGTGCCAAAAGGGGTTCAACAATACAGACCAAATGGGCGAAGAGAAAAGTTGAAACTCTGTTGGTTCCCAGAACAGTGTATCCTAAAGAGAAGATGGTGAAATGATCTGTCAACCTATTAAGCCCGTGGGTTCAATATCATGGAGCCTGTACTGACGAACAGAAGAGCAGAGAATTGAAACTTTGTCCGTTCCCAAACAAAGATGTGCATTTACTGCAGAGTGGAGATAATGCATCAGACCTGTCCACAGACAGGATGAGGGGCATTTGTTCTTGCCTTTGATTTTTCTGGTACCCTGTGCAGTCCAAGCAGAACTAGATTTTCATCTCTGAGCAGGGAGCATCTTACTCAGTGAATGGACATCTCTTAGAAGTTCGATAAGCACAGAGAAGCCTGAGCATCTCTAAATGAACTGATGTCGCCTCAATTCTACTTGTTTAAAACTGAGAAGCTAATCAAAGATTACATAGGGTTTTCATGCTTTTGGACATACTTTGGACATGTTGTAAGGAGAGACAGGTCCTTGGAGAGGGACATCATGCTTGGTAGGGTGGAGGGACAGCACAGGAGAGGAAGACCCTCTATGAGGTGGATTGATTCAGTGACTGGGATAATTGGGATGGGTGTGTTAGAGGCCATGCGATTGGCACAGGACAGAGCAGGGTTTAGGGCTGTTGTACATAGGGTCACTATGAATCACAAACGACTCGATGGCACATAACAACAACAACAGCAATCAAAGATTATGGAAAGCCCACTGTGGCACCACTTTCATTTATGGCCAGCTGCTTGGATTGTTTGATTTTCTCTCTTTCTCTCTTTGTGTTTGTTGCTATGTGCCATCAGGTCACCTGCAACTCACAGTGACCCTATGTACATCTCTGAACCCTACTCTATTCTGAGCCAACCTTATTGTCTCTGACACACCTACGTCTTTTTACCCCCGTCACTGACTCAATCCATCTCATCCAGGGTCTTCCTCTCTTCTGCTGTCCCTCCACCCTCCCAAGCACGACGTCCTTCTCCAAGGACTGGTCTCTCCTTGCAACATGTCCAAAGTATGTGAGACAAAGCTTCAGAATCCTTGCTTCCAAGGAGCAGCCTGGTTTCACCCTCTTCAAGATGAAACTGTTTGTTCTCCTAGCAGTCCATGGTATATTCAATACTGTTTTCCAGCACCACAGTTTAAATGCATCAACTCTCCTTCTATAATCTCTAGTTAGGTTTCTTTAAAAGTATTGGTTAGTAGGGAATGCTGAAAAAAGCCTTAAGTATGTATGTAGGGAAAAGGGAGAGTGCTGATGACCTGGGGGGGGGGGGGCCAGGAAGCCAGACCATCAAAGCCCTTGACATTTCGTCTGGGCCAAAGGGTGGACAAGACCAGAAACTGGGGCAAGGTGAAGCACAAGGAAATGCAGAGGTCTCTGTTGCTGTTAGGTGCCATCGAGTCAAGTATGACTCATAATGATTCTGTTGTTATGTGTGCCATCAAGTCGGAATCGACCCAAAGCTCACCCTCTGGTGGGTTTTCAGAGGCAGATAATTGTATGGGAGGAGATTGCACATCCTTCTCCCACAGAGCAGCTGGTGGATTCCAACAGCATGCCTTCGGGATTGCAGTGCAGCTTCTTGCCAGTAGGCCACCAGAGCTCCCTATAATAACCCTGTAAACAGTGAATCTGAACCCCACCCTATCCTGTGCCAGTCTCACCATTTCTGATATACTGGAGCCCATTGTTTCAGTCAGTGTCAAATCATCTCATCGACAGTCTTCCTTTCTTTCACTGACACTTCACCTTTCCAAGCTGCATGTCTGTTTTTTTTGTTTTGTTTTGTTTTTTGTTTTGTTTTTAAATCAGCCCGTCTTAACAACATGTCCATATTCTGTAAGATAAATCTTTGGCGAAAATTCTCACCTCTGAGGAGTACCCTGGTTGCGCTTTGTCCAAAACATACTTTTTTAACATACTTGTTTGTGCTTTTGCCAGTCTGTGCATCCTCAGTACTTCTCCAACACACCTGAAAGGCAGCAATTCTTCTTCTGCCATAGTTACTCATCGTCCAACTTACAAGGCCAGAACAAGTATATGAAAAGACCATAGCCTGAACTAGGTGCATCTTAGTTTTAAACTTTTGCTCCTTAGAACTTTGGACAGATCTTTGATTTGGAGATAAAAAAGATTGTTACTGATTTTGGTCTTTGTGACTCATTGGCTTTTTACCACAGATGAACTATCTGGCTTCTATCATAGCTGATGGTCTTGGCTGTAAATTATTAATAGTAACCATTACTTCAGTGGGTTGGTGTGGGAGTTATATCATTCCATGAAAACATCTAGGATAGTAACGAGTTCCTGGCCATTCTCAACAAATACCACCTTTCTGACAACCCCTCTCAGTCTAACCTAGTCTAACTCAGTTGACTCTTAACTCAGTCCAGCCTTGAGTCTAGTCAAGGACTAAGTTTCCTAACAGGTTGAAATTTAGATTTAGCTTTGGGGTAAATCTGCAGATTTCTGCCCCCAAGGTTAAGTATGGAGTGAGGGACTAGTCAGTCCTCTCATGCATTCCTCTTACTTCCTTCAAAGACAGAGCGGATCAGCACAAGTCGAAACTTCCTCTGGGATCAGAACCTGGCCATTTAATCTGGGGCTGGAGTACAGGTGGACCCCTCGGTCTGCAGTCATCTCTGCGGGGGCTCATGGTGACCGAGGAAGACCATCTGCTGTGACAAAAACAGCATCTGTCCCTCACACTTTGAAAGTCACAGGGAATTCTTCGTGGGACTCAGTTCTCTGATTTTTTTTTTAATTATTATTATCTGATTTGTGTCAGTTGTGTGAATTTCTTCTCTTGTTTTCCTCATCCCTCAGAAAGGGTGTGGTTACACACTCACTCAGTGATTGAACTTCAAGTTCGATGCAACATTTCACCTTTGGAAACCAGAGTCTTTCATCATTGTGCACCTTGTAAGGGAAAAATAAAAGCTCGTGCTTGAACTTGATGAGTCAGAGCTGGCACTTGCCGTTCAGAGCTCTCACTGAGGTGATATTATGCATGAGAAAGCTGCAATTTTAGATTTTGGTCGCAAAATGACTTTAGATCATGCAGCAGTGGTTTGTACAGTACTGTTTCATTTCTTAATTGAATTGCTGAAGTCCAAATACAACCAGAACTTCATCCTGCTAGTTCTAGTATATAAATGTTTAAAAATTAATTTCTAAAATTATAACCTTTCTATTTGCAGCTTGAACAAGTACAGACCACTGGATGAATACATTTCTTATTGCATGTTGATTAATATATTTATACTCCTTATTCCACAAAAGGACATTTATAAAGGTCAATTAGCCTTTAAAAAATTTGTTTTATATGTGTAAACATATATGTATATATGCCCATCCTTCTCCCACAGAGCAGCTGGTGGATTCAAACTATGTACCTTTGGGATCGCAGCACAGTTTCTTTATCTCAGGACCACCAGAGCTCCCTATATATGTACATGTATATATGTAAAATATATATTGTTGTTGTTGTTGTTGATTACTGTTGAGTCACACACAACTCATAGCATGAAATCGTGAACAAATGACCTAAGGCCTTTCTAAAACTATCATTTCTCCAAGTTCATAGAGCTTCCAGAGGCATGTGCTTTAGGAAGTGGATGCCACTCCTGCTTCCAAAATTGTTTTACAATTGGGAGCTCCATCAGACACTGACCACACTGGGAAACCATTCTGGTATTTGTACCCCAGTGGCACAAGGTTCAGCATCACAGCAAAACCAGGTTACCTCAGTGCAGCAAATTGACAGAAGAGTGCTGTATGACTCAGAAGAATGTTCCTCCAAAATATAATAACAAGGGATTAAAATATAATTCCTCGGGCCCAACTTTTAAATACAAGGGCCCTCCTGGAGGTCTTGTTGACTCTAAACAAGAGGTTTAAATAAAAAACAACCAAACATTTCACAATGACCCTAAACCAAAACAACAGTTTAGTCCCTTCACCCAGTCTCCAAAATGGAGACAAGGACTTGGCCTTAAATGCAAGTGTCCTCCTGGAGGTCTTGTTGACTCTAAACAAGAGGCTCAAATAAAAACAACAAAACAATTCATACAGAACCTCAACCAAAACAAGAGCACATCGTACAGAGTCCAGCAGCTTCATCCAAGTCCAAAATGACAGACAACGGCTTGGCATTATACGTTGTTGTTGAGGTGCCATCTAGTACTAACCCTATAAACAAAAGACTCTGTGTGTGTGTGTGTGTGTGTGTGTGTGTGTGTGTGTGTGTGTGTGTGTTTGAAAAGAGTATTGAATATATTATGGCCTGCTAAGAAAACGAACAGATTCAACCTGGAGAGGGTTAAACCAGGCTGCTCCTTGGAGACAAAGATTCTGAAGCTTCGTCTGACATACTTGAGATATGTTGCAAGGAGGGACCAGTCCTTAGGAAGGGACATCATGCTTGGGAGGGTGGAGGGACAGACAGTGCAGGAGGGGAAGGCCCTCTATGAGGTGGATTGATTCAGTGACTGGGGTAATCAGGATGGGTGTGTCGGAGACAGTGAGATTGGCACAGGACAGAGGAGTGTTTAGGGCTATTGTACATTGGGTCGCTATAAGTTGCAGGCAACTCGAAGGCATATAAAAACAATAACAACATATGTATATATGAGAGGAAGCCCCCAAACAAGATAGATTGACATAGTAACTGTAACAATAAACTTGAGCATTTCAGGGATTTGAGGATAGCGTGTGACAGGACAAAGTTGGGATGTGCTATTCATCGGATCACTATGAGTTAGAGTCAACTCAATGGTATCTAACCACATGTGTGTTTACATCTACATATATACATGTTAAAGCTCCCTGGTGGTGGTGTGTGTGTTGGACCACCAACTCAAATGTTGGCAGTTCATATCTACCAGCCACCATGTGAGAGAAAAACCTATCTCCTCTTCTGTGAAGACTTACAGTCTTATAGAAACCTGAAGAGGGTTGTCATGAATGAGAATCAACTCAAGTGTAGTAGAAAATACATAAACAGAGTCACACCACTGGACTTACTTTATATGGTCGCGTAGTGAGTTACCTGTCGTGTTCCTAACCAAATGTTAGCAAATCCAACAGCCACTTCTCCGCCAAATGATGAGAGTCTCTGCATATGTATGTACACACACACACACACACACACAAATTTGTTGTTGTTATTGTTAAGTGCCATCGAGCCATAGGCGACTCATAGCGACCCTATGAACGAAAGACCTAACGTTCATCCTTTCTCCAAGTTCATAGGATTTCCAGAGGCAAACTTTTTTGGAAGTAGATGCCACTCCTGCTTCCAAGCTTGTTTCAACTAGAGAGCTCCACCAAACACTGTCCACCATGGGTAACCATTATCACATTTCACACATCAGTGTCACAGTGTTCAGCTTCACAGCAACCACGAGTTACCTCTATACAGCAAGTGGACAGAACACATAAATTTATACATACATATGCATATTTTCACTACATTTTTATCCATTATATAAATATCTGCTTGAAAACACATCTTTATTCAAATTACACATACACACAATTTACTTAAGAGACGTGAACTAGACAAACATTCAGGAAGAAGCTTCAGGATGTGGTGTTACTCTCCTTTCTTTACCTTTTCTCATGTTACTTCTTTAATCTAGAAAAATGTATCTTCCTTTGATTCATCCTTGTTGGAATCACAGCCATCAACATCAACTTCTAGAAAACCAGAGCAACTGTGAATGGAAACTTATTTGACCATTAAAAACAAGTTAAAGAGGAAAGTAGAGGTGATGATCTCTCCCAAAGTGCCCATGTTGTCTTAAAACGCACAGGAAATAACAAAACTTTCTAGCATGGAAATGACTTGTGTGAAGACAGAGAACCATGGTGTAAAAAGTTTAAAATATTTGAGCTGATATGAGTAGAAATTTCTCACCAGCAATTCAAAGGACGAACTTCTCAAACAGCACAGATCGATGTCAGAAAAGAAATTCTAACTGTGCAGTTATAGAGTAAAAGAGAAATAAACTTGAAAGAAAATCACTTTTGCTATTCATAAACTTGTCCAGTGAGCCCAAATCTATTCTTGTTGCATGCTATTGAATAGCCCGTAGTTGACCCTTCTGTATGTTTTCAAAGGCAGTTAGTAAAAATGAAAGGAGATTGTCAAACCTTCTCCTGTGGCGCGCGTGGTGGATTTGAATCGTGTGCCTTTTGGATGGCAGCGCAGCTTCGTATCATAAGGCCATCAGAAGTTTTGTTGTTGTTGTCGTTGTTGTTGTTATGTGCCAACAAGTCATTTGCGACTCATAGCGACCCTATGTACAAGAGCTCTAAATGCCGTTCTATCCTGTGCCAAACTCGCTGTCTCTAACACACTCATTCCTACCACTCCACTCACAAACTCGATCCATCTCATTGAGGATCTTCCTCTCCTGCGCTGTCCCTCCACTCTCCCAAACATGATGTCCCTCTCCAAGGACCAGTCCCTCCTTGCAACATGCCCAAAGTATGTCAGACGAAGCCCCAGAATCCTTGCCTCCAAGGAGCATTCCGGCTTCACCCTCTCCAGGACAAACCTGTTTGTTCTCCTAGCAGGCCATGGTATATTCAACACTCTTCTCCAGCACCACAGCTCAAAGGCATCAATTCTCTTTCTATCATCCCTATTCACTGTCCAACTCTCTGATGCATAGCACGCAATTGCAAAGACTATAGCCCGGATCAGGCGCAGCTTAGTCTCCAGCCTGACGTCATTGCACTTCAGTACTCTTGAGCGGTCCCTCACAGCTGACTTTCCTAATGCAAGTTGTCTCCTGATTTCCTGGCTGCTGGTACCAAGAGTATTGGTTGTGGAGCCGAGCAAACTAAAACTGTTAACTATCTCAATCTCTTCACCATCCATACTAATGCTGCCAATTGGCCCAGTGGTGAGAATCTTTGTTTTCTTGATATTGAGCTCCAATCCATATTGAAGACTGCAGTCCTTGACCTTCTGCAGCAAGCGTTTCAGGTCCTCCTCAGTTTCAGCGAGCAGGGTTGTGTCATCTGCATAACGCAAGTTGTTGGCAGTAGACTAAAATAAAATACAGATGAGACTACCGAAGGATGAAGGGTGAAGACACATGGTGGTACATGCAGCCCAGTCTTGAGAAGTCATGGGTGGCCGTTTATAAAGTTGTGTCTTAGCCTTGTCTTGTTAAGGACATGAAAGAGACCAGTGACTTTATGCTTTGCATGCTTGCCAAAGACATCATAAAACTAGAAGAACTCTTCCAAATCTCATGACAAGCTGGGAAAACAGACCAAATATGACCAGAGGACACATCAGTATATCAGTGTAAAGTTATTTACTCTCATTTGAAAAAACATCTGCCACAAGTCAATCTAGAGAATGAGTTTTCCAGCAGCCGGCACGGTAGTGACAGAAAGTTCAGCATGACTCAGTGATGCAGTATGTCTACTTGGTAATGTGATTCGAAGCTGAAATAGAGATCAAAGATTGTGATGGGGAACCACATTTGGAGAAGTGTTTCATTCCAGGTACCACATTGTAAGGAGAAAGTTGGCCTGCACAGAATGGGGAGAGGAGACGGAAAAGGGAGTTCCCAACCACCTCACCAAAAAAGATACACAAGTGAGAACATTTTGATTGCAGGAGAGGGGGCATGCGTGGTGAGCCAAGAGCTGTCTTCAGATCCTGGAAGAGTTGATGTGTGGGATAGTGAATGCTCTCTGTCTGTCTAGGTAGGAGAGTAGACCCGGGGCAGGAGGGCAGGAACTCAGAGCAGGGCATGTCTGGGCTGCGTATTGGAAAGATCTTTCTCACGTCTGGACTGGTTTTGTTACGAAGTGTCTCTGATTAGAGTCGTTTAGACAGAGTGCTCTTTCTGTGTGTCCCTCTGAGCTCCGTAGTCTCCACACTGCTCTCTTTTCATGGTAGACTCTCTTGTCATCCTGTTTCACAAGTGTCCTCCCTGAGTGTCCATTCCTGTCGGACTTCTCCTCATCCATTCCACCCATATCTGTATCTCTGGGACTCCCCAGTTTCTTCCTAAACATTCCAGGCCTCTTTACTCCTAAGTCCGTTATAACATCTACAATCTCTCCAGGACCATTCTTCATGATACCTGCCCACTGATTGGACTCTACACAAGCAAACCCTAGATTCTCTAGCTGGAGAACTCACCTTTTTCCCGCTATTATAGTACAAATCAAGTGTCACCTTGTGAGGCTAGTTTGTCACTCATCATTTGTGTCCTTGAATGACCACCTGGAGCAGAAGATCACACCGGGGGTGGGGGAAGTTTCACCATTAAACGATCAGCTTTCAGGCTAATCTGTTGTAGCAGCATCACCGTAACTAATCCATTATTGTTGTTGTGTACCGTCAAGTTGGAACCAACCCACAGCTGACCCTCCCACGAGTTTTCAGAGACAGTTAACTGCATGGGAGGAGACTGCACATTCTTCTCCCGTAGAGTAGCTGGTGGATTTGAACCGCGTGCCTTCAGGATTGCAGCGCAACATTTTACCACTAGACCACCAGAGCTCCCCAGCTAATCCATACATGTTCAAATAAATGTTTCAGTTGGTCTTGTTTCTACATATAAATTACATGAAAGGCCTAAGAGCGTTTGTGATTTCTCTTTTTAGATAATACTTTTTTTATACGTCTGTCTTTTTTTAATTTTTAAATTATTATTAAATGTTATTAGTTTTAATGAACATTTACAGAGATTTGGGGTTCTCATTCATTCATTGTTGCATAGATAATACTCATTTTGTACTTGACCCCCGGCTATCTCTTCTTTTGAAGTAGAGTCAGTGCCTGATCGTCCTCTCTGCTTTTGAACTTAGTTAGGGGATTAGAGGCCCTCCACGAGTCTGGGGAAGCTTCTCGGTCTCAGACTTTCGTCCATCAGGCATTCGTGTGGGGCCAGTCAGAGCGGAGCCAGCTTCCCAGCCTGCCTCCTTTCCTCAGTTTGTTTTTGGAACTTCTCCAGTCCTTTCTCCCTCCCCCATGGTGTGAGTTCGTGTGTGGCTGGTTTTCTCGGGCAGCAGGCCCAGCTGACTTTCAGTTTTGTTTGTTGTTTGTACTGACTCAGTTCTGAGATCCGCCCCTGAGACCAGTGGTCAGTGTTCTCTGGAACGGGGACGCTGACTGCATTCCTTTAAGCCTGGCTGGAAGGGAGCAAGGGTGAGCTTGCCAGTGCTGTGCGAAGCTTTGTTCACAAGGAAGGCCACTGCAGGATTTTGTGCCGAAAAAGAAATGCATTGACACATGTCTCAGCGCCTCTGCGTTGTGTCTTAAGCCAAGGAAGAATTTGTGATCCACGAAAGATCTGTCCCAGATTCCACCGGCCTCCAAATTATCCCCAAGCCAGCTGACCAACAAGTTCAATTATTTGAGATTTGTTGACACTCCTTTTGAGTGGGAACAAAATTGAAAAACCCTTACTGGATCCAACGTCGTCACAAACTTGCCATAGAATTGTGAGATGCAGCCGGCTCTTGGTCAGAAGCTCATGAGGCCAGGCCTCCCTTGGAGAAACCATGTCTCAGTTTCAAACTTGCAGCCCACCCTTAGCCCAGGACAATCTGTGGTTGAGTTTGGATCAACGCCTCCCCCTACCTGCCTCGTAAAGGAAAAGGAAGCCCCCTTTTGTGAAGAGTGTCGGCTGGTGCCTATCCTACTCAGTCACACAGTATGGAAGCCAGTGCTAACATGCCAGTGTTACCCGTCTAGATGTCCCCTTGAGATGACTCATCTCTGGCAAGTGGCGAACATTTACCAATCTCTTGTTACTTTATTGTTCAAACTGGGGTGATGGCAAGGCAGTTTAAACACTAATTTATGGATGAAAATCTGTTTATTATGGTAAAGCCACTATAGATAATATAGATGATTTATTAATGGTAAAGGCATGTACAACTTGCCCTCCATGGAATTTCCAGGAAAGACCGTTCATCCTTCTTCTGTGAAGCCACTGGGGAATTCACAGCTCCAGAGAGGCACGACCTCGGAGTTAGCGGTATACCTCCCTGTAGACGAGGCCACCAGAGTTCCCAAGGTTAAGGATTGTTGTTGTTTTTTGCTGTCGAGTCAGAACTGACTCATAGCTGACCCTCCAACAGGTTTGCAGGGCCATAAATTACACAGGAGAAGATTGTACATTCTCTTCCTGAGAAGCATCAGGTGGATTTGAACTGCATTGCCTTGGGGATTGCAGCCCACCTTCTTACCACTAAGCCACCAGGGAGGGATCCCTAAGTTTATGGATAGTAATCATTAAATAAGATATAGCATGAGCAAGCAGAAATTGTTACTGGGGAACCTGGACTCTAAAATCTTCACCCACTGGATAATTTTGGATTAGTCCCTAAACTTCATCCTGTTTCCATTTCTATATCTTTAAAGCAGGCTAACTATAGTGTCTGTATGACAGAAATAGTACTGGGATTAAATGTTATCATTATAAAACACTTAGATTTCCTGGAAGAAAGTGGGCCTTACCCAGTGCGCATGATGTCATGCTTGGAAAGGTGGAGGGACAGCGAAGGAGAGGAAGACCCAGGATGAAATGGATTGACTCAGTGATTGGAGAAGTGGGATTAGGTGTGTTGGAGATGATGAGATTGACTGAGGTTAGGGCAGGGTTCAGACTAGGGTCACTGTGAGTTGTAGGCGACTTGATGGCAACAATATCCAGTGCTAGTATAGTGAGCTCTGGTGGCCTAGTGGTAAGGAGTTGCACTGTGAACTCATAGACAGGTGGTTTAAGTCCACCGGCCGCTCCATGGGGAAAAAGATGGGTCATCTCCTCCCTTGTGATTTGCAGCCTCTGGAAACCTACTGGAGGGTCAGCTGTGAGTCTGTTTCAACTCAACCACTCTCAACAGCAATGACAACATCTACGGCCGAGATATCACAAGTGGCTGACTATCATGAACAGTAATTTATTCTCCTACAGTTTAGGAGTCTAGAAGTCCAAATTCAGAATGTTAATTCTAGGGGAAAGAACGCTCTCTCTCACTCTGTGGGTTGTAGAGGAAAGGTCTCGTCTCCTTCAACATCTGTGGAATGGGCCTTCCTTGCAAATCCCCACTGTCCTGGCCTTCTCTCTGGTGTCAAGCAGCTTCCTGAAGCGGAGCCCGGTGTCTGGAAGGAGACATTCCCCTCCTGATAATTAGTTCTTAACGTTGGAGCTTTGTGGACTTCACACACCACCACCCACCCCCATACTCTCCTCTCTGCTCTCTCTCCTCTCCTTTTATCTTACAAGCCACACCAAAGAGAAATTCTTTCACTGCGTTGCGACTGAGGAGTGTTGCATTCCAGCCTCAAGCCTTTTCCAACTATTTTGTTTATCAGAGCATGGGAGATCTTTCCAGAGCATCTACATATCGTTACTTACATGTCTTTTCTTGTTGTTGTTGTTGTTGTTAGGTGCCGTTGAGCTGAGTAACATCCACAGTGATCCCATGCACAGGAGATCTGACCGCTGGCCTATCCAGTGCCATCCACATACTTTCTGACACACTAGCCCATTGCAGCAGTAACTGTGTCAATCTAGCTGATTAAAGGTCTTCCTCTCTTTCGCTGAACTTCGGCCTTTCCAAGCATGATGTCCTTCTCGAAGGAGTAACCTCTCCTAGCAACGTGCCTAAAGTATGAGATGAAGTATTACCATTTTTGCCTCCAGGGAGTATTCTGGCTGCACTTTCTCCAAAACATATCTGTTTGTTCTCTTCGCAGTTCATGGGATAAGCTGTGCTCTTCTCCAAGAGCACAGCTCAAAGGCATTCATCCTTCTGTCATTCATATTCATTGTCCAAATCTCAGATGCATGCTGTCATTGTTGTTGTTGTTGTTAAGTGCCGTCGAGTTGCAGGTGACTCATAGCGACCCTGTGAAGGAGAGTCCTCGACGCTTGGATGCCTTTCATCCTCTCTCCAGGTTCATAGCGTTTCCGGAGGCAAGCTATTATAGAAGTGGATGCCACTCCTGCTTCCAAGCTTGTTTAAATCGGGGAGCTCCACCAAACACCGTCCGCATTGGGTAGCCAACCATTAACACATTTGACACATCAGTGTCACAGTATTGAGCCTCACAGCAACCACAAGTGACCGCGGTATGGCAACTTGTACACGAGGGCTACACGACCTAGAGGAATGTCTGAACAAATGTCTCAGATGCTTAGCAAATGATTAAACAAAACCCATGACCTGAATCAGCTGCACCTTAATCTTCATACTGACATCGTTGCTCCTCTATAATTTGGAGACGTCCCTGACTATACAGGCTTTCCCAGTACAATACATACATGTTTTTTAAGAGGATACAGTTCAATCCATGACAGTGGTAAATGCCTGTACGTGCTGGTTAAACACACTATACTATTGGAGGGGCCAGTCGTTGGGAAGAGACATCATACTTGGCATAGTGGGGTCAGCAAAAGAGAGGAAGACCCTCAACAAGATAGGTTGTCACGATTATCACAATGGATTCAATGACATCAGAGGGTGAGGAGGCCACAGGCTAGGGAGGCGTTCAGAACCGTTGTTCACAGGGTCTCTGTGAGTCATTGTCCACTCGACAGCCGTTGCTACTGCTACTGGTATTGCAATTTATGTCTTGGGAACCCATCAAAAGTCATTCATTATATGATAGGAATATGTCGCTGTTGTGTTGTTAAGTGCCGTCAAGTCGCAGGCATCTCTTAAAGACCCTGTGAATAAAGGACCTGGGCACCGGTCTAACTTTCATCCTCTCTCCAGGTTCATAGGGTTTCCGGAGGCAAGCTATTTATGGAAGTGGATGCCACTCCTGCTTCTAAGCTTGTTTTAATCAGGGAGCTCCACCAAACACTGTCCATCACCATTCTCGCATTTGACATTGAGGACATTCTTGTATGATGATAGGAATATATTTCATGTTATTTTTCTTTTATTGTTACTGCTAGCATTTGGTGATTCTCTTTCTGTATTTCAGAGATTGTTCCTTGTGCCTTTAAAAAATTATTTTGTATTGGTTTGCTTACAAAGTTCATATGCATTGTGTTTCACATTCTTTTTCATTCACATTTTGTTTCATACAATCATTCCCATGCATTATGTTTTATAAAATGAATCACCATTGGACTATGAACATCATTACCCTGTCTTTTCAGGTTCCCACCAAATCTTTCCCATTTCCTTTACCCGCTCCTTCCACCCACCAGACTGTGCAACCCTGTGATTTCGCCCCAACCCATCCTCACCTCCCTCCTCTTCCCTCATTGGGTCCCCATACATATTTTACTAGTTATCCTTCTGTTTTGCAATCATGATCTTATGCAGTATTTGTCCTTACGAGTCTGAGTTAGTTCACTCAGCATAATGCTCTCCAGACTCTCTCAAGTTATATAGTATTTTTCAAAATTTTTGCTCCTAAGAGCTGTATAGTATTCTACTGTATGTCTTTTGTACACTAACTTGTAGACTTTTTCAAACGATCCTCTGGTGAAAGAAGGTACCTGATTTGCAAATGTAGAAACTGAGGCATGGAAGATGAAAACCCTCCTAATGTCACCCAGCTTAGTAAATAGTCACCCTGGGTTAATCAGAATCTTCTGGAAAGCCAAATAGCCTCTTCATAAATGGTTCATCACTGCAGTTAATTTTAATTTTTCTTTCTTTCTCATGAAACACAATCATCTTTAATCTCACGAGATTACAAAATGAACTGACTGAGATCACTGGCTCCATCTGAGATTTTTCAGCCGGCTGACTTCTGAGACACATAAGTGTAAAAGGGAGCTGTGTATTATCTTTCAAAGCCACCTTGGTCTTTGGGAAAATCCTTGGGCCTAACGACTGAGTCCACGCGTGATCATTGTGTCAGTTTGATGAGCATCTGTCTCCGGGCTAGGCCAGTATGCCAGGAAGGAAAGATGGAGGGAAGAGACACATTAAATCTGTAGTTGCTTATAGCATCTGCCTTTGATGCTGTCTCAGGGGGACACCCTGATTTCCTCCTCTCAGTCAACAATTTCTATGTCTTCTCAGCAGGTCTGAAGGGGGAGAGCCCTTGAAGGCATTTTGCTCTGACAAGCTGATTTCTCTTAGAGCTCTAGAATGTAATAGAAGCCATCAAAGGCAAGGACTATTAGGAGGCTGTTTTGTGTGAGGGCAACAAAATTTATAGGTTTTCGGGCAATTCTCTCATTTACACCAGCAGTTCAATTAGTTGCCGGGTGCACTAGTAATATGTATTTGTTAGTTTGGGCATTATTGTGATTTTTTACTTAGAGGTTGATTGTGCTTTGTTATAAACAACTTTATTTAGGAAGCAGACTCTGTTTTTCACTGACCTGAAATGAGAGCTCTTGGTTAAGTGGGAGCTGGTTGGTTTGTAATCTGAGGAAGAAAGTAAGAACGACATGGAAGAGGAGACCACCCTCCCAGCATGCCTCAAGAACCCTGAGGTGAAGTGCAAGGCTGTTTACTCAAGATGCACAATTGGCCAGATTCAATATGTTGCTCTGGTGAGGAGAAGGCTGAGATGCTACTTCCTGTACAAAAACTGAACAGATTCATGTGACTTCTGTTTCTCTCAAGATGTCTTTTCCCTGCCATCTTCAAGTAGCCTGCACGGTCTGGACAAGTCAGAATTGAAGCAACTTTTCATTATTTTGAAGCATAAATGGCATATTATTTATATTAGCATGATCTAATATAACTATCTTTTCTTTTATATTGAGAGATAACATCTATTTTAGTGGATTTGGTGCAAGATTTACTGTTGTTTATTGGGTCACTATGAGTCGAAGCTAACACAACAGCAACTAAGAATAATAACAACATAACTGCCGGGAGTGTAAAATACTGAAGGTCTGAGCGCCTGCGGTGCTCAGGCCTGTCTTTCGTTGTTTGTGTTCAAACATTCGTCTAGGTCTTATAGCCCTGGTCTGTCCACTTGCTGTACAGATGTAACTCGTGGTTTCTGTCACTTGCTGTACAGATGTAACTCGTGGTTTCTGTGAAGCTGAACACTGTGACACTGATGTGTCAAATGCATTAATGGAATAAAGAGAAGAATTGCATTGGGGAAGTCAGCTGTGAGGGACCTCTCAAGATTACTGAAGAGCAACAACATCAGACTGGAGACTAAGGTGTGCCTGATCCAGGCTATAGTCTTTGCAATTATGTGCTATGCATCAGAGAGTTGGACAGTGAATAGGGTTGATAGAAAGAGAATTGATGACTTTGACCTGTGGTGCTGGAGATGAGTGTGGGATATACCATGAACTGCTAGGATAACAAACAAGTTTGTCCTGGAGAAGGTGAAGCAGGAATGCTCCTTGGAGTCAAGGATTCTGAAGCTTCGTCTGACATACTTTGGGCATGTTGCAAGGAGGGCCTGGTCCTTGGAGAGGGATATCATGTTTGGCAGAGTGGAGGGGCGGCGAAGAAGAGGAAGACCTTTGATGAGATAGATCGATTCTGTGACTGGAGCGGTGGGAATAAGTGCGTTTGAGATGGCAAGGTTGGCACAGGATAGAACAGCGTTTAGAGCTCTTGTACATAGGGTCGCTATGAGTCGCAAGCGACTCGACAGCATGTAACAACAACAACATTGCTTCTGGGTGCTGCATAGTATTCCACTGTGTGAATGTACCATAATTTCTCAATCCTTTCATTTGTGTTTGTACATTTGGGCTGTTTCCATGTTCTTGCGATGGTGAATAATGCTGCTATGAACTTTGGTGTACAAATCTCCATTTGTGCCTCAGTCCTCATTTTTATACTTTGTATAGCATGATCAGTGGAGAGCTTTGCTATTTGAATACTGATAGATCTTCCTCCTCTTTAGAACTGTTGTTGTTGCTGCTCTTGTTCTTAGGTGCCTAAGTTTTATTGATCGTGATGCTGTGAACAACAGACCTGAACCCTGCCATGTTCTGTCCCACCCTCACCATCGATACACTCAAGGCCCGTTGTTACAGTCACTGTATCCATCTGTCTCTTCCTCTGCGCCTTCTTTCTTCTCTTCCTCACCTATTATTAGGTGCCATTGAGTAGAGTTGGTCTCTAAGCGACCCTGTAAACAACATATCAGAACCTTGCCCTCTGCTCCATCGTCCTCCTCTTCTCTGATGTGCTGGAGCCCGCTGTGGCCGTCACCACATCAGTCTATCTTGTTGAGAGTCTTTCTCATTTTCTCCAATCCTTTCCCTTCCCCAGCATGATATCTTTTCCCAAAGACTGGCTCTTCCTGACAGCATGCCCAACGTAGGTGGGACAGTATTTCACCGGCCTTGCCTCTAGGGACATCCTGGTTGTACTTCCTTTATACAATCAGCAAAATCCATAAAATCAGCAAGTACAGACTTGCTTGTTCTTTTGAGTGTCCATGGCTTTTTCTATATTCTTCTCCAAGACCACAGTTCAAGCTAGAATGTATACTTGCTCCACTAGGTAAGCTCAATATGTATAAGAATGACATAGAATTATGTACTCTAATTTTTAAATTGTTATGGGTTGAAATAGTCATAAATAAGAACTATGAAATTCTAATTTTAAAATGGAAAATTTATAATTGTCATACTCAATCTAGGGCCACTCTGGTGGCCTATTGATAAAGAGTTAAGATGCCAGCCCAGAGGCATGTAGATTGAATCCACCAGATTCTTCGTCGGAGAAATATGGACAATTTCCTTCCATGTAATTTATTGCTTTTGAAAACCCACTGAAGGGTCAGCCAAGAGTCATTTCCGTCTCACAGCTCATAACAATAACAGCAATGCTAATTCTAACCTATTTTCTTAATGTTGATAATTTTTAAAATGTTGGGATGTGTTTGTTTTGTTTCGTTGTTTTCAAATGGTGGGACGTGTATTATTCTTTCCTTAAAAGATCGTTATTTTAATAACACTTTGGGGGAACAGACATTTGAATGGTATTTTTTAAAATAGTGCCCTTTTACAATCTGAGGAGTAAATTCACAATCAAAACCTACCTTCTTTCATCTTTTAATGAATCTCAAGCCTAGATTTTATTCCTTTCTGCATCTCGGAAGGTTTTTCTGTTCTCCACAGCCTTGTTGTTTAAAAAGAAAAACAAATCGACCCAACAGAGGAAGCTGCCATTAAAAGGTTCGTCTCTGGCAGACTTCCCCCCCCCCAAATTTTAATAGCATAAAAGATATGTGGCACTTTAATTACTTGTAAGTGCACAGTCCAGAGATATTAATAAGATTCATTTGGTACAGTCATCACCACTGTCTATTTCCAAAAGGATTTCTCTCCTTTAACAAACACTCAGGACCCCTCAGTAACAACTCCCCAAACCCCCTTCTCCCCAACCTCTAATAACTAACAAATACTAACCAGCTTTCTTCTTCTGTACTTATGCATAAGGGGAATTATGTAATGTTTGTCCTTTTCTATATCACTGACTTCTCTCAGCATAAAATTTCAAGGTTCCATTACTCATAATGTGTCTCAGAATGCCATGATTCCGTTGTATATATAGACTACATTTATTTATCAATACTTGAGTCATGTCTACCTTTTGGCTATTATGCCATCAGTGTTGGTGGACAAATATTTCCTCATTTTTCTGCTTTTAAGTCTTTGAACTAAACTTTGGAGCCAGAAGCAGAATTGCTGGGTCTCTATGTTTGATGTTTTGAGAAGCTGCCAAACTCTATTCTACTGTGGATTCGCCATTAAGTTCCCACCAACGCCGTATGAGGGTTCCTCATAGACCTTTGTTATTTTCCATTTTTCTGATAATAGCCATCCTGAGGGCATAAAGTGGGTATCACACTGTGGCTTTGATCTGAAACTCTCTAAGAAGAAAGGAGTCTTAGCCTTGGACTCATTCTTGTGCAGGTAAATGTGTATCGTTTCACAATCCAGACTTAAGAACTTGTGTTTCATTTCTGGGTAAGTAGATTTTCATTCATAGAACTTCTGATTCATAGTCACTGAAAACGAAAAAATATCCCTCAAGTGCCATATGCTTTGCTGATAATGCGTAATGTTTTGATATTCCTTCTAGCAACTCAGAGCTTTGATATGGTGTATTTCAACACTGGTGCCTACCTGGCTCTCTGGTGGTTTATAAATTCTGTTGTTACCACAGAGAAAATAAAAGCAAAAAGTAATCCCACCAAATCCAGTGCTGTTAAGTAAATTCAAATCCTGGTGGCACCCAACATGACAGGGATGGCAGACAGAATAACTCCTTCATAGGGTTTTCTTGAATTTAACCTTTAAGATTAAGAAAGATTAAATCTCAAATTTTCTTGAATTTAATCTTTGATATAAGGGATCACCCAGGTGCCAGGGGGAAGATGTTATTTTTGTTGTTGTTTCCCATCGAGTCAGAACCTACCTTCTTGCGGGTTTTCAGCAGCAGTTAAATCACATGGGAGGAGATTGTTCCCTTCTGCAGTGCAGCTGGTGGACTCGAACTGTGTGCCTTTAGGATTGTAGCCCAGCTTCTTGCCACTAGGCCACCAGGTTTTAAAGGTTAACACCTAGAGCACATGCTGTATCTGTCATTTGGAAACTTGAACAACAGGGTTAGTGCATTTCAGCCCCACCTTTCCTCTGCTCGTCTCTTCCTGTCTACCTTGCTGTAAAAACATTCTCCAAAAAAACATTCCAGGAAGATTCCTGCCTCTCAAGGCCTTTGCACTCCTTGCTCCTTTTGTCTGAACTGTTCTTCCCTCTTTATTTGTTTTCTTACCTAATGCTGGTTTCTCTCAAACATCTTCCCATAGAGGTCTTTCCTGGCAGCCTCATCTAGAATGTCCGCCCGTCTCATCACTTAATGCCTCCTTCTCCTCTTGTTGCTGTTGGTGGTGGTATTTTGTGTTGTTGAGTCACCTGCGACTAGTAGCGACCCTATGTTCAACAGCTCTAAACCGTCCTCTATCTCTTGCCAATCTTACTGTCTCCGACACACCTATCCCCATTACCCCAGTCACTGAATTAATCCATCTCATCAAGGGACTTCCTCTCCTGTGCTGTCCCTCCACCCTCCCAAGTATGACGTCCCTCTCCAAGGACTGATCCCTCCTTGCAACATGTCTAAAGTATGTCAGATAAAGCTTCAGAATCCTTGCCTCCAAGGAGCAGCCTGGCTTCACCCTTTCCAGGATGAACCTGTTTCTTTTCCTAGCAGTCCCTGATATATTCAGTACTCTTCTCCAGCACCAAAGCCCAAAGTCATCAACTCTCCTTCTATCACCCTAGTTATTATCCAGCTCTCCAATACATAGCAAGTAATTGCAAAGATCATGGCCTGGATCAGGCACACCTTAGTCTCCAGACTGAAATAGTTGCTCTTCAGTACTTTGGAGAGGTCTCTGACAGCAGACTTTCCCAATGCACTTCATCTTTTTATTTCCTGGCTGCTGATACCAAGAGTGTTGACTGTAGAGCCTAGCAAACTGAAGCTGTTAACAATCTCAGTCTCTTCATCATCCATCTTGATGCTGCCAGGCCCTTCTCCTTTTACACTCCTTTATTCTCCTTCCATATCTGCACTATAACTGGATATGCATGTGATAGTGTGTTTCTTTCCCATCAGTACAGTGAGGCTTTTTCCGTATGTTTCTCTGGGACCTGTAATAGGAGGACCCTTCTCCTGTCATCCAGTCACATATGGGAGGAGATTTCCCATCTTCCTTCTGAGGCGCCTCCAATGGATTTGAATCTCCAAAGAGGTGTGTGTTTTGGGCTATCAAAACATCTTTTTTATGGACTGTGTCACCAGGCTACCTAGTGCATGATAAATAAAGGCTCCAGTGATAAGGATGATGTTGCCATGGCGTCATTTCTGACCCTGAGCATGTCATAGGTGCTTAAAGATTTGAGGAAGAAATGAATTGGGTACTAATACCTTCCAGTAGTGGATAAGAACACTAAGTGCCAGAAGTCATTACAGTCTTACCTTTACCCTTCAGTAAACTGTCAAGCCAAGTTCGGTGCCAAAATATATCTCAACTTTGAGCTATTAAATAATGGCAAATGAATCGTCATATTGCTGGCTCACTTCAGAGGCCCATAGAATAGTCATCGAGATAACTCTATGAATCTCCTTAATGTTCTGAAATGAAAGATCACGAGCAATAACCTATTATTTATTGTCCCTTTAGCATGCGTGCCCCGTAAGGTCTGCCAGTAGATCATTCACAACATCCATCACGAGGAGGTAATAAGGCATGGTGGGTGAGAGTCAAGATTCTGGAGACCAAATGACCCGCTTTGGATCTCACGTCCTCACTGACTGGCTGCATGGCCTTGAGAAAGCTGCTATTATGCCTTTGTTTATCCAACTTTAAAATGAGGACACAGAAAGATTTACTGCACAGTTGTTGCTGTCTATCATCAAGGTGAAACTGACTCATAGTTGACCCTCGAGGGATTTTTCAAAATCAATAAATCACACAGGAGGAGATTAATGATCTTCTTCCACAGAGCACCTGGTGGATTTGAACTGCCTTCTTTGCAGGTTGGCAGCACAGCTCCTTGCCACTAAGTCAGAGTAGGTGTGAATATTCAGTGATTTATGTATGCATAGTCTTGATAGTAGCTAGAACATGATTGTATCTATTCATGTGTGTTATGATTAAAAGAATTTTTGAAAACACAATATTAGCAACAATACAGATTATATTAATATTTATTTTTATGAGCTTAAGGAGTTTGCTGTTATATCCTAAAAATTTTACATACATTCATTGAAATGAGAATGCCATGTTTGCAGCAAACACAAAGCAGACATTCTGGCTCAGTGCCTCCATCCAGTGAAAAAGGAAAGAAAAGGTTATCCAAGGACTAATTAGGAAAAAGTTGCCTGTGTCATCACATAGGTGGTTGTTGTTATCAGATGCTTTCGACTTGAGTATGACTCACAACGACCCTATGAAAGGGGATCTGAACCCCGTCCTGTCCTGCACCGTCCTCACACTTCCTGACACACTATAGCCCATTGCAGCAGTCACTGTATCAGTCCACCTGGTTGAGGGTCTTCCTCTCCTTTGCTGACCCTCCAACCCTTCCCAGTATCATGTTCTCCAAAGAATAGCCCCTCTTGGCAACATGTCCAAAACATGTGAGGCGAAGCCTCATCATCTTTGCCATTAAAGACCACTCTGGCTGCACCCTCTCCAAGATATATTTACTTGTTCTTTTGGCCATCCATGGAGTGTTCTTCTCCAACAACACAACTGAAAAACATCATCAATTCTTCTTCTGTCATTCCTTTGCATAGTCCAGCTCTCAGATACATAGTAAGTGATTGGAAAAATCCCTGCCTGAATCAGACACACCTTAGTCCTCAAACTGACATCATTGCTCCTCAGTAATTTGGAGAGGTCCCTAACTGCAGACTTCCCCAAAGCAAGATATGTCCAGATTCCTGGACTTCTGGTACCAAGGATGCTAATTGTAAATCCAAGTAATATCAAGTTGTTGCAGTGTTAATCTCTTCTCTGTCCACTCTGATTTGCCTGTGGGTCAAGTCGTAAGAATTTTTGTTTTCTTGACGTGGAGATGCAATCCATATTGAAGGCTGCATTCCTTGATCTTCTGCAACAGGTGCTTCAATTCTCCTCACTTTTCAGCAAGCAAGGGTGTGTCATCTGCATAAAGCAGGTTATTGATGAGTCTCCCTCCAAACCTGCCACATTCCTCTTTGTCACATACTAGTAATTAAAACCTCAGTAACAATTTTACTTCTTAAAGCACCCAAGTTGTCTTGTGATACACAACTCTCCTATGGAGTCATTTAGTCTACTCCTATTATGCTGGTGAATAAAATAGAAAAACACGATGTGCCCCAAATTACATTACTTCTAAGTGTGGCCTCGAGGCTAGAACTCTCCAGGCTTCAGGCACACACCGTGAGTTCTCCCTTCTAAATCATCCCACCATCACCCTTGGTGAGCCCTCTTGTCACTTCATAAATCGATCAATCACCCGTTCCACATTCCCATCAAAAGCAGGTAATGCTGATATCTCATCTGGCAAAAAGAGCTTGAATCTCTAATAACCTATGATTTTACAATAGTAACGTGAGCTTGAAGAAGTATTATAACCACTAGGCAGGAGAGAACACAGTAGAAATTCATGTTCCTTCAATTTTTATGAGTCGTAAGTCAAGAATCCCTGTCAAGTGTTTAAGAATGAGATAAAATAGCAAGAAAAAGATGGCGGCAGATGGTTGCGTTTCCATGAGCCCTGATCCAGTTGTTCATATAGAAAATAAAACGCTAACCAAAAATAACAAACTGTAGGAATGTCAGATCAGATACACCCGACGACTCTCATCTTCAATGCAGCGCTGAACAGAGCATTTAGTTCTTTAGCTGAAAAAAAAGCAGGCAAAAAAAGTCAAGTTTCTTGGTCCTTGAAACTGAATCTCAAGCATCTGAGATGAGACAGGGATCTGAAGTATTTCCTAGTTCGACAGTTCATTACCTCTGAAGCCTACCCTGTCCCGAGCCAGTCTCACTGACTCCAGCACACCTGACCTCTTACCTCAGTCACTGGGTTAGCAGCGTAACTCTCTGTGTGCTGAGATGCCTGAGCTCACTTCTCCAGAAACCTAAACAAATTGATCTAGGCTGGCCAGTCACCTCAGACAGAGGACATCTGCATAGAAAGGTGGGTGGGTTTTAAAAAGAAAAAAACGTCGTTTAATGTTTTGCTTTGTTTTGTTTTGTTTTGTTTCCCACGACCACTCCTCATAAGCAATAATTCTCCACTGCTGTTGTTGGAATCACCCAGAAAGTTTTTAAAAATGCGGATTCCTACATCAGTCAAGAGCTTTTCAATGAATTGCTCTGTTTTGTGTCCAGTGATTTCTTTAAATCTCTCCAGGTATTCAGACGTGCAGCCAGGATAAAAAAAACCACAGCTCTAAGGCCTGTAGTCAGCACCTCAGATTGAGACAGGTTGGCCCCTTGGTCAAGTTCAGGTGCTTTAAGAGCAGTGACCAGAGATGAAGGAGATCCAGGCTACATTCTCAGTCCTTCTGACAACTAGCTTGTGTGTCCTTTGCTGAGTCACTCTCTTCACCTGACTGAAACGAGTAAGTCAGCAGCCAGGAAATTAAAAGACAAATTGCATTGGGAAAGTCTGCTGTCAGAGACCTCTCCAAAGTACTGAAGAGCAATGATGTCATCTGGAGACTAAAGTGCGCCTGATACAGGCCATAGTCTTTGCAATTACTTGCTATGCATCAGAGAGCTGGACAGTGACTAGTGATGATAGAAGAAGAGTTGATGACTTTGAGCTTTGGTGCTGGAGAAGAGTATTGAATATACCATGGACTGCTAGGAGAACAAACAAATTCGTCCTGGAGAGGGTGAAGCCGGGCTGCTCCTTGGAGACAAGAATTCTAAAGGCTCTATCTGACATACTTTGGACATGTTGCAAGGAGGGATCAGTCCTTGGAGAGGGACATCATGCTTGGGAGGGTGGAGGGACAGCACAGGAGAGGAAGACCCTTGATGAGGTGGGTTGATTTCGTGACTGGGGTAATGGGGGTAGGTGTGTTGGAGACAATAAGATTAATACGGGATAAAACAGGGTTTAGGACTGTTGTACATGGGGTCACTATGAGTCGCAGGCGACTCAATGGCACATAACAACAATAACAACTATAAAATAGTAGTTTCTACTAACCTGACCCAATGTGGTTGATGTTGTGTGCCATCAAGTCAGAATCGTTCTGTAGCTGACCCTCCAGCGGGTTTTCAGAGGCTCTTAATCACGTGGGAGAGGACTACTTAGCCTTCTCCTACTGATCAGCTCGTGGATTTGGATCAGCTAGTGGATTCGAACCATGTGCCTTTGGGATTGCAGTGCAGCTTCTTAGCAATAGAGCACCAGAGCTTGACCTCTTCATACCAACTTGGAAGAGCTTTTGTTTTTCTTCTGCCACCCCAGCTGGTTCATTTGCATATTACATCCCCTGGTCGGTGATGCTGTGCAGGTCTCAAAGAGCTGTCAGTTTGCTCAAATAGCCTCCAGTCTTCTTGAGCGTATTTGAAGCCCATGCTGGTTTGGAAAATGCCTGACCATTAATTGACTTTGCAGAGCTGTGTTAAGCATACAATCATTACTGATGTTTGCATATCAAGCCAACGGCTCTCCCTGGGCCTCGGCTGTTGTGCATGAGGAGGTCATATTTCTTTAACATCCCAAGTCTATGTCTTGTTCTTCATTTGTTCAAACATTTCTGACTCACTTGCATGATAATTTCATTTTTCTCTCTGGGAATTCTTACAACTCAATTCATTTCTGTCAAGTTGGAACAGACTTACCGTCATCCTCTGGGTCTGCAAGGACCTTAGAGAAGGACATTGTTCATCCTTCTCCTGAGGAGCTACTGGTGGATTCAAACCTGCAACCTTTCTGTTGCCAGCACAGCTCCCTAGGCCCCCATTTTTTTTTTTAATTTAGGTTGTTTATTTTTCATTTCAATGAACATCTACAGAGATTTTGGGATTCCATTCATTCATTGTTGCACCCTTCTCCCCACACAAACCCCTCCCCCCCCATTTGCTCCTCTCCTTGAAAAGCAAAAGAAAAACTCCCTCATTGGCACACAATCCCCCCCCCCCCCCCCCCCAACCCCCCCCCCTACCCCCAAATATAATCCACTCTGCAACCCTCATTACATACTCCTACGATAAAAATAATGCCCTAAAATATAATACTTTTAGACTATTCTCTCCCCCATAGACTTCAGTGCCATATAGGCCCCCATTTTTACAGTTCACTTCTGGAATCCTCACCGACCTGGCCCTCACATGGAAGGCGTATTTATGGCTTCGTTCTAAGCTGGTTGTGACTTGAGCCTCTTTCATCTTGCCCTTTGCTCACACGGGCCAGCTTTGCTAGAAGCTGCCTGCCTCACCTACACATGGGCCCACACACCTCAAGGTGCAGTTAGAAGTGACATGTCCCTGCTCAGCCCATCACAGTCAGTGATGGGATCGCACCTTTCAAGGTGACAGTGCGTGTGACAGCAGGCGGAAGGGAGAGAGAGCTCGCTGGGGAAGGGAAGAAATGGGCTATCATTGGGTCTGTCTGCTTTATCACTGAAACTGCTGATGGTTTCAAATGGCCCATGAATCAGCCTGTAAGTGCCCGAGAATAGGAAAGCCGTTACTAGCTGGCACTTGACTTCACTTGACAAATATTTCGCCTCCTCAATACTGCCAGTTCCCTCTCCTGATTCCCCACTGAGTGTCACTGGGGTACCAGGACAGACCCGTTCAGGATTGCCCGCAGACACTTGCACAGCGTATCCACAGTCATAGGGTAGTTCGCAAGCCATGGGAACCTTCCGGCCAGCCACTCACGCACTGTTGGTCCCATCCCTCTCCCATGGCCCACCGCCTGGAACAACCCACCCCATCCCAAGATGCTTCTCCTCCTGGACTGGCTAAGCCACTGGCCAGGAAGACCCCCTACCCCAGAGTTGTTCAGGAGAGTTGAGTCACATAAGTAAATGTAATTTTCCAGCTGCTACTTGGAAAAAAGGGAGCTCTGGTGACTTAGTGGTAAGGAGTTGTGTTGCCCATCCAAAGGCACACAGTTCGAATCCACCAACTGTTCAGTGGGAGAAAGATAAGCGGTCTCCTCCCATGTGATTTGTTGTTGTTGTTGTTGTTGTTGTTGTTATGTACTGTCAAGTCACCTGTGACCCATAGCGACCCTATGTACAACAGCTCTGAACCCTGCCCTGTCCTGAGCCAGTCTCACTGACTCTGACACACCTACCCCAATTACTGTATCAATCCATCTCATCCTATGTCTTCCTCTTCTATGCTGTCCTTCCACACTTCTGAGTGTGATGTCCTTCTCCAAAGATTGGTCTCTCCCTCCTGGTCATGTGACTAAAGTATATGAGATGGAGCTTCAAAATCCTAGACTCCAAGGAGAAACTTGGCTTCACCTTCTCCAAGACAGGCCTATTTGTTTTCTTGGCAGTCCATAGTATGTTCAAGACTCATCTCCATCACTACAACTCAAAGGCATCTATTCTTCTTCTGCCATCCTTAGTCATAGTCCAGCTCTCTGATGCACAGCAAGTAATTGCAAAGGCCATGGCCTGGATCAGGAGCACCTTAGTCTCTAGACTGACGTCGTTGATTTTCAGTACTCTGAAACTCCGTGTGATTTACTGCCTCTGAAAACCCACTGAGAAGCCAGCTATGTGTCAGTTCTGACTTTCTCATACATAAAAACAATGACCACCTGGTGGGGGTGGGGAGAGCAGAAAAGTAATTTCATTCCAACAACGCACTTCATTTCCACCATGCTTTTGTCAATGTGTTGTTGTTGTTCTGCTGTGGTTTGTGGTGGTTTTTCCCTGATGCTGGAGGACATGCCCCTGGTATTTCAAAGCGTTGGGACCTGTAGTGGACACGTTTCAGTAGGTCCTCTGGACTAGGGTCTAGTGCTGAGTCTGTATAGATTATTGGATGGTTAGCCAAAAGCTACATGCCTCTGAAGGTTCAAAACCAACGGCCACCACAAGAGAAATATGGGGCGTCTCCTCCAGTCAGACTTATAGCCTTGTAAACCAGAGGGTCCCCATGAATCAGAATCCATGGACGGCAGTGAGTTTTGATTGTTGTTATTGTTGTTGTGTTGTTTTAGGATGCAAGAATTGGCAATCTACTTAGGAAAGTTAGTTAACAAAAACCTTGCCAAAGGCAAGTGCCCAGTAGCTGTATGTAACTGCATGTCAAAGTACTGGCCAGTGTCCCTTCGTCCCTTTGCACTAGCTTCCCCAAGTATGTCCAACCCATCTTTATTTTATTTAAGGGGGATTTGAATTTAAATTCATTTACATTGTATTTTATGCATTCCTTCATTCCCATTGTTTCATACTATCATTCCCATACATTGTGTATTATAAAATTAATCACCATTAATCTATGCCAACTTTTACCCACCTTTTTCAGACCCCATTGGATTTCCACCCCTAATTTCTTCACCCCTCCCTCTGCCCACCAAACTCTGCAACCCTGTGACTTCCTCTCCCCACACCAGCCCCGCCTCAGCCTCTCCCCATCCCTCTTTGGACACTAATACACATCTTAGTAGTTATCTTTCTATTTTTACAAACATGGTCTTGTGCAATATTTGTCCTTTTGAGACCGAGCCAGTTCACTCAGCATAATGTACTCCAGACTCTCAAGCGTTTGATAGTATTTTTTTAAATTGTTGTTCCTGAGTGTTGCATAGTATTCCATCAAGTGAATATAGCATAATTTCTCAATCCATTCTTTTGTTTATGGACATTTGGGTTGTTGCCCTGTTCTTGCTATTGTGGATATGCTGCTGTGAACATGGGTCTACAAATCTCCACTTGTGTCTCACTTTTGTGCTCCTTGGGGTATATTTCTAGCAATGGAATAGCTGCCAAGTTCTCTTTACAGTTCAACATTCTCCTCTTTAGAAAGCCACCTCTGACCTCAACCTTCAACATCGTCATCACTTGGGGATCCCACATCTCAGCTGCACGTTAAAATCACTCAGAGAGGATTTTCTAACAGGAGAGAGAATCAATCCCATGACTTGTGGGGGAGTTGCCCCTTCAGACACGTGACCAGAATACATCTCTTTTACATGGGGCTCCTGCCAGTATGGGGGAGTCAATGCAAATGTCTGGAACCTGGCTGCCTGGAGAGGATTAGACACAGATGTTGTGTGTACTTTGCTGCATCAATGCGGTGAGACACACAACCCCCAACCCTAGGGGTTTATAACAAGCAACATGTTTTAGTCCATGGCTTGGCTGGGACCTGCAGGTCTTGGCTGAAATCAGCTAGGCCTAGTGAAGGCTCTTGGCTGAGTTTGGCCTCTTCCCATGTATCTCCCGGTTTGTGGGCCAGCAGCTGCTCCTATGGCATGTTCTTCTTGTAGTGATGGTAGAGAGGCAAGAGAGAGGGGAGACGAAATACCCACTGCCTCTTGACTTTGAGGCTTGAGACTGGTGGGCAGGGACTGTTACTCTCACTCCATTGGTTGAAGCAAGTCACATGACCCAGCCCCATGCCCTTGGAACAGAGATGCCTTGTGTGCCATTGTGATTCCTGACAAGGGCACAGAGAAAAGAACATAAAGTGACCAAATAATATACAGTGTGTACCACATAAGGATTCTGAGCTGGTAAACCTGTGCTTATAAACGTAAAAAGGCTGTCATTTGATCTTTTTTTATTATTAATCATTTTAATGAAAGTTTACAGAGACTTGGGGTTTCCAGTCATTCATGGTTGCACTTTTCTCTCTGCCTCCCGCCCCCAAATCACTGTTCTCCTTGAAAAGAAAAAGAAACACTCACTCCTTACTGTCATTGGCATTGAGTCGGAACGAATCTGTGGCCGATTTAAGAAAGCAGATTTTCAGAGGCTGTAAATTACACGGGAGGAGATTGCCCATCTTTCTCTCTTGGAGTCACTGGTGGATTTGAACCATGTGTCTTTAGATTGACAGAGCAACTCCTTACCATTAGGCCGCCAGAGCACCCAACTAAGTAACTAGTCAATTCCAGGTCATGTATTGTTACTTACAGAAATTTTGGGAGAAAGAAAAGATGTTAGAAGATGTGATAGAAGATCAACATTGACGTTCTAATTTCAGTGACATTAAAAATGAATGGTTTGCATTATTAGAATGGAAACAATTTAAAAAACAAACCAAACAACCCCTAGGGAGCTCTGGTGGCCTAGTGGTAAGAAGCTGCATTGCAGTCCTAAAGGCACGAGGTTTGAATCCACCAGATGCTGTGCTGGCGAAGGAGGGTCAGTCTTCTCCTGTACCAGTCAGATCCGATTTGATGATACACACATGCACTTACAATAATAAAAATTTTAAAAAATAATAATTCAAATTTAAAAAACAGACAAAAACCAAAATCAACTCAAATATTCATTCACAGTTACCTGAAAGACAGCAGAGTCTTGAAAAATGAAACCTATAATAGATGTTTGAAGACCAAATTTTGTCAGATCACTATTCTCTTCACCTATGACTGCTTGACAGGTCCGGGGGTCAAGAAAACCTGATTAAGGACGTGTATCTTGACTGCAGCTGGTAGGAAAGACCCATTCACAAAGTAGAAACCTTTTTCCAAGTGCCAGAAAAGATAATCCTTTCTGGAAGGACGGGGAGGGAAGAGAGAAGCCAGGAGAAGACATAAATGAGTAGATGGATGATTGAATGGTTGAAAGAAAGGTACAGAAAGTTACTGCTCCTCAAAACTAATAGGGATAATGGTACCCTTATATCCAGGTGTTCCTTTGAAGACTTTGCTGCTTGTTCAAGGAGCAAAGTAAAAGCTCAGAGCTGCAGATTGTAATTCTGGATGTCATCTAACATGGACCTGGTAAGGAAGAATTGCACAGAACGTGTATACATATTATACTCAGGGATTCTCCAAAGACAGGGTGATAATAGGCATAGTTGTTGTTGTTGTTGTTGCTGTTAGGTGCCATCGAATCGAGCACAACTCATAGTGACCCTGTAAACAACAGACCTGAACCCTGTTCTGTCCTGCACCGTCCTCACACTGTGACACTCAAGAGCCCATTGCAGCAATCGCCACACCAATCCACCTGGTTGAGGGTCTTCCTCTCTTTCTCCGACTCTCCACCCTTCCCAGCATCGTGTCCTTCTCCAAGGAATAGCCCCTTCTAGCAACATGCCCTAAGTATGTGAGGCGAAGCCACATCATTCTTGCCTCCAAAGAGCACTCCAGCTGCACCCTCTCCAAGACATACCTGTTCACTCTCTTGGCATAGAGTAATGATAATCAATTCTATAAAATGTAATGCGTATGAATGATTGTCTAAAACCCAAACTACATACACAAAACACAATATACATGAATGCAAACAAACGAAAAAATTTTGAAAATAGAGATTTATTATCAGGGAGGAACAAAAGAATTGCAGAGAGGTGTCGCGGAGTGGGTAGACGGCATTGTGGAAGCCAGCGGAGGACGCAGATGGGCAGGCTGTGCTATGAGATACCACTTGTTTAACATCCAAAGGCTTCCTAATCCCCCCGCTGAGTCCTGGTGGGTCACTCTTCACTTCAGCCTCTAATCAGCAGGAGAAATAAAGGTAAATATTGTATCTGCAATCTTTTCTGAAGCAGAAAGGTGAGAAGCCCCTACCTGCATGGATCTTACTGAAAGCCCCTCACAAAGGATGGTATCCCCCACCCCCCCAATAAAGGGTAGTTTCAAGTACTGGTTTGCCAAGCACAGCTAGGTCCAGAGCAAAATGAACAAAATAAAACAAATGTGTAAATGGTGAGTTCTTCGTGGGGTTGATTTAGGCTGTGGAATAGAATGAATGGTCAGGTGCAATTCCAGCCTTTGTTAAAATGTTCAGATTGTGATGGTTGCTAGTGATCGGGCATTAGATTCTTTTTAGCTGCCTTTACTTAGCAAAACAAGTCAGTCATTCTGTGGGAGTCCTCCTGTTTTCCAAATGTGAATTTATTTTTTTTTTAAATTGAAGTGAGCAACCTAGGTGCACAGTTTGATTATTTTTTTATGAACAGATTCATCCTTGAGAGGGTTAAACCAGGCTGCTCCTTGGAGGCAAGGATTCTGAAGCTTCATCTTACATATGTTGGGCATGTTGTAAAGAGGGACCAGTCCTTGGAGAGGGACATCATGCTTGGGAGGGTGGAGGGACAGCACAGGAGGGGAAGGCCCTCTATGAGGTGGATTGATTCAGTCACTGGGGTAATGGGGGTGGGGGTGTCAGAAACAATGAGATTGGCACAGGACAGAGCAGGGTTTACAGCTGTTGTATATAAGGTCGCTATGAGTCGCAGGCGACTCGACAGCACATAACAACAATAACAAAACATAGCTAGAAACCGGGTTGAGAAGCTGAATCGATGTGGAAGCTCAAAAACATGCCATGACCCTTACCAGCTTCTGTCCTTCCTGAAGCACAGCCCCGCTGACAGCCTGTGTGTATTTGTCGTGTAAACGGAGTCCTCCGGTGTGCTCTGTGTGTTCTGTCTGCCTCCTTTCTCTCAATGTTCTGTTGGGGACATTTTTTCTGGTTTGCAGGTCGTGTGTTTGCCTTGTTCCCCATGCTGTGAGGGTAGCCTGTCCCATTTGTGTGTGTTTGTTTATCCTCCTGAGGACGAACATTTGGACTGTTTGCACTTTAGGGCCATTATGGATATTGTAATTACAATCGATCTTGTAGGTGTCTTTGGGGTTACCTGTGTATCCATTTCTGCAGGGTGAACATCTCTAAGCATCTGTTACTCAAAACGGGGAATTAAATCACTGGTATCACCATCACAGGTTTGTTGTAAAGATCAAATGAGAGTGAAGTTTGTGGACCTTTTTAAATCTAAAATGAGAAGCAAATATATGTGAACTTCCTCTCAAGAAGATCCCACTGCCATTTCACTTTACCAGTCTGAAAGGCCAACATTTTTCTTGAAATGTTTTCAGACTGCATTAAGGTCTTCCAAACCCAAATAGGATATGATGTTGTTATTGGTGGTGTTAGGTGCCGTTGAGTCATAGATGACTCATGGCGACCCTGTGAACGAAAGATCTGAGCTTTGTTCATAGAGTTTCCAGAGGCAAGATATTTTGGAATTGGATGTCACCCCTTCCAACATATAGGATGGAGGTTCTATGATAGTAGCTATCTGTTCTCATTAAAAAATAAATACATAAAATAGATATAGTAAAATGTCTAGCCACACACTGTCACCAAGTTGATATAGAGATTTTTAAGGAAACTGGAAAATTCCTTAGGACATAACATCTTCTATCAAAGACATGTTGGAAAAGTCATTTTAAAAGATGAGATCTCGGTGGGGAGGGTTGGGTGGGGAGAGAAGTGCAGCAATGAATGAATGGAAATCCAGAATCTCTGTAAATGTTCATTAAAATTGTTTTTAAAAAACTTGAAAAAAAATTTTAAAAAAAAAGATGAGATCTCGCTTTGCCATAACCAGATACCACTGGTGAGCAGAAGTAGAAATTTATTTTGTATCCACGCTGAAGGCTAAAAATCCCAATTCAGGATGTCAAGCATGTTAATCTCCTGACGGTTCTAAGAGAGGAAGTGTTGATGCTTCTCCCCTGGTTTTTGGGGGTGGTTACCAATCCTTGGCATCTCCTTACTGTTTGTAGATGTGTCCACCCCTGTTACATGATGTCTATTTTTTCCCCCGTATGTGATTCTGACCCTATTTCCTTGTCTTCTCTCTTTTATAAGACACCACTTAGACACCATTCAAACTGGTATTTATACTGTTCTAGCTCTAAAGTGCCTAAGTGCAATGATGTCAGACTGGAGACTAAGGTGCACCTGATACAGGCCATGGTCGTTGCAGTCACTTGCTATGCATCAGAGAGCTGGACAGTGACTAGGGATGATAAAAGGAGAGTTGATGCCTTTGAGTTTTGGTGCTGGAGAAGAGTACTGAATATACCATGGACTGCTAAGAAAATAAACAGGTTTGTCCTGCAGAGGGTGAAGCCAGTCTGCTCCTTGAGGGCAAGGATTTTGAAGCTTCGTCTGACATACTTTGGACATGTTGTAAGCAGGGACCAGTCCTTGAAGAGGGATGTCATACTTGGCAGGGTGGAGGGACAACACAGGAGAGGAAGACCCTTGAGGAGATGGATTGATTCAGTGACTAGGGTAATGGTGGTAGGTGTGTTGGAAAGAGATAGTGAGATTGGCACAGGATAGGACAGAGTTTAGGGCTACTGTATGTAGGGTCACTGTGAATGCAGGTGACTCAATGGCACATAATAACAACATTATGACTTCATTAATCAAACTGATACTATCTGCAAAGAAGACATCAAACAAGATCACATTTCCCAGAGAAGAGGGCCAGGTACCTACTTAGGGACATACTTAAGTCCATAAAAGATGGAAGGAAATCGAACTTCAGCTCACATGAACTAAGAAGGAGGGAGTGTATCATAATAGGGACACAGCAACAAAGGAAGGTTACAAATTCACCAGGTTAGACGAGAGTTTCGCTTTATGATAATAAGAGAAAACATAGCTGGTCTGGTGAGTATTCTGCTCATTCAGAATCAATACGATGGAAACTCAGATTTGAAAGTTAAGAATTGTTTGGCAGACATGTGGCTGTATTGATGTGCGTCACAATGATTCCAATTCAAAAGGGCTAACTTGTTCAGTCTTTCGATGCCTTCCTCCCTACAAAACGACAACCGTATTCTTAACAGTTTAACCCCGGTGACTGTGCACTATAAAATAGAAAAGAAAAGAAAGAAATTATTATAAGTGAGGTCAGGTCAGTCTCTGAAATAGTGAAGAGAGAAGACGCGTAACCTGGCAGGCAAGTCAGGAAGAAATAGTTGGGGGATGGAGCCCAGGGCCCGCGTGCTGGAGAATGTACACCTCCTGTGGAGAGCCCAGGAATGTTGGGAAGGCCACCAATTGTCCCCCAGAATGGAGGCCACCGGGGCAGCAGAGTTCCAGTCATTTCATGCGAATACTCAGAAGAGACATTTACCAACCAAAACCAGAGATGTGTGTACACTTTCTGAGAAGTACAAATAAAAAAATCCGGGCAACTCAATGTGTAGAAAGATTACAGAGCTTAATTTTATTTTTATTTTATTTCTTTATATTTATGTTTTATTTATTTATTTTACCTTTTTTGTTTTGTTCTTTAATTTTTTATTTTATTAATGGGCACCCATGGTGGACAGTGTTGGCTGGAGCTTCCCAACTACATCAAGCCTGGAAGCAGGAGCGGCATCCACTTCCGAAATGGCTTGTCTCCGGAAACTCTATATACGAACAGTGCTCAGACCGTTTGTTCATAGGGTCGCTATGAGTCATCTACGACTCGACGGCATTAAACAACAACAACAACATTTTATTCTTATGGTTCCTTTTGCTTTTTTTGTTCTACAAAGACATGACTTTTTGGTTTTGTTTTAAAATTTTGTTTTATATTAGATTATATACAAAGTCCATAGACATTGTTTTTCACCCCAGACCTTTCCCCTTTCCTTTACCAATCCCTCCCTCCACCCATCAAATTGTGTGATTGTATGTGTAAGTTCCCCTCCCTTAGATCCTCGTAAATAATCTACAATAATGATCCTATACAGTATTTGTCCTTATGAGACTGAGTTAGTCCACTTTAGCATAACGTTCCCCAGTCCCTCGCATGTTGGGTAGTCATTTACAACATCATTGCTCCTGCGTGCTGCATAGTATTCTATTGTCTGAATGAATGTATTCTAATATCTCAGTCCACTCCATTGTGGTTGAGCTTTTGGGCTGCTTGGCGTTTCCTCAGAAAGCTGGGCATCGAAATTCTATACAAGCCAGCTATTCCACTGTGTGGAATACACCCTGAGAAAATGAGAACTGAGGCACAGAGACTTGTACGCCCCACCCATGTGCATTGCAGCATTATTTACTCTGGGAAAGACATGACTTGTTAGCCCTCTTTGCTTGCTTGACTAATCAAGGACATGTGCCAGTCCCCACAGTTCATGGAATGGGGTGCTCTGGACACTACTGCCCCTGGGGTCTCAGAGCTGGACCTGTGTGTGCGTGTGTGTATGTGTGTGTGTTCACACACGCAGGGCAGCTTCGAAGCAGGGTCACAAAAAGAAGTCCACTCAAGCGCTTAAGGACGAACTTGTTTACTCTTAAATATATTTTCTCTGGAGTCAGCAAAAGCCGGAGTCATCGTGCCTATGAAACCCCATTTGCATTTATAGTACAAACAAGAAAAATGAAGTCGAGCTGGATCATGTCCTTAAAGAGGCTATAAATCGTCTCCCTCGACTGGAGCACAGGGCGGCTCTGTGATTGGTTTATGAGGATGTGTGTGTCGCACTTGAAAGTTAAGGCAAGCGAGAAATTTGGGACAGGAGCCAGCGAGGACATTGACCCTGGGAACAATTTGGTAACAGAAAAGCCATCTCTTTCTGTTGAAAACCGCTTAGACCTTGCTAAACTTCCTAGGCATTCGGGGCTCGGCGAAGTTCGGCTCATGGCGGGTTAATAATGAGATGCTCTGTGTGTATAGTTCACGTGAAGGCCACTAGCTATGACTTCACTTTGGCTGGGGTTTTCCCTGCAATCCATTTAGCAAATTAAAGAGATTACTTTGATTGGTGCCATTATCTCCTATTCTCTTGCGGGTGAACCACTTAACCTGTGCTTAATTGAAAGAGATAGAGAGGGGACAGTAACAAATACAATCAAAAGGAAGGGGCAATCGGATCTGGAGGCCAAACAAATGATCGGCATTGGACTAACAATAGCAGATTAGAGGTGAGATCAATTAATTAGAAGCTACTGTAGGCGCTGGGTGGTTGCCAAGCTTTCTAATAGTCGGCCCTTTCTGTTCAGGGGGATTTTAATGACTGGGAGTTGATGTGGTTATTTCAATAATTACTTACTTTTATAATTACTTCATTAGAATACTAAATGTATTGCTTTGCAAAGCTCAGTGAAGGAGATCTGTATTCTTCCCCACATCCCACCATGCTGGAGGCTACCTCCTCCCCTGGAGACGTCTCCTGCTCCAGGAAGGGCTTTGATTTGGAAATAGACCCTTGCTCTCGTAGTATCAATAATCATATAGCAAGACCTGCTTTGCAAGGTTCAAAGAATAGAGAAGGATGGTATCTTTGGGGGGGCGATGGGGGGAGGTTCAAACACAAGATGGTCCTTTCAGCCTCATTTGATAAAATTATGCAACAGGAGTAAATCCGACACAATTCTGGAAAGAGATGCATTTCAAGGGGGAAGGGTTTTCATATAAGGAATCAGGTCCCAAATCTAGGACTGGAATGCGGTATTGATCAGGTACCCATTACCTGACTCAGCTCATTTCCTGTTCTCGCCTGTGACCCTCCCCTACTTAGTAAGCATCCAGGTTACTTCCTGAATTCTCTATTCACACTCCTGGAGAGAACCTCTGTAGCAGACACTCCCTCTAAGACAAGATCCATCCCTCAGACATCCCATCATCTTCTTTCAAATGTTGTTTAAATGTCTCCTTTGGAGTGCGCCTTATCTCAACAACCAGATTTCAGATTCCTACTCCCGCTCCGTTTCATCACTTCAGTCCTCTTTTTCATAGCACACAGTCATTTCTTACCCCGTTTATTTACTTTCTCATGCACACAACTCCACTGTACACACCACAAGAAAGGATTCTCTTTTGTTCCTGATGAATCTTAAGAGCGTACAACAGCACCTGGGGTGTAGAAAGTGCTTGAGAAGTGCTGACTGAATTGGGTGTTAATCATAGCGCTAGCGTGAGGGCAGTGGTTCAGTGGTAGAATCCTTGCCTGCACTGCAGGCGACACAGGTTCGGTTCCTGGCCAATGCACTTTATGTTCAGCCTACGGCTGTCTGTCCATGGAGACGTGTTACTATAACCCTGAAGCTCTGTGGCGTAGTTTGAATGGAGTCTCCCTGTTAACCCAATGGCAGTACCACTCTGTAGTATAAACCCACCAGTGGTTCCACAGGAAGAAGGAAAAGTATTCTCCCCCCCATGTAATCTGCAGCCTCAGAAACCCTCTCAGTTCAGACATGAGTTGTTCTGACTCAGCAGCTAAGCGTGAATTGAGACCAAGATGGACAAGGAAGCCTGGCAGTGTACTGGCTGATGAACACTCCAAGGTTCGCGGCGACCAGTCACGAGGATGGCCCAGGACTGAACAGGATGTGTGTGGGACCACCTGGAGTCAGGGTGCCTGGGATTCTGGGGCAGCTTGCAACATCGTCATGAGGTAAACTGGAGGAGAGGAAGTTGGGATGCGGTCACTAGAACACAGGCCCAAGGTCATACTGTCTAGGGGATGATTTCCAACAGAGGTCCAGGGGCCTCTTCAAGTAAGAATGAGAAAGTTCTGACTTGGAAATACAGAAAAAAGACACCAATACAACCTTTTGGTGAGCGGTCAAGTTTTCTAACCTCTGTGTCATCAGGGCTCCCCCACATGAGCCCAAATCAAAACGTAAAACCTCCTGAGAGCCTTCTCCTTTTGTCTGGAAGCAGAGCATTGGTTTGTCTCTCCAACAGGACTGGAAAGCATAGCCAGGCCCCTGTGAGGCAATCATCGCTCCTAGGAGGGTAACTCAGAGCTTGAGCCTTTCTGTGGCAGGTCCTGATTGCTACCAACCCCGGTCCACGTAGGCTAACAAAACACTAAAAGGATCCCCTCTCCACTCTGAACTGGACCCCAAGTGGAAATTCTCTGGTCTGTCTGTATCTCAACACCAGCGCCACATCAACCTGACAGGAGGCCACATAAGTGGGGAAATTAAAGAGTAATACCTGCCACCTTAGAGGCAGCCTGCTGGCGTGGGTGAATATTTATTTCATGAAAATGGAGTAAGCGTGACCTGGCCGGGCCACGTGACTGTTTCTCTCCCTGACACACCTAGGGAAGAAACAGAAATTTTAAGCTATGGATCAATAAGGTCATCGGCAGATGGGCAGGGTTATTCCATCATCAGAGGCAACCGCAGGATTTCTAAGGGGCCAGTTTGTGCCTGGAGCTGCGTTAGGTCCAGCCAGACAGGCCTGAGGTCATGTGCTCTCAGTAGCTCTTCACTTTGGGCATTTGCATGAATGTGGCAAGCGGCCTTCTTAAATCACCCCCAGTCATCTCACCTTCTAGCTCTCATTGCTGTATAATCTCATCTCCCCCCTTACCACTGATCCAGGGAAGGGGTGTCATGGCCAAGATGAACTTGCAAAAGCCTGGGGCTCCCTTTTGCTGGCCTTATGTTTCCAACTCCTGCTCTCCATTCATAATGTTTGCTTCAGTGAAGCCAGCCGCCATGTTGGATAGGTTCACATGACAAGAAGCCAAGACGTCAAAACAAGACATCAAACAATGACAACATTATATTAAAATCATTCCTTCGAACCATATTTACTGGTATGTGCTTTCAGTACATAAAATGTTGTATAACCATACAAAACTAAAAACGTATTTTGTAAGAATAGACATTTGATGAGATATCAATGTATATCCATACATAGTTGAGATATAGGTAGATAGAGATGGATGGGTGGATAGATAGGTAGATAGATAGATAGATAGTTATAGTGATAGAGATAGATAGGAGATAGAGATAGTGGTGATAGATCGATAGATCAATAGATAGATAGATAAATAGATGATAGAGATAGATAGAAGAGAGAGATAGAAGATAGAGAGAGAGAGAGAGAAAATATCCATGTATAGTTAGTATATGTCCATATAGGAGGGTGTTACAAAGCTATAAAATTCATTTTCTAATCCATTTAATAATATATAAAGAGTCTTGGAACACAGAATTAAAAGTACAATCTCTTTTATGTTGTATTTTTATAGAATAAAAGTAATATTTGAGTAACAAAAAAACACACAAAACACCCCAAGTCATCAAAAGGCAAGGAGTGGCAATCCTGTGCCCAGCAACCTTAGAGGAACCGAGCCCTTCCACCAGCCAATGGGTGAGCATCTATCCCTGGTTGAGTCTCGAGGTGGGCCATTCGTCTTGATTCAATCCTGACATCCACTGAGGGAGACGTGCCTGCTATGCTAGGCCTGCATTCCTGACATCAAGACACTGAGAGAAAGAAAACGTTGGTGGTTTTAAACACAGCAATAAGTGATGAATACACTGAAACAGGAACCTTTCTTCCTCTCTCTAAAAGGTGCCTAACACAATCTCTCAAGAAACCTAACACAACCTTTGGACGTGCATTCCGGATTGTTGTTGTTGTCAGATGCTGTTGAGTCGAGCGTGACTCATAGCGACTCTGTGAACAAAAGATCTGAACCCTTTTCTATCCTGCACCATCCTCATACTTCCTGACACACAAGAGCCCTTTGAAAGCAGTCACCGTGTCAGTCCACCTGACTGAGGGTCTTCCTCTCCTTCGCCGACCCTCCACCTTACCTAGCACCCTGTCCTTCTCTAAAGAATAGCCCCTCCTAGCAGTATGCAAAGTATGAGAGTCAAACCCTCATCATTCTTGCCTCCAAAGAGCACTCCAGCTGCACCCTCTCCAAGACCTAGCTGTCTGTTCTCTTGGCCGTCCATGGGATGTTCAGTGCTCTTCTCCAACACCACAGCTGACAACCAGTGTGAGTTTTTGAGCGTTTGTTTTGGTTTTTTTTTTTTTTATGATATTGTTCCACCATGCAATTAAGATGCTAAGTTGAAAGTAGCAAATATATTAAAAATTGTGAGAATGAGAAATGCCATTAGTCCTTTTTACCTTAGTATGAAAGAACAGACAAATTGTCTTCCCAGATTCTATGTGTTAGCCAGATAGGAAGAGAGCATCCAATAACCTCGTTTTCATTTTTGCACTTGACACATGAATTTAACAAAGAAGTGGCAAGGAGGTGAAGGCCTAGAGAACTTGAGAGGTACAAAAAACGAAGAGAAGCAGAAAGTGAAAGCAGAGGCTCTTGAAGACAGATATTGATACATCTTCTCATCTTCTTTCCTTCGCTCGGGCTTGCCTCGGATCCTTTTAATGTTGGAGAATTGACGCCTTTGAGCTGTGATGCTGGAGAAGAGTACTAAATGTACCATGGACTGCCAAGAAAACAAACCGATTTATCCTAGAGAGGGTTAAACCAGGCTGCTCCTTGGAGGCAAGGATTCTGGGGCTTTGTCTGACATGCTGTAAGGAGAGACAGGTTCTTGGAGAAGGACATCATGCTTGGTAGGGTGGAGGGACAGCGCAGGAGGGGAAGATCCTCTATGAGGTGGATTGATTCAGTGACTGGGGTAATTGGCACAGGACAGAGCAGAGTTTAGGGCTGTCGTACACAGGGTCGCTATGAGTTGCAAACAACTCGACGGCACATAACAACAACAACAACAACATCTGTCTCCTGATGGACGTGGAGCCCAGCACTATCTTCATGGAAGAGCAAGAGAGCTCGTGGCTAGTGCTGCCCCTCCTGGGCCACTCCAGATGCCCCATATGCCAGGGCTGCATCCTTCAGGCTGGAGATGGTGGTCCGAGCTTTCCTGCAGGAATGGTGCTCCCAGAGAACTGAGTCTATAACATGTACAGTCCAGGTGAAAACACATCCACTCGTGGAAGCCAGCCCTTTTTTACCCCAAGAATAAAACTGCTATTCAGCCCACTTTTTAAAAATTTTGTTAAATAAATATGCAGCAAAATGTTTGCCATTTCAACATGCTTCACTTATACAGTTGCATGACCTTACCTATGGTCCTCGTATTACTCAACCCTCACCTTACCCGTTCCCAAACTTTCCACCCCCTTTTAACAGAAGTTCATGGTCTTCTAAACTTTGAAACTCCCTTTGGCTCTCCTGCCTGCCCATGCTCCATGACCACAAATACTGTGTAAGCTAATTCTGTATTGAACTGAAAAGAAATATGTTTTTTTTCTCTTTTGTATAACCATAAGGAAAAAAAGACATTCAAGAGAGAAATAATCCGTCCTACTTTTCTTAGAAGGATAAGTCACAAATGGTCAAACTCAGTCTTCAGTGGGAGGATATTTCTACCAATCAGGCCTCCCCAGGCAGGGCTGGGCAGCTTGGCCGGGTTTCTAGTGGGGACAGTCTTCATTAAAACAGGATGACACTCTGTAGAGACGCTGTGGCGTACGATCAAACGTTTGCACATGGAGGAGTGCAAACACTAATGATCACGTCCGACCTTTTCTGTTTCCACTGTGCAAGGTCGCCCAGTGAGTAAGGCGTTGAAGTCGCAGCCGCTCTGTGGGAGAAAGATGAGCAGTCGCCTCCTGGAGTATTTACCGTTTCTGAAAACCCACGGGAGGTTCAGCTGGGCGTCAGTTCTGACTTGGTGGCAATGATAGGAGCTTGAGTTTCTCTTCCTGAAATTCATTTCTGACACAGCTTGCTTTTCCTCTGTATACTCCGCATTCCAAACTTTATTCCTCCTTAACTTCTGCTTCTGAGGAACAGAAAGAAGCCAAAATTTCTTCACAGGGTGGAACAAGGCAGCACTGATACAAAAGCTGAATTGCCTTTCATTCTAAGGGGTGCTGGTCTTTCGGACCAAGGCTCAGGTGATTAACAGGGCAGGAGAGGAAAGTGTGGATGGTAACTGTACCCATTCATCCTGTTCTGCATGTACAGGGACACCTCAGCTTCCTTTTTTTTATTATTATTAAATTTTATTAGTTTCAATGAACATTCACAGGGATTCTGGGCTTTCACTCCTTCATTGCCACACCATTCTCTCCACCCTCCTCCCCAGTTTGTTCTTCTTCCCCGCCATCCGAATGTCTGTTTTAATTGTCCAATTGCCACAGTGCTTGTCAAAGTCAGTTCTGATTAATCTCCTTTGTCAGTGTGTCCTTTGCCATTCCCTATCACTCCTCCCTGAGAGAGACTTCACCCTGAGTCATAAGGAAAAGGGGAGGGCGTATTCTCTTAGCTACTTCCTGCTGAAAAGGGACGCTGTGGGTTTCAGGGTGAAGATCTTCTCTCACTACTCTAAAGGGCCCCTTTGGCAGTAGGAAACACATAGACTATTATGGAGATTGATTTTGGAATTTAGATGCACTCTTATTGATTGTGCTTGGCCGTACATGTTCATATCCTTGAAGATGTATCATGGGCGTGTTGCAACCTAGAAGACACAAATTTGACTAACAAGTTATAAGTACATGAGTCAAAAATTATGGAAAAGTAAAAGAAAGGATTCTTTCATTGTTTTACAAACCCTCCCCCAGGCCCCCTCCACCATGTAGCCCTCACTCTAGACTCCTGTGATGACAGAAGAACCTAGTCATATATCTCTTTTAAACAGTTTTCTCCCTCCTCTGTTTCAGTGCAGTATACATTATTGAACCCATCTTACTCAGTCTCTCCCCAACCCCAAGGACAGTCCCATTCTACAACAGTGGCATCATGTAATATTTGTCCTTTTGTGACCGGGATATTTCACTCAGCATAATGTTCTCCAGAGTCAACCATTTTGAATAATATTGCATGAGTTCCTTATTTTTTAATGCAGCATAGTATTCCATTGTGCGAATATACCACAGCTTCTCTAGCCATTCGTTTGTTGATGGGCACTTAGGTTGTTTCCAACTCCTTGCTATTGTGAACAAAGCTGCAATAAACATGGGCGTGCATATATCTGCTTGGATGTCAGCTATGGTCTCTTCAGGGTCTCTTCCAGTAGTGGAATTGCTGGGTCAAATGGTATCTCTATTTGCAACTTTTTGAGAAAGCGCCATACTGCTTTCCACAGGGGTTGCACCATTTTACACTCCCACCAACAGTGAATCAGGGTTCCAGTTTCTCCACAACCTCGCCAGCATTTGTTGCTTGATGTTCTGTTAAATTTTGCTATTTTGACTGGGGTGAGATGATATCTCATAGTTGTTTTAATTTGCATCTCTCTTAGGGCTAGGGATTTTGAGCATTTCTTCATGTGCTTGTTAGCCATCTGAATGTCGTCTTCGGTGAAGTGCCTGTTCATATCCTGTGCCCATTTTTCTATTGGATTATTTACCTTTATCTTGTTGTGGTGCTCAAGTATTTCATAAATTCTGGATATAAGTCCCTTATCTGATATGTTATTACCGAATACTTTTTCCCAGTCAGTGGCTTCCCTTTTTACCCTACTGGAGAAGTTTTTGGATGTGCATAGGGATTTGAGTCTTAGAAGATCCCATTCATCTATGTTCTCTTCTCCTGGTTGTAGGTTTTCCAGGATACTGGGAAGACTGTTTATGTTGTGGATTAGGACTTCTAGCTTCCTTGAAACCTTTTCAACATCAGGCATCACCTAGAAAACTCCAGCTCCTTTTGTACAGCTTCAGAGAACTTGAAGGTGTCCCCTACTTCATCACCCGGCGAAACGCATCATGACGTCTGTGTGAACTGCAAAGTGCTCTGTTACTATTATGCATTGAGTCAGTTCCAACACGTAGAGATCCCCTGTACATGTGACATGTGGGTACTGCTTATACTTCACTATTGGTTTAAAAAGAACAAAACTAGATCCAGCAAGAAGAAAATAGACATCTTAAGACACCGATGTCAATCTGCAGACTAAGGTGCGCCTGATATAGGCCATAGTCTTTGCAATCACTTGCTATGCCTCAGAGAGCTGAACAATGACTAGGGAGGATAGAAGGAGAATTCTGATGCCTTTGAGCTGTGGTGTTGGAGATGAGTGTTGAATGTACCATGGACTGCTAAGAAAACAAACAGATTCATCCAGGAAAGGGTTAAACCCAGATGCTCCTTGAAGGCAAGGATTCTGAGGCTTCTTCTGACATACTTTGGACATGTTGTAAGGAGGGACCGATCCTTGGAGAGGGACATCATGCTTGGAAGGGTGGAGGGACAGCGCAGGAGAGGAAGACCCTCAATGAGATGGATTGATTCAGTCACCGGAGTAATGGGGGTAGGTGTGTCAGGAACGATGAGATTGGCACAGGATAGAGCAGGGTTTAGGGCCGTTGTACATAGGGTCGCTTTGAGTCTCAGGCTACTCAATGGCACATAACAAGAACAGCAACAAGACACCATCACACCTATGAGAGGAACATTTTTCTTCCATCATTGTCAACCATAATCTCTGAGATGAATTGCAATCTTAAATGTTCAAGCTATTTAAGTAGGATCACATATTCATGCATTTTGTTGTTGTTAGTTGCCATTGAGTCAAATACCACTGATAGCAGTCCTGTGAGCAGCAGATCTGAACCTCGCCGTGCCCTGCGGCATTCTCACCAGCCCTCTCAGGCTCAAGCCCGCGGTGGTAATCACGGTGTCACTCCACGTTGTCAAGGCTCTTCCTCTCTGTCTCCAACCCGCTGACTTTCCCAGACTGATTGCTCTCCAGGGAATCACACATGTACACAGTTAGTATACAGTTACACAATGTATACTTGTAACATTGAGTGTGGAGAAAATGTTTTTACTAGTAAAAGTTTATTTAGAATCCATATTTAGTAAAAGTTAAGTATCTAGTGTGTCGACACAGTTGAAAATACTGTGTGCTAATTGCTGATGGTGTACCGTCTAAAGCCACTGCAACGTCTTGTACAGAGTGAGCAACAGGCAATATGACATTTACGAGTTGATTGTATATGTGTAGTGACCCTATTCAAGGAAGAGAGGGAGTAAAAATGACTGAAGCATATATTATGGGATTTTTTCCCAATGCACAGTCAGCCCCTGAGTATCTTTAAAGAGGGCTTTGGTAGCCTAGTAGTGAGGAAATGCACTGTCAAGCCAAAGGCAACTGGTTCGAATCCCCCAGCTTCTCCAGAGCAAGAAAGATGGACCATCTCCTCCACCCTTGCAATCCATCGCCTCTGAAAACTTGCTAGAAGATGAGTTATGAGTTGATTTTGACTCAATGGCACATAACAACAAAAGCTCCCTAACGAGGCTTTGGCAGTGAATTCAGAAGCAGGGCATAAAGCAGTTGAACACGCCTTCCCTTCACAGTCCCGGTTAGACAGGTGAGACTTCTGAGAAGATAAAAGCTGCGGAGTCCCAGCCAACGTGCCATTTACTTTGGTCCAGATCTTCGGCGCAGAGCATTCTGGCTGGTTTTGCTGCCACTTGAAATCAGGCTCCAGCTCCCTTCATCCAGTGAGTGCCTGAGCCCTGGGCGAGGCGGAGGGCAATTTGCATGTGTCAGGGAGTCAACCACAGGCAGTAACCATTTGGTGAATGATTACCTGACCACAGGCTGCCTTTGAAAGCGGAGAACCTCTTCATTCTCTTTTCTCTGCTGACATCACATCTTTTTGTCCTTTCTCGCAACGGTCAGCAGAACATTCTACCACAGAAACAACAGAAGAATGCCAACACGCTGGGGTCATCCCCATGCTGCCATCTTCAAAGAGAACTTACCATCTTTTTGGAGCAAATGTTCTCTGGCATCCATCACACGTTTTCTTTTCTTCTTTCCTAGACCTCCCCCAATTCCCTCCCCCCCCAAAAAAAAACAAAAAAACTTTTCATGATCTCTTCAGAAATTTGAGGCATTGATCTTTCTACCTATTGTCTTTGGATTTGTTCTTCTTGTTGGGAGGTATCTTTGAGCCAACTTTGACTTACAGAGATGCTGCAAACAGTAGATCGAAACCTTGGCTGATCCTGTACCATCCTCCCAATCTCCCCTATGCCCAAATTCATTGTTGGGGCTCCCTGTGTCAGACTGTTTCCTCGACAGTCATCTTCTCTTTCACTGATGCTCTACTTTTCCCATCATGCTGTCTTCTTCCAACGGCTGTGGCTTCCTGACAATATGCCTTTCCTTTTAAGAAAAGTTTTCTTTCTTTTTTTTTTCTTTTCATTATTTGTGTGTGTGTGCCATCAAATCAGATTTGACTGATACAGGAGGATATTGTCCCTCCTTCTCCAACAGAGCATCTGGTGTATTTGAACCGCACACCTCTGGGATTGCAGTACAGCTTCTTGCCAGTAGGCCCCCAGGGCTTGCCAAAAAGTTCTCTTTTAAACACCATTTCCATCATAGGACCAGAACTCTTTATTCCTCCTCACCCTGTATATTTTGTCTGTATTTAGACACCTTTCCTTGTGGGATGATAATTCGAGGAAGCAGAGATTAGACTCAGATAGTCATACCACAGGTCCCTGAGGTCGAAGTGCACATCCGTTCTGTGATGGGTAGTGAGTCGTGTTGTTATGCATCATTGAGTCACCTGCGACTCATAGTGACCCTGTGTACAACAGCCAGCCCTGTCCTGAGCCAGTCTCACTGACTACAACATATCTACCCCTTTTACCCCAGTTTTTTAAAAATTAATTTTAATGAAAATTTATAGACTTAAGGTTTCCATTCATTCATTGTTGCACTTTTCTCCCTGTCTTCTCCCTTCTTCCCCAATTCACTCTTCTCTTTGAAAAGTAAAAGAAATATTGTTTTTAGTTTTATATAATCCCTCCCCCCAAGTCCACTCCACTGTGCAGCCTTCATTCTGGACTCCTGTCATGACAGTAATACCTGATCATATATCCCATTTAAACAGTTCCCTCCGTCATCTGTTTCAATGCAGTATGAATCATTTATCCCTTCTTTGTCAGTCTTCCCTCAACCCCGATGTCAGTCCTGTTTTACAACAGTGGCCCTATGCAATATTTGTCCTTTTTGTGCCTGAGATATTTCACTCAGCATAATGTTCTCCATGGTCAACCATTTTACTGTGTCAATCCATCTCATCCAGGCTCTTCCTCCCCTGCGCTGTCCCTCCAGCCTTCCAAGCATAATGACTTTCTCCAAGGACTGCTCCCTCCTGGCCACATGCCCAAAGTATGTGAGACGGAGCTTCAAAATTCTAGCCTCCAAGGAGAAACTTGGTTTCACCTTCTCAAAGACAGATCTGTTTGTACTCTTGGCACTCTATGATTTGCTCAAAACCCTTCTCCAGCACCACAACTCAAAGGCCTTGATTCTTCTTCTGTCGCCCTTAGTCATTGTCCAGCTCTCTGACGCAGAGCAAGTAATTGCCAAGACCATGGCCTGGATGAGACGTACCTTAGTCTCTAGACTGACATTGTTGCTTCACAGTATCCTAGAGAGGTTCCTGACAGCCGATTTTCTCAGTGCAATTGGTCTTTTGATTTCCTGACTGCTGGTGCCAAGATTGTTGATTGTGGGGTCGAGCAAGCGGAAATTGTTAACAACCCTCAATTTCTTCCCCATCTATCATAGTGATGTGGTGAGAATCTTTGTCCTCTTAATGTTGAGCTTCAATCCAGATTGAGACCACAGTCCTTGACTTTCCGTTTCAGCAGGCAAAGTTGTGTCATTTGCACATCACGGGTTGTTGATGAGTCTTCCTCCAATCCTGATGTCACATTCCTCCTCATAAAGCCCAGCCTCCTGAACGATCTATTCTGTATATAGATTGAAAGGTACGGAGACAGGAAGTCTTTTTTGATGTGTCGCATAGCGAATTAGAACACAAGCTTGAGGCCATAGACATAATTTAACTATAAACTCCAACTCTGATAAGCTGTGTTACTCTGACCCACTTCTTTGGTGTTTCTGACTCCAACCTCACTTTCCAAGAACATTAGGCACTAGGCCACTATAATTTTGAACTGAAATATGTGTCTAAATTTACCCATGGAGCAAATATTCATTGAAGATATTTACTAATTCCAGACTCCCACCGAGACAGACATTGGTAGGTTTATGTTAGAATTCTCATTTTCTGGTTTGAGAAGTGTGGGCGTCCACTTACAGCCAGCGTCCCTCAGGCAAAGCCAATACCCACCTGTTGGTGGAAGCTTCCATGTTGCTGTGATACCAAGTAAGTTTCAGCAGCACTTCCAGACTAAGATAGGATAGAAAAGCCAGCAAACCCCGTCCACCGTGATGGTTTGAGCTTCAGCTGGTCACGGGAATAATGTAGGGCCAGCCAGTGTGTTATTCTATGGGGCCCTCTGTCACCAAATGTGAACCATCAGCTTAAGGTCAGCTGTCAACATCACAGTGACATAATGTATCTCTTGTTACTACCGGCCACCTCTCCTTCATCACAAAGGACCTTCTCCAAAGGTGCAAGTGTGTCACAGATTTCCCTCCCTCCCTCCCTTCCTTCCTTCCTTCTTTCTTTCTTTCCTTCCTGCCTGCCTGCCTGCCTTCCTTCCTTCCTTCCTTTCTTTCTTTCTTTCTTTCTTTCTTTCTTTCTTTCTTTCTTTCTTTCTTTCTTTCTTTCTTTCTTTCTCTTTCCTTTCTTTCTTCATTCATTCACTTATTTAATTTATTTAATTCTTTTTTATGCTTTTTAAAATTTATTATGCTAGTTTACTTACACAATTTGAATACACTGTTTTCCAGAACAGAATCTTCCCATTTCCCTCACCCTCCAACCCATCAACTTGTACAACCCCATGATTAATCTCCCTTCCCATTACACATCCTCATCCCTCCGCTTCCCAGCCCCCCACCCTTGGATCTTTAGACTCATTCTACAATAATGGTTTTATACAATATTTGTCCTTGTGGGACTGAGTTCACTCGGCATAATGCTCTCCAGTCCCTCCCAAGATAGGTAATAAAATCAAAATAGGAGCAAAATCATTGCTCCTGCGTGCTGCGTAGTATTCCGCTGTGTGAATGTACCATAATTTCTCAATCCATTAGTTTGTGGTTGGACATCTGAGCTATTCCCACGTTCTTGCGATGGTGAATAATGCTGGTGTGCAAATCTCCATTTGTGCCTCAGTTCTCATATTCTCAGGGTATATTCCAAGTAGTGGAATAGCTGGGTCATACGGAATTTCTATGTTCAGCTTTCTGAGGAAGCACCAAACTGCTTTCTAGAATGGTTGCACCATTTTACAATCCCACCAACAATGTATAAGAAGAGTTCCTTTCTCACCACATCCTCCCTCTCCAACATTTATTACGTGCTGCCCTGTACACATTATCAGACAAAAGAGGTTTTCATCGATGAAACAGCACATCAACATGGATTCAAGTTCAGCAAGAAGAATTCTGGTCTCCATCACTCACGTGCACTCCAGATAACTCCACTTGACTTCATTAGGCTTGAAGAATTGCACTTTCCTTTCAGCCCCTTCTTCCTCACACTTACTTAGCCTTGGCAACTCGAAAGATAATTGCTCTGTTAACAAATGTTTATGGCATCATAAAGGCGTAGGAGGGATGGAAAGGACTCTGTTTTTCCCCCATCTGGGCTATTCCCTTCCGTTTCTTGGAAGTGCTGGAGAGCAATGGAACAGGCCGTAAATAACCTCCAGAACAAGCCTTCCAACCATCTCGTTCGGATTTGAACCTCTGCTGAGAATTTGCATTTCAGCCCTAGAGATAGTGAATCAGAATCTGTGTTTTACGTGGATGAGGATCCCAGGAGGCGAGGAGAGGAGCAGAGGGGTGTGTGGCTGGGCCGGTGGGAAATCATAGGGTCGCACAGTTTGGTGAAGGAAGGGGTGGGTAAAGGAAATGGGAAAGATCTGGGGGGAGGGGAGTCTGGAAAGACAGGGCAATGGTGGACCTAGTTCCATGTTGATTAATTTTATGAAATATAATGAATGGGAATGATTGTATGAAACGCAATGCGAATGAAGGGTAGTGTGAAACACAATGTATACCAACTTTGTTAGCAAGCCAATAGAAAATAAAAATCCTTTAAAAAAAAATACAAAAGGATATGTTTTAACAAAATACCAGCCTGGTTCTGAACTACACATAGAATTCAAACTCAAAACTCGTTTTGAGTTTATTTCACAGATGCCCTCCTTGAGGTCTCAGTTGCTGTAAGTCACAATCTTACTATGAGCATCTATTCCCTGGAGAGGGACATTGTGCTTCAGAAGGTGGAGGGGCGGCGAAAGAGAGGAAGACCCTCAACCAGGTGGGTTGACACAGTGACTGTGACAATGAGCTTGAGTGTGTCAGAGATTGTGAGGATGGCACAGGACAGGACAGAGGTCAGATCTGCCTTTTATAGGGTCGCTGTGAGTCGTACCCCACTGGACAGCACCTAATAATAACACATCACAATTGAGGAGACTGTTCATTTTAATGCAAGAGCAGTGGGTGGATTCGAACCACCAGAACTATGCAGGTGTTGGGTTAACAGCACAGTTCTCAATGTACTGTGCCACCAGAGCGCCTTAAATACACACACTCTCTTGCTCTCTTCTCTCTTCTCTCTCTCCCCCTCTCCCTCTCTCGCTCTCTCCCACTCTCCCAGCTATTGAATCAATTCCGATTTATAGCTGACCCTCCACTGAGTATCTAAGGCTGTCGACCTCTCATCTTTCTCCCTCAAACACATCAACTGTGTGATTTCATCTCTCTGCCATGGAAATGCAGATTCTCAGCAGGAGTTAAATGGGAGTGAGCTGGTTCAAAGCCCTGCTTTGGAATGGAGTCAAAGGATTCCATTCACAGCCACTAACAGAGTTTTAGCAAAAGCCTCGGAAACCTTGTGGAGAATGAAGCTACCAGGAATTGTCTTAAGTCATAAAGATGTCACCACCTCTCAGCTGGGAAGAAACCCTGGCTTTACTGGAAGTGAGGAGAAGGTTCTGGCAGGTGGCTGGATGGACTGTGGAAATCCCCTCCTCGGTCCTGGGGACGGGACAGTGAGTCTGCTGGAGCCCACGCTTCTCATTTCAGGCCCCAGAAGCATCAGGCAGTTCAAATGAGAATTTCCTGTAATTGGTAACAGCTGGGCTGACTTGATGGCATCCGAGATGAACACGTGGAGACCCTCATGACTATGGAAGACCCTTCCTTTACAGGCTTCCCGCAGAATCCAGAAGACTTTTAGCAGGAAACCCCAACTAGTATATGATGAAAGGTCGAAGAGTCAAAAGTTTCCCCTCCTTCCCCCACAGTGGTCATTTAATGAGTCTTATATATTCAAAACGATTAGAGTTTGAGCAATAATGCAATAGTAGTACTTAATGTAATAAAAAAAAAATAAACTATCCCCTCTGATAAATTAAGGGCAATATAGTTGCATTACATTGGACAAACCTAGCAGACACCCCCTTAACCAAGTGATCAGTTCAACAGCAGGCCCCCGGGAATTGATGCAATATCAACTAATATATTTCAACAAACAGATGGAGCCCTAGGTGTTCTAGAACCAAGCTCTGCCGGGAAATTTGGAGGACCCCTACCTGGCCAATTGACTGGAAGAGATCCGTGTTTGTTCCTATGCTCAAAATAGAGGATAAAATGGAATGTGGAAATTACTCAACATCATGAATACGACATGCAAGTAAAATCTTGCTGAAAATCACTCAAAAACAACGAAAACAATGCGTTGACAAAGAACTGCCAGGAAGTCCCCCTCCTTGAACTGACTGCCTTCTGCTGCGGGGCAGATGTTCTCCTGGGCACTATTTCCCTCTCTCTAACACAGTGTACCTTTCCCAAGGAAGAGTGGAAGCAGCCCTTGGCTTACTCTTCTGCTCCCCACACTCATGCCACTCCCATCCCCTCTCGCTCTATCCCACAACATGAACTTGGACTTCCCTTTGGCCCAGTGATCATGTTTTGCTTGTGAACTACATGTGAAATTACCCGTCATCACTGCCTGAGTCCTCTCCGCACCTCTGACCCTGGCGTTTTCTGCAGCTTGCTCACAGGGTGGCTGGGAGGATGGCAGGAGCAGTGGCCAGGGAACACCCACCTACTCCACCGCAGGTCACGCATTTCCGCCCCCCTCCATCCTTTCTGGAGTGCTTCAGTCTCCCCTTCTGAAAAAGAAAGAAAAACAAAAAGTCGGACTGAGGGAAGCTTATTTTAAAAATCCCTCCCACAATAGATAAGGCAGACTGAGGAAGAATTGATGCCTTTTAATTGTGATATTGGAAAAGAAACCTGAATAAGCCACAGATAGCTAGACAAACCAGCAGACTTATCTTTAAACCAGCGCCCGAGGAGTCTTCCTTGGAAGTAAGGATGATGAGACTTGGTCTCTCTTGATCTGAGTGTATCTCAGGAGGAACCTATTTTTGGAGAGAGCTCATGTGCTAAGAAAGGTAGAGGGTCAGTGAAGGAGAAGAAGACCCTCGCCAAGGTGGATTGCCACTGTGACTATCAAGGGGGCTTGTGCTTGACCGAGATCTTTAGGATAATGCAGGAGAGGGCCAGGTACAGGCCTGTTGTTCAGAGGATCGCTATGCGCTGTGGTCACCTTGATGGCACCTAACAACACGACGCGCTATAACAGCCCACCTAAGGCTTACCAGTGAATATTTATTCATGTAAAATGATGCAGAGGTAACTCGTGGTTGCTGTGAAGCCAAAGACTGTGACACTGATGAGTCAAATGCGATAATGGTTACCCATGGTGGACAGTGTTTGGTGGAGCTTCCCGATTAAAACAAGCTTGGAAGCAGGAGTGGCATCCACTTCTGTAATAGCTTGCCTCCGGAAACTCTATGAACCTGGAGAGAGGATGAAAGTTATATACAGGTGTCCAGGACTTTTGTTCATAGGATCACTTATGAGTTGCCTACAACTCGACTGCACTTAACAACAACAACAACAACAGCACAGAGAGCAGTCGGCCTAGCGGACAGAAAGCCATGCTCCCAAGCCAAAGGTGGGTGACTCTACTCCACAGCCCTTGGGCCTGCCTTTAATTGTTTTTGGTGAAATATTCTTCTAGATCGTATAACCCTGGTATGTCCACTTGCTGTACAGAGGTAACCCATGGTTGCTGTGAAGCTAAGCACTGTGACACTGATGTGTCCAATGTGATAATGGTCACCCATGATGGACAGTGTTTGGTGGAGCTCCCCGATTAAAACAAGCTTGGAAGCAGGAGTGAAATCCACTTCTGAAATAGCTTGCCTCTGGAAACTCTATAAACCTGGAGAAGGGACGAAAGTTACACAGGTGTCCAGGACTTTTATTCATAGGGTTGCTATGAGTTGCCTACCACTTGACAGTACTTAATAACAACAACAACAACAAGAAAATGATGCAGAAGCTCACAGTGTGTAACCACATGAAACCTCTATAGCTTGTTTGCCTTAATAATGTAGTTGTTGTTGGTTTCTTTCAGATATTTTTATTTATTTTCATATAATAATTCCTTCACATTATGTTTCATTCATATACATTGTGTTTTATGTAATCTTCCATTTACATGTGTCTTCTACAATCATTCATATATGTTCTATTTTACATTTTTAATTGGTTTGCTTACATAGTTCACATACATTGTGTTTCACACTATTCTTCATTCACATTGTGTTTCATATAATCACTGTCATATATTTTATAAAATCAATCACCACTGGACCTTGCCCTTCGTTACCTTATCTTTTCCTCTGGATTCTCCCATTTGCTTCCCGGCTCCCCTCCACCCACCATACTGTGCAGCCCCGTGGCTTCACCCCTACCGTCAAGTTGGAACCGACCCATAGATGACCCTCCAGTGGGTTTTCAGAGGCAGTTAATCACGCAGGAAGAAATTGCCCATCCTTCTCGCATCGAGCAGTTGGTGTATTCGAACTGTGTGCCTTAGGATTGCAGTGCAGCTTCTAGCCATTCCCATGTTACAGATTATCACATGCTAGCTAGGTAGCATTTGCAATGGTCTTTAACATTTGATTTTATTAATTACGTGAAACACTCTTTCCTTCTTTTTCATTGATAATCTGGCTATTTGGTGACACATTTTAATGGAATGTTATTTAAAACATTCCCTTCATAGTATCTCATACAATTCTTTTCATGTTTAAATTCTTTGGCTTGGAGTATCCACATTGCAGTTTACGCAGATGTCACAACATGGAATATTAAAACTGTTTCAGTTTCTTCCTCTTGATTCCTAACCTGCGGTTTTACTTTGTCTTTGAAGAAAAATCTCTGCTGATACTTGGGGGGGGGGGGATTAAAAAGCCCTTCCAACATGAACATTTGAAGATTCTGATCCATCTGGTCACTACGTGTCACAATCAGCTTACCATCAATCTATCTGCTCACCAAGAATATACACAAACACAGAGGTGCATCTGTAGGGGTTGCTTTCTGTCGGTTCTTGGGGGCACAGCTTTCCCCCAAAGACCACTTCAAGTTCACGTACTGACTGGCGTGCATTCTGTCAAATGACATATGCGACTAGCTGCCCTCTCAGAATATGGTCATCCACGACCCTAAATGGAAAACTGAACTTTTCTTTGTACTTGGGATTTCTTCCCAAAGCTGTAAAAGGCTTGCGCTGCGTCCGGGTCTGAGAGGCCATGACTTGAGAGAAATGTACGAGGATGCCCAATGTCTTGCTTGCTGGGCGTTTTGGGGGATTGGTGCACACGGCTTGCTTGCACATTACCTTCTCCCACCACCACGACGCAGCCCCCAAGGAGAAGGGAGGGAAACCTCTGAGGTTGTTGAGAGAGGCGCTTCACCTGCCAGTCTGGGCTGCGGGGATCGCTATAGCAACCAAACATAAATCAAGGAAATGGCCCCTTTTGTAAGTTGGTTAATAGGCACAACATGCTTCTTTAGAAAATCCAACCATTCTCTCAATAGACTTTGATGGAAAGTCAGCCTTTTCTTCAGACACATTCACATTCACATCTAGTAGCAGCTTGTATGGCTGTCCACGGGCTAATTTATTACCCTTTAAAGATCAGGCCAAGAAAAAATGGCTCTCTGCACAATGTTTACTTTCACGGGCATAAACGCCCAGCCACAAAAGAGCATCCTTTTGTTCTGCGCTTGGAATATTAATCTTTAACCCGGGACTTTAATTGTAGCCTCCGTGGGGCTGGACAGAGCCTCTCCTCTCATTAAAATTTTACCAATTTCGTGCATTGTTTCTCTATCACAGGGTGGAGAGGGAGTGAGCCGACCTCCCATTGTTTAGCCAAACCTTGACGTAGAAGAATTCCTAGCCCTTTTTGTTTTTCTCATTTTACTTTCGGAGGCCCCCCACCCCAATTCACATTATTTCTTACGATCATTCCCACATTGTGTCTTACCAAATTAATCACCATTGATCCATGCCCGTCATTACTCCGGCCCTTTAGACCCCCATTGCATTTGTCCCAATTCCTTCACTCCCTCCCTCTGCCCACCAAACCCTGTGACCCCGTGACTCCCCCACCCTCAGCCCCCCGGCTTTTCTTCCTTCTTTGGATTCCTGTACACGTCTTATTAGTTATCCTTTTGGTTTTCACATTCGTGATCCTGTACAGTATTTGTCCTTATGAGCCTGGGTTAGTTCACTCAGCATAATGCACTCCAGCCTCTTCCATGTCATATAGTATTTTTCAAAATCGTTGCACCCGAGTGCTTCATAGGAGAAAGCTCTGCTGGTGGTGGGAAGGGACCTTGCAGACTTCATTAGGAGAATTTGGATTCTCAACTAAAAAGCAAGGGGTGCTCTTCACCTTAGTGTAGGGAGGTAAGAGGTGGCGAGGCAATCCCTTCCTGCCCCCCCTAACCCACCAAAGTGTCACCTGGAAATGTGCCCAAGCAGGGCTGAGCATCACAGCACAGAAGGAACCAGGGAGCCCACACTGTGTCTCCATCCATGCCTGCTGGGTCTGTCAGTAAGTGAACGGTGAACTTTCTCACCATTGAGAATGAGAGCACCAGGCACCCAGCCCTGTTCTCCTTTGAGGTGCAGAGAGGAGATGGAAGGTCTATAGAAACAAACCTTTGTTGATTTCCGCCCCCCGCCCCGTGGATTATGAGATGAAAAAGCACTTCTAAGACAGGAGGGAGTCAAGTTGCTCTGTGCAACTCTGCATCACAGATGAGGTTGAAGCATTAAGACTTACACTGATGCCTCCCTCCTTCGCATTCTGAAATCCTCAGAAGCCAGAGTCTTCAGAAACCATCATCTTCGGGAGCTCGCTTCCCTTTGATACGGTCAGCTGTCCCCACTGGCAAGAGGACGAGGATAGAGGGCCATTGGGCTGGCTTCCAAATACACATGTGCAAACGGGTCCTTATTTCCCTAGTACTGTTTCACGACAAGCAATTTTGCTTTAATCAGGGCCCCTTAGAAATTGCTTTTGCCCTGTTGTTAGCCTAGAAATATCTTTGGCATCTGATACCTGCTAACTCCCCCCACCCCAATATATATTGCAACTTAAGTAAAGCATCTCAGGGAGCCCCAGAATGCACCAGGAGAGCCTGGAAACACCGCCAAGTGGGGTGTCAGCTTCATGATTTTGGGGTTGTTTCTAGGTTTAGAGTCACATGGAGTCAGAAGGGTCACTCTCCTTGTGACTCACAGCCTGGTCTTGTAGCCACAGAGTAGGCGGAGGGGACACTTCATGGGCCGTGTCAGCACAGGCCTGAAGGCAGCTCTTGACAGGTCTTGGAGAGACAGTTGTGGATTGGAGTTTAAAACGCGAGGGAAGCACTGAATTGTCAGCTGGTGGATTTCAGCCTTGCCAGGTACCAGCCATGTCACCTCTAGCGAGTGACTTCATCTCAGCAACTCTTTCGTGGAGTGAGGTACTGATAGCACCTACATCAGAGGGTTATCACACGTGTCAGGATAAACCCCTCAGCACAGTACCAGCATATCTTGGGCCCTCAAAGTTTACTTGTTAATACTTTATTTTTTAAAGTTTTTTATCGATTTTAATGAACGTTCACAAAGACTTTGGATTACCATTCAGTCATTGTTGTACTTTTCTCCCTGCCCAACCTCCCCGCCACAGTTCAATCTTCTCTTTGAAAAGTAAAAGAAAAATTCTTTCATTCTTGTACAATCCTTCCCCCCAAGTCCACTCCACTATGCAGCCTTTGTTCTGAACGCCTGTCAGGACAATAACACCTAATCACATATCCCTTTTAAACAGTTCCCTCCCTCATCTGTTTCAATGCAGTATACATAATTTATCCCATCTTTCTCAATCACCCCCAACCCCGATATCAGTCCCGTTTTACAACAGTGGCACGATGCAGTATTTGTCCTTTTGTGACTGAGATACTTTTGAACAAGACTAGACAAAAGGAAATTTTCAAGACAAGAGTGACTCTTAAGAAAATCCAGAAAGTGGAGGCAGTGCATCTATGGAATAGCTCATGCCATTTGCCTGAGCAAATATCACCTGGTTCCTCCATCAGATTTGCTAGAAGTTTCACCAGCGGGGTGTTCTGGTAACAAGAGCTTGAGTTATTTGTGAATGGGTGTGGGAGTGTTGTGTGTATAAATTTGTTCTCTATCCTGAAAATTAATGGACCATCAGGAGAACAAATAAGTCTTAGAGTGAAACAAGTTTTTCCATGAAGGCAAGGATTTTGAGTCTCCGTCTCACATACTTTGGACATGTAGCCAGCAGAGTCCAGTCCTTGGAGAAGGACATCATATTTGGAAGGGTAAGAGGGTCAGTGCAGGAGAAGAGGACCCCGGATGAGATGGATTGATTCAATGACTGGGGCAATGGGGGTTGGTGTGTTGGAGTCAGTGAGACTGGCTCAGGACAGGGCAGACTTCAAAGCTATTGTACGTAGAGTGGCTGTGAGTTGCAGGTGACTCGATGGCACATAACAACAACCATGATAATAAAAAACTGGCTCTCCTTCACCTATACTTACTGGCCTCACAGGATCATAACCTTGTTGCACTTCTGCCATTCCAGCAGGGGCTTCTGGGATTCTGTTTCATACGCCAGAGCAAGGAAGGGCTCATCAGAGCTTATCTGTCCTCTCTCCGCACACAGCTCTCCCCCAACCCCGCCCTGTGGGCTTTGTTCTTTTCTTTTTTTAAAGTTTATTCTTTTTCGTCAAATCTGATCTGACTGGTACAGGAGGAGATTGTCCCTCCTTCTCCAGCAGATCATCTGGTGGATTTGAACCACACGCCTCTGGGATTGCAGTGCAGCTTCCTGCCACTAGGCCACCAGAGCTCGCCTCTGTTCTTTTCAGTGGGCACCAGCCCCATTGTCTCGGGCATGAGAACCTCAGAAGAGTCAAGGAGGAGACAGGGAGCTAGTTCACCAAAGGCATAATGGAGTCTGACTCTCTGGAAAGGGCCCCGTATCTCTGAGAATCATGTGAACAGATCAGAAAAAGCCAAAAGCATCAATGGAATAAAAGAGGCCAGAGAAGGATCTCAGATATCTGTCAGTGTGGTGTGGTGTGGTGTGGCTTGGTTTAGTTTTTGTGTATCATAGAGTCAGAACCGACCCATAGCTGACCATCCAGCGCGTTTTCAGAGGCAGTTAATCGCACAGGAGGAGATTGTCCATCCTTCTCCCACTGAGCAGCTGGTGGCCTCAAACCGTGTGCCTTTGGGATTGCAGCACAGCTTCTTGACACTAGGCCACCAGAGCTCCCTGTCATTAGTTAAGAATTAAATATATAAACATTATACATATGCTAATTGAGGTGTAGCTTGCTCTGATGGGGAAAAATCCCCAAGTTTTGGAGAAAACCATCTGAACTCTTGAGAACTTCAACGCTTAGGGACAGTGTGTCCTAAGTCTTATTAGTCCCACAAATCTCCATTTCTTCCCACCCACCCCGTCTACTAAGAATACGACCCACTCCATCAGCAAACGAATGGTTCAAGAAGTTGTGGTATATTTGCACAATGGAATACTGTGCAGCATTGAAAAACAAGGAACTCATGAAATATTATTCCAAATGGATGACCCTGGAGGACATTATGCTGAGTGAAATATCTCAGCCATAAAAGGACAAATACTGCATGGTGCCACTGTTATAGAATGGGACTGACATCAGGGTTGCGGGGGAGACTGAGAAAGATGGGATAAATAATGTATACTGCATTGAAACAGATGAGGGAGAGAACTGTTTAAAAGAAATATATGATTAAGTAGTATTGTCATGACATGAGTCCAGAATGAAGGCTGCATAGTGGGGTGGACTTGGAGGAAGGGATTGTATAACAATGAAAGAATTTTTCTTACTTTCCAAAGAGAAGAGTGAACTGGGGGAGACGGGTGGGCAGAGTGCAACAATGAATGAGTGAAAATCCAAAATCTCTGTAAATTTTCATTAAAATTAATAATAATAATAAAACCAAAGTGTGTGTGTGTGTTTGTATAAAGAATACAATCCACTCTGAGGGCGCAACTTGAGTTGATGCAGTTTTTGGCTTTGAGTTTGTTGTTGTTTTTCCTTTATTATTATTATTAATTTCAATGAACATTTACAGAGATTGTGGATTTCCATTCATTCATTCATTGTTGGCTTTGATTTTTAGGATGAGATCATTCTCATGCTTTCCTAATTTTCAAATCTTTTTGTCACCCCTCCTCCCCCCCCCACTCCCTGCTGCCCACGAAGGTTGCTGAAAAGTGAACGGCAGCACCATCTGGGTGGAATGTACTTGAGACACTGTGCTGGTTATCATTCCTCGGTGGTTGCAGCCACCCAGTGCTGTCAACTATGCCACAGCAACCTTGTGAACACCAGAATGAAACCTTGCACCGTCCCGTCCCATCTTCCTGGCTCTGCCAAGCCTATCATTGTAGTTACCGTGTTAATCCATCTTCTTTGCTGACCCTGCAGCCTTCTCAGAATGATGTCTTTTTCTAAGGACTGCTCCCTCCTGACGACACGCCCAAAGTATGTGAGATGACGTTTCACCATCTTTATCTCTAAGCAGTAAGGACCCTGGCTGCACACCTGTTTCCTTGGCAGTCCCTGGGACAGTCAGTGCTCTTCTCCAACACCACGATTCAAAGACATCAATTCTTCTTCCGTCTTCCTTATTACTCATTGTCCAACTTTCACGTGTGTGTTCCTGCTGAATATTTCAGTAATTTTTGTATGATACAACATGAGTGTGTGTGTGTGTGTGTGTGTGTGTTTTGAGTATTGTCAACTCAGAACTGACTCATAATGTCCCTCCAGTGACTTTTCAGAGGCAGTAAACCACACAAGAGGAGATTGCCCCTCCTTCTGCAGAGTTGCTGGTGAATTGGAAACATGTATCTGTGGGTTGCCAGCACAATTCCTTACCGCTAAGCCACCAGTTGTTGTTGTTCTTGTTGTTGTTATGTGCTGTCGAGTCGTTTGCGACTCATAGCGACCCTTTGTACAACAGCCCTAAACCCAGCTCTATCCTGTGCCAATCGCACCGTCTCTGACACACCCATCCCGATTACCTCATAGAGGGTCTTCCCCTCCTGCACTGTCCCTCCACTCTCCCAAGCATGATGTCCTTCTCCAAGGACCTGTCTCTCCTTTCAACATGTCCAAATTATGTCAGACGAAGCCCCAGAATCCTTGCCTCCAAGGAGTAGCCTGGTTTAACCCTCTCCAGGCTGAATCTGTTTGTTTCCTTAGCAGTCCATGGGACATTCAATACTCTTCTCCAGCACCACAGCTCAAAGGCATCAATTCTCCTTCTATCTTCCCTAGTCATTGTCCAACTCTCTGATGCATAACAAGCGATTGCAAAGACCATGGCCTGTATCAGGTGCACCTTAGTCTCCAGAGAGACACCGTTGCTCTTGAGTACTTTAGAGAGGTCCCTAATAGCAGACTTTCCCATCGCAATACGTTTTTTGATTTCCTAGCTGCTGGTGCCAAGAGTGTTGACCGTGGAGCCAAGTAAACTGAAGCTGTGAACAATCTCAATCTCTTCGCCATCCATCCTGATGCTACCAATTGGTCCAGTGGCGAGAATCTTTGTCTTCTTGACATTGAGCCTCAGTCCATATTGAAGGCTGCAGTCCTTGACCCTTCGCAGTAAGTGCATGAGGACCTCCTCAGTTTCAGCAAGCAGGGTTGTGTCATCTGCATAACGCAAATTGTTAATAGATCTTCCACCAATCCTGACGCCACAGTTCTCCTCATAGAGCCCGGCCTCTTGGATAATCTGCTCTGCATACAGGTTGAAAAGGTATGGAGACAGGATGCATCCCTGGCGTACACCAGAGCTCCCCATAAAGCACAAGAAAGAAGATCATGAATGTGATCTTGGTCTTGAATTCCTTCTAGCTATCGCCAGACTCCAGGAAGAAAATAAAAGCACCATTCCAGATCATTCTAACAGAGGGAATTTAATACAAGGAACAGGTTATACAAATGGGAAAATATCTGATAGATGAATGTGAGTGAGGAAGGCAGGAAATAGAGACACGAGCTGTGGTAAGAAACAGCTATAGCTAATAACACTGGGGACCCAATGGGAAGAGGTGACGCCACCAGAGACAGAGAACGGGGCATTAGAGAGGGGATTCAGTCACCACAGGAGAAGTCACTGAAGACACAGGGACACCTTGACCTCTCCTGTCCCTGGCCACCTGCCTCCTGCCAGTGCCTCCGCTCCGTGGAAGCCTCTTGCTGTTTACTTTGGCCATGCTTGTCCAGTTTTATCACCCTTGGAAACTGTACGACAGGAGCTCTGGTGGCCCAGTGGTAAGAAGCTGCGCTGCCAGTCGGCCGCCGGAGCTCCCTGTAGGATGACAAAATGGGCTTTTTCTCCTTCTTTCTATTTATCAGCTACCCCTGTGTGCTTGAGATTAAAACTCAGACTGCATCTAACCCAGCTTGCCAAAAGCAGGAAGGAATGTGTTGAGAAGAAAGTCCACGAATCTCCTACCTTCTCAGCATGTCCAGTGTCTGGAGAGTGTGAAGTGTTAGGGCAGGAGGACGATGGGGGACCTGTGTGCTTGGAAGCTTAATTCAGGAGAAAGGGAAGCTATACCTCACCCGCCGAAGTTCTGTAGCCCAAGTTCTTCTTATCTATCCATTCTTTCCCTCCCTCCCCCATCTCGGGCCTGTTATCACAATAATGAGCTTATGCATTATTTGTCCCGTGGTGACTGAGATATTTCGCCCAGCATAATGTCCACGTTGTTTAGTGTTTTACAAGTTCATGACTTTTCCATGCTGCATACTATTCCGTTGTGTAAATGTGAAAATGGTTTCTCTAGCAATTCAGGTGTCAGTGGATACCTGGGCTGTTTCCTTCTCTTTACCATTGTGAACAATGCTGTGAAAACATGTTGTTAGGTGCTGTGCAGTTCAGTATGATTTATAGCGACCTCATGAACAGAAGATCTGAGCCCTGTCCTATTCTGAGCTATCCTCACCATCTCTGCCACACTTGCGTCTGAGTGCTGTATAGTGAAGAACGATGGCAGAAGGAGAAGCGATGATGCCTTTGAACTGATGTGTTGGGAAACAGTGCCAAAGATCCCAGAGGCTGCCAAAAGAACAAATCTATCTTGGAGGCAAAGATGAAGCTTCATCTTTCATACTTTGGACATGTTGCTAGGAGATGTTATTTCTTGGAAATGGACATCATGCTTTGAAAGGTGGAGGGACAGAGAAAGAGAGGAAGACCCTTAAGACATTGGCATTAAGGACTGACGTGGTGATTTCAGCAGCAGGTTCTAGTGTATCAGAGATGATGAGGGTGACACAGGATGGATAGAGCAGGTTAGCTATTGATGGGTTCAATATGAGTTGTACTTAATGGCACCTGACAACAACGATTCAAGTGTCCCTCTTTCTTGGGAGAGAGTTCATGGCGTTATTTATAATCTTAAATGAATAAAATATGAGATGAAAATTTAACTTACGATAAAGTTGGGGTATTAAAGTCTAGACATATGGAATAATCAGCATTGCCACTAAATCCCACAATTTTAGCCCTATGATCACCTCCTCTCCATCCCTCGTGGGGCATTTGTGAAAAAAAGAAAATGAAGGACCCAGGAGCCGTTGGGCTTTTCCCCCGAGTTCCAGCTTACTTTTCATATTGTTTTGAATTTCAACTGGTCAAAGACTTTCCTGCCTTCTCCACAGAGATGTAACCTAATCTGAACTCCGAAGACGCCTGATTTGCTTGTTTTGCTGTAATCTGAAACAGCTTTTATCAAAATCCTAATTCACTCAGTGAAGATAGTTATGTGCAAGCAGCAGCAGATCTTGAGCTCTTTTAGTTTTGTTTTGTTTTGTTTTTGGTTCCCTCTTTCAAGATATCAGAACTGGGAAGTATGTTTTTCCCCCTTTGTTTTCTTCCTTATTAAAATCAAGAGTTTCCCCATCTTTCCCCTTTATTCTCTAGTCTGAAGCATGAGATTAATTAGACAAGATAACACAGGGGAAGAATGTTTCTCTTTAGCTAGAAGGTTGTTTTCAAAGTTTTTTCATGTCATCATAGAATTTCTACTTTTCTTAGTGACTTTTTTTTAATGACAGACTTGCTGTCTTCTAATGCGCAGTGAATCGAGGAAAACTTGTGTTTGCCTGTGTATATGTGTGTACATATGAGAAACATTAAGTTTTCATTTACTCTGTTTACCTTGAGAAACTGCCAGTGGATGATTCAGATATCCCACGGAAAGGGGCTTTTCTTTTGTAATATGGTCCAAAGGACATCTTATCGTGTGCTGTCTCTTCAAAGCAGCTGTTCCAAGGGGGAGGGATGGCATTCATTTGTACAGCTTACAAAAGGACTATTTTGACTGTGTGGACGCTCATATAATTTTATTAAGAGTTGCTACCAAATCTTTTCGTCTGGCATAGCCTTAAAAAATGGGCTTAAGTATAGGGTTGAAGAGCCCGCATGGGCTGTGCCCACATCCCATTAATCTAACAATTCATTGCTTGTTTGTGTCTCAAGAATCAAACCCCAGGGCAGTGATTAGCATAGCTCTGACTCAGGCTGGGCTCTGATTTCTAGTCCCAGGTTAGGAAATTGACATAGAAGACTCTTCCAGCAACTCTCCAGACTACCAACTGAAACGTCAGGAGTTCAAACCCAACAGCCACCACTTATGTAGGACAACAGTGTGGCAGTCAGCTTCTAGAAAAGATACAGCCTGAGAAATGCTATGGCATCATTCTGCTCTACCCTATAGGATTACTATGAGTCTTAATCAGCTCAATGGAATGGTCTGTGTGCGTTTCTCTTTGTCTTAGACTGAGGGGTCTCCAGAGGCTGGATCTCTGGTGTCTGTTGCTTCCTTGTGAAGATCTGGGAATGGAAATTGAGGAATGCACTGGATCTTTCCAGTAACTATGCTGTGTCCCTACAGCCTGAGTCATAGGACGAGAAGTTTCTGCATCTCTCCTCAAAATGTCCCAAGGAGTAAATCCTGGATCCAAATGGCAGGAGGGGATTGGAGAATCTGAACAGTTCACCCTTGATGCTGGTTCCCCATGTCCTGAGAAGGTCACGCTGTGTGACTCTGCGTGTGCATGACACGAGGGCAGCACATCTGAGGGGACCCTGAGACAGCAGAGACATTGCAGGTGTGTGCAGTTGGGACTGCTTTCTTGAAGATAGAAATACAAACTGGTTCTGAAGTCACCAGTGAAGAGCACTTTTTTTTAAAGAAATGTGAAACCTATTCTTATAATTAATAAATTGTTGTTATTAAGTGCCATTGAGTTGAGTACAACTCATAGCCACCCTATGAACAAAATATCTGAACCCTGTTCTGTAACTATTGTTGTTTCTCTAATGTTTAAAGAGTTTCCAAAGGCGTGTTCTTTAGGAAATGGATGCCAATCCTGCTTTCAAGCCTGCCTTAATTTGGGAGCTCAAACACCATCCACCATGGGTAACCATTATGGCATTTGACATACCAGTGGCACAGTGTTCAACGTCACAGCCGTCCCAACTTATCTCAGTACAGCAAACTGGCAGACCAGTGCTGTACCACTTAGAAGAATGTTCTTCCCAAACATAACTAATAGCAGGCCCAAGGGCCCAAATGACTTTTAAATACAAAGGCCACCCACCAGGTATGGATTAATTTAAATAAGAGGCTTCGAGTACACAGCTGATTGTTAGCTAAATCCAGTGAATCTAGGCAACCCACCAGCTCACACCCAATTGTGAACAAAATAAAAAACCCACCAAAACAGTTTATACTGACTTTCAACTAAAACAAGAGAGCCTACCCTCCTAAATCCAACTACTTCACACATGAACCTCCAAACTAGAGATATTACTAAATAGCCAAGCCTTTCAAAAAAATAAAAAAAGAAGGGAGGGAGGGTTGAAGGAAAGAAGGAAGGGTGGAAGGAAAGGAGAGAGGGAGGGAGGGAGGGAGGGAGGGAGGAAGGAAGGAAGGAAGGAAGGAAGGAAGAAAATGATTGTCACGAATTATTCTGACTCTTCAGTGTCTCAGTGTCAGATTAGAATTATGGTTTTCAAGGCTGATTTTTGGGAAGTCAGCCCTTTCTCCGAAAGTGCCCCTGGACACACTTGAACTGCCAACCCTACTGTTAGCACCCAAGCTTGTTAACCTCTGTACCACCAGGAATGCCAGCTAAGGCTTAGTGAATATTCATTGGGGAATGATGGTAACACATTTGACATCTCCCTTTGAGATCGAGGCTCATAGCTGAAATTAAAAATCTCCTTAAACTTAGATTGAAGAACATACTACATCTTCACTGTCACTTACTCTTAAAACTGTAGTAATTTAAGATTATGGACAGAGGTAACTAACCACAGGATTACACGGGTGCCTGTGGTTCTTTGTCATATTATATTTGATTGTTGTAATAGTTCAAAATAGTATTAATATATGCCACTGTTACAAAATGATACTAATCATTATGACTGACCATGTTTTATTTAATGGTTAATAAAGAGTATCTATTACTATACCATTGGCAGAGTAGGATTGGTAGAAGGTTGTTGTTATTGTTGTGGATTGATTCAGTGACTGGGATAATCGGGATGGGTGTGTCAGAGACAGTGCGATTGGCACAGGACAGACCAGAGTTTAGGGCTGTTGTACGTAGGGTTGCTATGAGTCACAATCGACTCGACGGCACAGAACAACAACAACAACAACCACTGACCTTGCAGCAGGTTTTCAGAGGCAGTTAATTGCATGGCAAGAGATTGCCCATTTTTCTCCAATGAAACAGATTCGAACCATCTGCCTTTGAGATACAGTGCACTGTCTTACCACTAGGCCACCAGAGCTCTGTAGCCTCCAATATGGATTGCACCTTAACATCAAGAAAACAAAAATCCTTGCCACTGGATCAATACGCAACATCATGATGAATGAAGATTGAGACTATCAACGATTTCATGTTACTTCATCCACAATCAGTACCCTTGGTACCAGCAGTCAGGTGATCAGGGAACATACTGTACTGAGAAAAAATGCAGTCAGGGACCTCTCCAAATATTTAAAGAGTAATGATATCAGTTGGAGGATAAAAATGTGCTTAACTCAGGCCATGGTCTTTTCCATCACTTGCTGTGTATCTGAGAGCTGGACAATAAATGATGGAAAAGGAATTGACGCCTTTGAATTGTGTTGTTGGAGAAGAGTGCTAAAGACCCCATGGCCTTGCCAAAAGAACAGACTGGATGTTTTGGAGCAGGTGCTTCTTGGAGGCAAAGATCAAGAAGCTTCGTCTCACATGTTGTTGTTGTGTTGTTATGTGCCGTCGAGTTGCTTGCGACTCATAGCGACCCTATGTACAACAGCCCTAAACTCTGCTCTGTCCTGTGCCAATCGCACTGTCTCTGACACACCCATCCCAATTATCCCAGTCACTGAATCAATCCACCTCATAGAGGGCCTTCTTCTCCTGCGCTGTCCCTCCACCCTCCCAAGCATGATGTCCTTCTCCAAGGACCGGTCTCTCCTCACAACATGTCCAAAGTATGTTAGACGGAGCCTCAGAATCCTTGCCTCCAAGGAGCCATCCGGTTTAACCCTTTACAGGACAAATCTGTTTGTTTTCCTAGCTCGTCTCACATACTTTGGTCATATTACTAGGAGAGGCACCTATCAACAACAACAACATCATTATCACAGATTTTCAAAGAATATTTCAATATCTGTTTTAAGAAATAATTTCTTTTGTAACCCTATCTCTAAACTCTACAAACTCTTTAAACTCTATAAACGTACAGAAATGATGGTAGTTATAGAATAGAGTTGTATACAGAATTGATGTTAATTATAGAATACAGTTTAGATCTTTTGTGCAAAACTCACTCTCAGTTGTATTTGACTTGATGACACTTAACCACTGTTAGATGTGACTAATGCTGTTCTATCTGGAGGAACGTTCTTCCACTTTGCACATCACTCTTTGTCAATGTGCTGTATGAAGTAACCTGGGTTGCAGTGATGTTGAACCTTGTACCATTGGGGTATCAAATACCAGAATGGTTTCCCAGTGTGGACAGTGTTTGGTGGAGCTCCCAGTTGTAAAACAGATTTGGAAACAGGAGTGGCATCCACTGCCTAAACCACATGCCTCTGAAAACTCTATGAACTTGGAGAAATGACAATGGAAAGGCATTAGGTCTTTTGTTCGTAGAGTGGCTATGAGTCGCGCCCAACTTGACAGCAATCATCAACAACAACCCTATCTAGTTTATTTTCTGAATTTAGAATCATCATTTTGAGGTGTCTACAAACCACACCAGTCCACTAAACAGGAGCTCTGGTGGCTTAGCCCATAGAGAACTTCACTGCTAACCCAGACACCCTCTCTGCTGGTTCAAATCCACCAAAAGCTCTACAGGAGAACGTGGACAATCTCCTCCCATGCAATTCATAGCCTTGGAAAACATGCTATGGATCAATTATGAGTCAAGAACTCAACAAGCATAATAGAATGAGAATCAGCTAAAGGTGTTATTGTTAGATGTCATTGAGTTGAGAATCAGCTAAAGGTGTGGTTGTTGTTGTGAGATGTCATTGAGTTGAGTATGACTCATAGCAACCTTAAGAACAGCCGGTCTGCACCCTGTCCTGTCCTGTGCCATCCCCAGCATCTCTGATACACTTGAGCTTATTGCTGTAGTGACTGTGTCAATCTCTCATTGGAGGTCTTCATCTCTTTTGCTGACCCTCCACCTTTTCAAGCATGACATCCCTTTCCAAGGAAGAGATTCTCCTAGCAACATACCCAAAGTATGAGAAATGAAGCTTTGTCATCCTTGTGTCCAAGTAGCATTCCGGTTGCACCTTTCCCAAGACATACCTGTTTGTTCTTTTTTCAGTCCATAGGATGTTCAATACTCTTCTCCAGCACCACACTCAAAGGCATCAAGTCTTCTTCTGGAATCCTTATTTCTTGTCCAGCTCTCAGATGCAGAACAAGTAATGGAAAAGACCATGGCTTGAATCAGGCACACCTTAGTCTTCAAACTGACATCATTGCTCTTCAGTATTGTGGAGCGGTCCCTACCAGTTGACTTGCCCAAAGCAATACGTCTCCTTATCTCCTAACTGATGGTAACAAGGGTGTTGATTGTGGATCCAAGCAAGAAAACATCATTGAAAGTTTCATTTTTAAATAGAAGAAGGAAAGAAGTGTTAGAAGTCTGATCTAGGACAGTAAAATCCAGGAAATACTATTCCTTTGTAGAATCCAGTTGCCCAGGAAATACTATTTCTTTGTAGAACCCATTTGCCTTCCTCAACTGACAGTGGGAAAGTCATAATAATTGTAGGACTCTACCTGAACTGTTTAGCTTGTATGCCTAATTTCCCTTCAGTGTAACTAAAACTAGGCATAGCATTAAATATGTGTCAAATGTATTTTTCCCCTCATTTGATTCTATTTAAATATATTCTGTTCACCTAAGCACAATTGTCACAGTTTCAAAGTCTGTGCCTTCGATGTGGTTGAGAGGTGGAAGGCATGATACGAGCTAAGAGGGAACCACGGCAGAATTCAGCCTGTGTCTCTGTTTTCTGCTGCCAAACACCCTCTTACATGAAAGAGAGTTGACAATGCTTTCTTCTAAATGCCTTTGCGTTAAAATTGGTTTACTGTAAGTGCATACGCTCGATGTGGTGAAGTGTTTGTATTGTTGCCATTGTTAATGTACCATCAAGTCAACTACTTCTCCTCAAGACCCTGTGAACAACAGATATGAACCTCGACCTACCCTGCTCCATCCTCAACATCTCTGACATTCTCAACAATAACAACGAGTGTAGAGAGAGATCAGTTGGCCTAGTAGACAGAAAGTGATGCTCCCAAGCCAAAGGTCGATGACTTTAATCCGCAGCACTCAAGCCTGTTTTTAATTGGTTTGGGTCAAACATTCTTTTGGGTCATATAGCCCTGGAGTATCCACTTGCTGTACAGAGGTAACTCGTGGTTGCTGTGAAGCTGAACACTGTGACACTGATATGTCAAATGTGATAATGGTTACCCGTGGTGGACAGTGTTTGGTGGAGCTCCCCAATTAAAACAAGCTTGGGAGCAGGAGCGGCATCCACTTCTGCAATAGCTTGCCTCCGGAAACCCTGTGAACCTGGAGAAAGGATGAAAGTTATACAGGTGTTCAGGTCTTTCCTTTGTAGGGTCGCTATGAGTTGCCTACGACTTAATGGCACTTAACAACAACAACAACAACAACATGCTTGGAAGGGTGGAGGAACAGCACAGGAGAGGAAGACCCGGATGAGATGGATTGATATGGTAACTAGGATAATGGGGGTAGCTGTGTTGGAGTCATTGAGACTGGCTCAGGACAGGACAAGCTTCAGAGCTATAGTACACAGGGTTGCTATGAGTCACAGGAGACTCAGCGGCACATAACAACAACAACGTTAATGTACTCACTGTGGCAATCTCTCTTGTTGAGGGGCTTCCTATCTTTCTCTGACTCTCCAACTTTCCCAACAGGATGTCCTTCTTTAAGCACTGGTCTCCCCTAACAACGCGCCCAAAGTACGTGAGATGACGTTTCACCATCCTTGTCTTCAAGGGACATCCTGGTTGTACTGCCTCCAAGTCATAATTGTTTGTTCTTTTTTAGTCCACGTGACATTCGGCCGGCTTCTCCAACACCACAACTCAGAGGCGTCGATTCTTCTGTCATCCTTATTCTTTGTCCAGCTTTCAGATGCAGAGGAAGTCATTGAAACATACCGTGGCCCGAACCTTAGTGTTTAAACTGAGTTTAAATTATTCTTTTTCTTTAGAACTTGGGAAAGGTCCTTGACTACTGATTGATTTTCCCAATGCAATGTATCTTTTGACTGCTGCTACCATAAGTACTGATTGTGGATACAAGCAAAATAAAATTGTTGACAGCGTCAATCTTTTCTCCATAATCAGGTTTCCTATTGGTTCAGCAGTTATGTTTTCTTTTCATATTGAAATATAATCTATATTGAAGACTGTAGTCTTTGATATTCTATAGAAAGTGCTCCAAATCTTTTTATTCAATTTCCGCAAGCAAAGTTCCATCATTAGCATAACAAATTATTGATGAACCTTCCTTCGAACCTGATGTCATGTTTTGGTTTTGGGGATTGTTTTTTTCTCATATTATCCAACTCCTTAAATGATTTGCTCATCATACAGTTTGAATAGGTATGAGGAAAGTTTATAATGCTGGCATATATCTTTCCTGACTTTAAAGCATGCGGTATTCTTTCTTCTGTTGGAACAACTGCTTCGTGGTGTACGTATGGATAGGTTTTCACAATAGCATAATTAGGGGTTCTGGGATACCTATTCTTCTCTATGTTAGTTGTCATTTGTCATGATCCACACAGTGAAATGCCTTTGCCTAGTCAATAAAACGTAAAGATCCATCTTTCTTTTTGGTATTCTCTGCTTTCAGCCAAGATCCGTATGACATCAGCAATGATATTCCTGGTACCACAGCTTCTTCTGAATCCTACTTTAATTCCTGGAGGATCTCTCTTGATTTAGTATTCCAGCCATTTAAAAAAAATAATTTTCAGTAAGATTTTACTCGCATGTATTATTAATGATATTGTTCATTAATTGCTGCATTCTGTTGGATCACTATTTTTAGGAATGGGAACAAATACAGATTTCTTTCTATTAGCTCGCCAGGTAAGCTGTCTCCCAAATTTCTTGCCGTAGACAAATAAGCACATCCAAGGCTGCGACTCTTTGTTGAAACACTTTAGTTGGTATTCCATCAGTTCCTCAGGCCTTGTCTATTAAATATGATGCCTTTAGCAGAACTTGAACTTCTTCCTTCATTACCGTTGCTCCGTGATCATAAGCTACTTCTTGAAATGGTTCAGGGTTGACAAATTCTCTTTGATACAGTGACTCCGTGATTCTTCTATCTTCTTTTGATGCTTTCTGCGTTGTTCAGGATTTTGCCTATAGAATCCTTTAATATTACTATTCGATGCTTGAATTTGTTGTTAATTTCTTTCCATTTGAAAAAATACTGAGTGAGGGTTTTTTCCCCATTTAGATTTTTCTAATTCCAGCTCTTTGCACATTTCTTTATAATACTTTACTTTGTCTTCTTGAACTGCCTTTTGTGCCGTTTAACTCACAATAGCTCCAACTCCGGACATCCTTGGTAAAGGACCAAAGACTGATAAATTCCAGAGTGAAACCTGAGTATTGAGCTGCCTTTTGGAATCTTCACTTTATCTCTTTTATTTCAGCATTTCTTCCCTTTATTCTGGCCCCTCTCCATTTTATTACAAGTTTCACAGTCTCTTCTTATTGATATACAGTTTGGTCTTTTCTTGTACAAAACTCTATTATTCAGTCTCCAGCCTTATTTCTGTCACCAAGGCCATATTTCCCCTTTACTGGCCCTCCTCCTTTGTTTCTAACTTTGGCATCTCTGCCACCAGTTCTATTATTGCAACTTGGTTACCTGTTCAATCAGTTTCCATCTGCAGAAGTTTCTAAAAGTCTACAGTTTCTGAATCTTTTATTTTGTTGTTTGATGTATGTATTTGAGTAATAGTTGTATCAACAAGGCTTCCTTTTCTACATATGGAGATTATCCTATTTCTCACAGCATTGTACTTCAGGATAGATCTTAAATGTGAATCTTAGATCTAAGCTGTAGATCTTGGACTGTGAATACAACATCAGTCTTTTTAAATTTGTCATTTCTGGTATCATACGATACCAGAGCATACAATTCCCTGATTAAAAATTATCATCTCGGCGAGCTCTGGTGGCCTACTGGCAAGAAGTTGCACTGCAATCCCAGAGATGTGAGGTTCGAATCCACCAGATGCTCTGCTGAAGAAGGAGGGACAATCTCCTCCTGTATCAGTCAGATCTGATTTGACGGTACACACATTAAAAAAATAAAAAGTAATAAAAAGAAACATTTAAAAAAATGATCATCTCAGGTCACCAATACCCGGGATTTCCATCTATATGGTTTTATTTCATTGTTTTACAACTTCCATTCTTCTTAGATGCATACTTTTGTACATTACACATTCTAACTATTAATGAATGTTTACTGTTGTTTCTCCTCATTTTTTAGTATCATTCTCCCTGTTGGGCTCATCTTCAGCACCATATCTAAACATTTTTCTCTCTTAGAAATAAGATTTTCAAAGGCTGGCTAGTTCAGAAGTGGCAAGTTAGTCCTGCCTCTTGGTCTGTCTCATTCTGGAAATGCTGCTGAGACCCGTCCACCATGAATGACCTGGATGGTATTTGAAATCCCAGTGGCATAGCTTTCAGCATCACAGCAACATGCTAGTCACCTCAGTGCAACAAACCAACAGACAAGTGCTGTGCATATAAAAGCAAACCATTCATCAACCAACCATACCTGTATAAACTATAAAACTATACATAAAACTATAGATATACAAACTATAAAACACATTCACAGACTATACACCAGCAGCATCATAGCCACAAGCAAGGCATCCAATTAACAGACCATAAAGCAAGCAAGCAAACAAATATCATAAAACAAACATGCCTGCTATGAGAAAGAAATAGAGAGAACAACGTTGGCCTAGTGGACAGAAAGTGATGCTACCAAGCCCAAGGCGGGTGATTTTAACCTGCAGCTCTCAGGCCTGACTCAAATTGGTTTTTTTGTCAAACATTCTCCTAGGTGGTATAGCACTGGTCTGTCTATTTGCTGTACAGAGGTAACTTGTGGTTGCTGTGATGCCAAACACTGTGACACTGATGTGTCAAATGCGAGAATGGTCACCCCTGGTGGACAGTGTTTGGTGGAGCTCCCTGATTAAAACAAGCTTGGGAGCAGGAGTGGCAGCCACTTCTGAAATGGCTTGTCTCCGGAAACCGTATGAACAGTGCTCAGGTCTTTTGTTCATAGGGTCGCTGTGAGTCGTCTGTGACTCGACGGCACCTAACAACATAACAACAACAACAACATGGGAAATAAAGTGCAAACTGCCTGGCCTGGGACAGTGTATCTGTCAGCCCAATAGAAGACTGTGGAGAGGATGCTCATCCAGTCAGGGGGGAATTGATTAAGATGTAAAATGTGTCCCAACTTTTATATTGTGAGATGTGTGTGTGTGTGTAGGATGAAAAGTGCCTGTGTGCTGAACTATATTCAAATTGTTCCCTGTACACAAGAAGGAACACTCTGTCTCTGCAGTTCCTCAGCCCACATGGTCTCTTGCTCTGAGAATTAACAGACTTAAAGGTTTTTTTAACAAATGTTTAAGGTTTCTGAATCATTTATAGCAAACTCTAGAAGATAAAGAACCTGACAAAGTCAGATGTCCTCCTGTGCCCATTCAAGAGCCCAAGGGTGCAAGGTCTCAAAAACCAAACAAGCCTGCAGGGGCCTCCCTCAGGTGGAGGAGGGCCTTCTGAGAAGAAAGGAAGGAGCCACAGCTGCCTCATCCTAAAAGGCCTGAGGAGGAGAGAGTGTACGGTCCCTTCGGAGAGATGGGTCTGTCTGCCCACCAATCCCTGCAGATGTGTCTGACAGGCACAGCAAACAGCAAGAAATACCAAGCTAATGGTTCTTGTACTTTCTATTTTATTTTCAAGGAAGCTTGAGGGACTTTCCTGTGTCTAAGTCTGTTAGGTAGTTTTTGTGTACCTTGTACCACATGATGGGCACTTTTTCCCAGGTCATAGAAGCTAGGTTTTGGTGGGTTTGTTTGTTTGTTTGTTTGTTTGTTTTTGTGTGATATAGAATTCCTTTATGGAATTTTAATCCTCTGTTTTAGGGAGCTCTGGTGGCCGAGTGGAGCAGTTCAAATCCACCAGTTGCTCCACAGAAGAAGACTGGGCTATCACCTTCCATGTAATTTACTGCCCTGTTGTACACTGTTGAGTCAGAGCAGGCGCATAGCTGACCCTCCAGCAGGTGTAACGCGCAGTACATGTAAGAGGAGGTTGTCCATCCTCCTGTGGAGCAGTTGGTAGATTCAGATCATGGGCCTTGGGGATTGCAGTGCAGCTTCTTAGAGGTAAGGAATTGCACCGTCAACCCAAAGGTAGACTGTTGGAATCGACAGGTGCTTTGTGAGAAAAAGATGCACCTTCTCTTCCAGTGCATTTTACAGCCTCTGAAAACCCACTGAAGGGTCAGCTATGAGTCAGTTCCAACTCGATGGTACATAACAATATGACAGCCCGTGGTATATTCAGTATTTTTCTTCAGCAATGCAATTCAAAGGTAACAATTCTTCCTTAGAGTTTCTCATCCACTCTGCAACTTTTACATGCATATGCAGAAACTGAAAAAGACCATGGCTCAGTTCAGGGCACCTTAAAGTGATGGTCTTGTACCAATGGCAGGCGAACTCTGGTGGCCTAGTGGCAAGACGCTGCACTGCACTGCACTGCAATACCAGAGGTGCACGGTTCGAATCCACCATATGCTCTGCTGGAGAAGGAGGGACAGTCTCCTCCTGTACCAGTCAGAACTGATTTGACGGTACACACACACACACACACACACACACAAAAGTGATGGTCTTGCTTTTTTGCATTTTATTTTTTTTATTTTATATTGATTTGCTTACAAAGTTCATATACATTGTGTTTTCACACTATCCTTCCTTCATTTTATGTTTCATACAATCTTTCCCATTCATTCTGTTTTATAAAATTAATGACCATTGAACTATATTCATCATTACCCTATTTTTCCAGATCCCACTGGATCTTTCTTATATCCTTTACCCACCTTCCCTCCACCCATCAAATTGTGTGACCCTATGATTTCCCTGCTACCAGTCCTCACCCCTGTGCTTGGATCCTCATACACATTTTACTAGTTATCTTTCTATTTCTGCAATAATGGCCTTATTTAGGCAGTATTTGTCCTTATGAGACTGAGTTAGTTCTCTCAGGATAATGCTCTCCAGTCGCTTCCAAGTTATGTAGTAATTTTTAAAATTGTTGCTCCTGTGTGTTGCATAATATTCCATCATGTGAATGTACCATAATTTCTCAATCCATTCAATTGTGGTTGGAAATATGGGCAGTTTCCATGTTCTTGTGATTGTGAATAATTCTGCTATGAACATTGGTGTACAAATCTCCATTTGTATCTCAGTTTTAATTTTCTTGGGGTATATTCCTAGCAGTGGAATGGCTGAGTCATATGGAATTTCCTGGGCTGTAAATGCACTTGATTCCTAGGATATACATGGGAAGACTGAAAAACTGTATCACACAAAACTATGTACACCAAAGTTCATAGCAGTGTTATTCATAATAAGTGAGAAGTAGGACTAACCAAAGTGTTTATCAACTGATAAATAGATTAAATACATGCTGTGGAATGTTACTCAGTCGTAAAAGTAAGTGAAGAATCTTGAAAACATTACACTTCATGAAAGAAGCCAGTGACTAAAGATCACATTTTTTTTTATGATCCCACTTAGAAAGAAAGGAAAAAAAAGTACAAATTAGGCTAACTTATTTGTGGTTGCCAAAAGCTGGGGTGGGGGAGAATGGACAGCAATTGCTAATGATTATCTTTTGGATTTATGAAAGGATTTGAAATCAGAAAGTGCTAATAGATAATAGCTCTGTGACTCCTTTGCTACAATAAAAGCTACCTAAGTGTTCACTTCAAATGAGTCACTTTTAAGGTATGTGATTACATCACAATGAAAGTATCTCATTCTTTTGTGGTTTGGGTGTTTCCCATTTGTCACAGAAATTCTGTAAAAGTGTGTAAAAGAAGCCGCCTTTTCAGTATTTTTCCTTATGCTGTATTTTTCCAATTTCTAGAGCACGAAATTCTGGTGGCCTCGTGTTAAGGAACTCTCTTGCCAACCCAAAAGCTCATGGTTCAAATCTACCAGAGGCTCCAGAGAAAGATGGACAGTCTCCTCCCAGGTGATTTACTGCCTTTGAAAACCCAGTGGAGAGTCAGCTAGGACTCAGTGGGACATAAGAACAAACAGTTTCTAGAAGTGGCTTCAGTCAGAACAGAATTGGAAAGCCAGTAGGTGCTCTCCTTGGAATGCCTACATTTTCTGTGGGTCCTCGGACCTGGCTTCATCCCCTGCACTTCTCTGTCCAGGTGGCATCTTGGCAGATACAGCAGCTCTGGTCCTGACATCCATCATTCAGAAGAGGCTTAAAGTAGATCTTGTTACCTCCATCTCAGGATGAGAAAGCCCAGCTTGTCTCTGATTGCCAGTGATTTGGAGTATTTCTTCACATGTCTTGGACATCCAGGTGTCTTCCTTTGGGAACAGACTTTTCCTGTCTTTTGCTCATGTTGTGCCTGGCTTATCTTGTGGAGGTCATACTATTCCGTACATTTTCATCATGATGTTCTTGGCTGAGAAGTCATAGTCAAATGTTTTTATCCAGATCTCTAGATTTTCTTTTCACCCTATTGGAAAATATTTTGACGCACACAGGGAATTAATTTTTATAAGAGTCCCTTTGTCCATTTCATCTTCTCCCAGTTGTCTATTTCTGGCTATATTTGCACACCTATTGATGCCACAAGCCAGGGCTTCTAAGTTTGGTCCATTTTGTCTATAAGTTATGATCCTTATAGTTTGGGGTTTTACCCCTAGATCTCGGACCCACTTTCAGTTGATTTTTGTGTATGACATGAGATGTGGCTCCTCCTTCAGTTTTCTACTAGTAGATGTCCAGTTTTGCCAGCACCATTTATTGAAGAGTTTGTGGTTGTCCCATTTGATAAGTTTTTTTTTATTCCTTGTCAAGTAGCAAATTGAAGATAGGTAGATGGTTTGATTTCTGGGTTCTTGTAAATAAAAACAATGATGAGATTCCATCTCACCTCAGGTAGCAAAGTCCAACAGGACAACAAGGAATAAATGCTGGAAAAGATGTGGAGATAGCAAAACTCTCCAACACTGCAGGTGGGATTGTAAAATGGTATAACCACTCCGGAAGGCAGTTGGACTTTTCCTGGAAAAGCTGAACATAGAAATCCCACATGACCCCACTATTCCACTACTAGGAATATACCCCAAGGAAAATCAGAACAGTGACATGAATGGAGATATGTATCTCTATGTTTGTAGCAGTGTGATTCACAATTGCAGCAACATGGAAACAGCCCAAATGTCCATCAACAAACTAATGGATTGTGAAATTTTGGTACATTCACACAATGGAATATTATGCAGCACTAAGGAACAATAATTTCATAAAACACAATGGGAGTTTAAATAGCATTATGCTGAGTGAAATAATTCAGTCTCAAGGGTAAATGCTGCATGGGGCTATTACTACAAAAATGGAAGGATATCTTGTAAGCTGTGTGTAAATATTTAAAATGAGAAGGAGAAATAGATAAGGGGGCAGAAGAGGGGACTGAGGGAAATCATAGAATAGCAGAGACGAGTGGGTGGGTGGGTGAGTGCAGGAATAGGAAAGATTCAACATGAACTTGAAAAGACCGGATAAATGGTAGACATAGCTCAATAGTGATTAATTATATAAACTACAATGCATACAAATGATTGCATAAAACACGATGTACATGAAGAAAACACAATGGAGATGGAAGATTCCATAAAACACAGTGGTTTATGCACATAAGTGAAACATAATGTTTAGGAGTAACTATATACAAACTAATAAAAATATGTTGTTGTTATGTGCCATCAAGTCGTTTCCGACTCATAGCGACCCTATGTACAACAGCCCTAAACCCTGCTCTATCCTGCGCCAAACGCACCGCCTCTGACACACCCATCCCAATTACCCCAGTCACCGAATCAATCCATCTCATAGAGGGTCTTCCCCTCCTGCGCTGTCCGTCCACCCTCCCAAGCATGATGTCCCTCTCCAAGGACCCGTCCCTCCTGGAAACATGTCCAAAGTATGTCAGACGAAGCCCCAGAATCCTTGCCTCCAAGGAGTAGCTTGGTTTAATCTTCTCCAAGATGAATCTGTTTGTTTTCCTGGCAGTCCATGGTACATTCAGTACTCTTCTCCAGCACCACAGCTCAAAAGCATCCACTCTCCTTCTGTCCTCCCTAGTCATTGTCTAACTCTCTGATGCATAACAAGCAATTGCAAATACCATGACCTGTATCAGGCGCACCTTAGTCTCCAGAGAGACACCGTTGTTCCTGAGTACTTTAGAGAGGTCCCTAACAGCAGAGAGTGTGAAAACACACACACACACACACACACACACACACAAAGAAGTTCAGCCTCAAAAAGACTAGGATGTGCAGGAAACAAATCCTAATTCTTACGCTCAGAAGTTTGCCATTTCCCCTTTCATCTGGTTCTTTTGACACCTTTAACAGTGAGCCCTTGTTGACTAGATTTATAATGAGTCCGTCTGTTCAATAATGACTGCAGTTAAGAACTATCATAATATTTGACAGTAACAAAGCAGAGATCCAGTGAGTTGTTTCTTCCCACCCCCCACTAGCCCAGTTGTTAATGTGCTATCGAGTTGCCCGTGCCTCATAGCGACTCTCTGTACAACAGCCCTAAACCCTGCTCTATCCTGTGCCAATCTCATTGTCTCCAACACACCTACCCTTACCTACACTTACCCCAGTGACTGAATCAATCCATCTCATCGAGGGTCTTCCTCTCCTGCACTGTGCCTCCACCCTCCCAAGCATGACATCCCTCTCTAAGGAGTGGTCACTCCTTACAACTTGTCCAAAGTATTTCAGATGGAGCTTCAGAAACCTCGCCTCCAAAGAGCCGCCTGGCACAAAGTCACAAGTAACTCAGAGCAGACCCTCCATGGGTATCTGAGGCTGTAACTCTCATAGGAGGAGACTGCCCAACGTCTCTTCCTTAGAGCTGCTGGTGGGTTTAAACTATGAGAAAAACAAAGCCTTTGGACGAGCAGGGTGGCTCCTGCAGACTGTGTCAACAGAGCTCCCTAAGAAGGGATAGGAAGAGAAAGGCCAGATTTCCAGCTTCCTTATCTGAGAGCACTGTGGGTGTAAGACCTCTGCTAATGTCGCCCAGATGGGAGGCTGGGCTTCCAAGCAGCCTGGGCTTAGCCAGGAAGATGCCAGCAGGCGCCCACCCCACAGTTTAAACCTCATTCAGGAAAGAGTGCCTCCTTTTCTCGATGGCAGTGCTCATTCTCTCCTTTCTGTCGATCTCTGGACGCATTGGGTGCTCGGGTTTCCTGCTCTGTGAAACCTGAAGACAGTATCAGCTGACCGCAGTTGCTGGCCGGCTTTCAGCAGCTCTGTTTCAGGGCCCTGAATTGCCGCAGCCAGCCTGGCAGAAGGCTTGCTGGGCTTTAAATCAGATTTCGTTTTGGTTTGCTTCTTAACTGAAAAGTGCTGGAGTCGGGAAGTGTGACCATGGGTGGCCCCCAGGTCCAGGAAGGCTTGTGAACGCTGCCAGGCTGTATCCCCACACAGTCCTGGGGGGTGTTGACACAGGGTAGGAGAAGGAACCCACACTGTCTCCAGAGCTCCAGAAAACATGGACACAGGGGTTCAGCTCATCCACACTGAAGACAGCGGGGGCCTGAGTGAAGACCTTGGCCTCAGAGGTGGACTCCTTTCATTTGCCAACCTTCAAAATAAAATATCCTGAAAATACTCAGAGTAAGAGTATCCGCCCACGGTGACACGCATGCAGAATCCTCTCAGGAGATGGTGACCGTCCTGACATCCTGGCTTCAGCTCAGGACAGGTGAGCCACATCTCTGGGCTTCGCTGGTTTGTAAAAGAGAGCGCCCTGGTGAGCTAGTGGGTGAGGAGCTGCACTGAGAACTCACAGATGATGCCTCCCTGACATGTGGAATCCATGAACAGTATTGCAGAAGGAAGCGAGGCCATCTACTCCCATTGCCATTGTGGTGTTGTTGCTATGTGCCATCAAGTCACCTGCGACCCATACTGACCCTATACACAACAGCTCTGAACTCTGCCCTGTCCTGAGCCAGTCACGCTGATGCCAACATCTAATCCCACTGCCTCAGTTATCATGTCAATCCCTCTCATCCAGGGTCTTCCTTTCCTGCACTGTCCCTCCCCCCTTCCAAGCCTGATGTCCTTCTCCAACGACTAGTCCCTCCTGGCCGTGTGCCCACATTATGTGCGACAGAGCTTCAAATTCCTAGCCTCCAAGAACAAACTTGGTTTCACCCTCTCCAAGACATTTCTGTTTGTTCTCTTGGCAGTCCATGGTAAGTTCAAGACTCTTCTCCAGCATCAATTTTTCTTCTGTCATCCTTAGTCATTGTTCAGCTTTTGCCATGTTAATTATAAAACCAACAGCACACGCTGAGCGTGAATAGGTTACTTAATTGTCTAGAAGATGGGAGTCCCACTGTCCAAACATTATTATTGGTGTTATGTACCATCGAGTCAGAACTAACTCATATCTGTCCCCCCAGCAAGTTTTCAGAGAAGTTGGAATTTACAATGTACTTACTTCCAGTGGACAGAAGGCGATGCTGCCAAGCCGAAGGTGGGTGACTTTTAATCTGTGGCCTTCAGGCCTGTCTTTTATTGTTTTTGTTCAGACATTCCTCTAGGGCTTATAGCCCTGGTGTACAAGTTACCGAACAGTGGTACCTTGTGGTTGCTGTGAGGCTGAACACTGTGACACTGATGTGTCAGATGTGTTAATGGCTGGTTACCCAATGCGGACTGAGAGTGGGGTGGAGCTCCCTGATTAAAACAAGCTTGGAAAGGAGGAGTGACAACCACTTCCATAACAGCTCGCCTCCGGAAACCCTATGAACCTGGAGAGAGGATGAAAGGCACCCAGGCGTTGAGGACTCTCCTTCATAGGGTCGCTGTGACTCGCCTGCGACTCGACGGCACTTAACAACAACAACAGGGTACTTACTTAATCCTGAGAATCATGACAGAGCCACGTTGGCACATATTATGGGAGTGCACATCTCAATCCGTGACCCCTCGTAAGTATCGACATAGGTCTGTGTGTCCCATAAGGTTTTCTATGGCTGGTTTTTCAGAAGCACATTCTCAGGCTTTATGTCATAAGTGCCTCTGAGTGTCAAACCTGTAATATCTTAGTAGTTAAAATCTTAGTAAAATCTTAGTAGTTAAGGCGTTTACTCACTTGTACCATCTAGGGACTCCATGTTCACAGTGGTAGTTGTTAAATGCCATCAAATGGACCACAATTCATAGCAACTCTGTGTGCAGCAGATGGGAGCCTTGTCCTGTCCTGTGCCGACCTCACTGTGGTAGTCACTGGGCCTCCGTTAATGTTATTAATAACATCAACTTGAGTAGGGGACACAGTGGCCCTCTAAGCAACAGACCTGAGCCTTGACCTCACCGTCCTCATCATTTCTCATATCCTGGAGCCCATTGTTAGAGTCACTATGTCAATCCATCCTGTTGAAGGTCTTCAACTCCTTGCTGTTGTGAACAAGGGCGCGATAAACATGGGTGTGCACATATCTGCTTGGGTGACAGTTATGGTCTCTTTAGGGTATATTCCCAGTCATGGAATTGTGGGGTCAAATGGTATGTCTGTTTCCAACTTTTTGAGAAAATGCCATACCGCCTTCCACAGTGGTTGCACCATTTTACACTCCTACCAACAGTTTCTCCACAACCTCGCCAACGTTTGTTGTTTGCTGTTCTGTTAAATTTTGCTATTCTTACTGGGGTGAGATGATATCTCATGATTGTTTTGATTTGCATCTCTCTCAGAGCTTGGGATTTTGAACATTTCTTCAATGTGTGTGTTTGCCATCTGAATGTCTTCTTTGGTCAAGTGTCTGATTCTCTCTTTCAATAATCCTCTCCCCTTCCTGGCATGATACCCCTTTCCCAAGGACTGGTCCATCCTAACAATATGTCTAAATTATGTGAGATGACATTTTACCACCCTTGTCGCTAAGGTGTTACCCAGGTTGCCCATTCTATGAGACATATGTGTTTGTTCCTTTAGGAGTCCGTGGGCTATTCATTTCTCTTCTCCGGCACCACAGCTCAAAGCTGCTTCTTCTGTCATTTTTAGTCATTGTCCAGCATTCAGATGTATATATAGCAAGTGCTTGAAGATACCATGGCTTGAATCACTGCACTTTCACTTTAAACTCATGTCTTGAAACTTAACACATTGGCAAGGTCCTTGGCAGCAGATTTGAATAATGCTGTTAATAATAGGTAGCATTTAGTGACTGTTTACTTTGTACCAGGCACTATTGAATCTTTATTCTGAATTCTTGAGCCCTTTACACAGCATTGCAAGTAGGTCCCAAAAGTTAGAGAGACTTTGACGAGCTATTCAGTCAAGTACAGAAATGGGATTTGAACCCAGTCCACCCTCTGAACCACTTTCAACCCAGCAGGCCTCCAGACACAGATGCATAAAGATGAACTGTAACCTGAACTAGGAGACTCTCATTTTAATTTAAAATATTTCCATGAGGAGGCCCAGATTCTGTTTGTTCTCGTGTGTTTGCACATTTATCATTGTATGCATTTGACTAAGAGGGAGGTTTTAAGAGAGAAAAATGACTGGAGCCTGCATTAATCAGGGAAGCCCGTGTCGCTCAGACAGCGACGCTCCAGGGCCAGGCTGGAAACCAAGAGATTTGTTTTTAAAACATGATATCTCCCCCGCCGAAGATTGCGTCAAATATAAGGCCATATACCACCCAAAATGCAAAACCGCAATTTGCTTGTGGAAAGCCTGTTTGAGATTGGCCTGGCCGCTTTTCAGAGCTGCGCCATAGGCCACGGGCAAGTTTATGTTCAAGGGTAGAAAGCTATGAGAAAAGGAGTTGTGATCTCTGCCCAGATACAGAGCTCTTGATAAGGATGTCCACCCCTCCGCCTGACATCACGCAGGTCAACCTTTGGCTAAAGTCAGCTTTGAGCTGTGGTGTGAATTATCCCCTCATCCATCTGGAGACACTGGGTCCGCTGTGATCAGTAGCAGAAAGAGTTTGAGCTTCAAGCAAAATTCCTTCAGAAAGAATAAAATGCTCAAGAGTATCAAAGATAGTAAAGGAGAAGGTCTACAATTACCACGTTGCTTCGTGTTCATATGTTGACTATGGCCCATGACAACCCTGTGAACAACTGACCTGAGCTTTGCCCTACCCTGAACTAACCTCACCATCTCCTCCACACTTGACCCCATTGCTATAGTCACTGGGTCAATCCATCTCACCGAGGATCTTCCTCACCTGCGTTGACCCTCCACCTTTGCAAGCATGATGTCCTTCACCAAGGACTCGTCTCTTCTGACAGCATTCCCAAAGTATGTGAGGCCAGGTTTCACCATCCTTGCCTCCAAGGAGCACCTTGGTTTTACTTTCTCTAGGATAGATCTGTTTGTTTTCTTGGCAGTTATTAAGATATTCAGTACTTGCCAGCACTATTCATGGTCATTGTTTAGCTGTCAGAAGCATAGCGAGCAGTTGAAAAGACCGTCACTTATATCAGGTGCACCTTAGTCTTTAGACTGACAGCATTACTCTTTAGAATTCTGTTGCTAGAGAAATTGAATAAATCAGTTGCCATTGAGTTGATTTCTACACCCAGTGACCCCCAAGGGTCTCAGAGCAGAACCGTGCTATATAGGAGTCTCAATAGCTGATTTGCAGAAGGAGAAAGTTAACCTTTCTTCCAGAGTGCTGCTGGGTGAACTTGAATCCTTGGCTTTTCAATTAACAGTCAAGTGTATTAAGCATTTATACAGGCCTCCAAATGTCACCCAAGTGGCAGGAATTGGGTAACTATAGGCTGTTTGAAATTCTTATGTGATTCAACTTCTCACCTACACATATCTTGTCCGAGTACTTAAGCTTTTCTGTCACTTCTTATGCTTCATAAAAAGGCACCGTATGCTCTCCCATGTAGGGGGTAACTGGGGCCTGTCAATATGTAGGACACCAAGCTTAGAAGGCCTTGCCTGACGCCCCTCTCCTATCTTATAAGTAGTTGTCATCTGAAGCAGCTGCAGGGAAAGGGCCCAGCCCCACACTAGCAAGTGCCAGCCTGGTTTTTTAGGTGAAGCGGCGTGCAAGGGATTGGGTTTCATTGATTTGGTCTCTGTGGCAGACCGGCTGCCCCCCAGGAAGGCCTGGTACTCCTGTCCTCTATGTGAACCTGCCTGAAAGGGATCCAGGAGTTATTGGGTAATCAGAATTTGTCAGCACCTCCGTTATGCAGGATGGTTCAATCCGATAATGTGAATGGAGCCTGTAATCGCGCTGATGAAAGGCACTCCAGTTTCAAAAGGGCCCTGAATGATTTTTTGTTCATTTTCTGTTTACGTGTAATGTGTTATTGATGTCATTACCTTATAATACAGCGGCTTGTTTCATAGAAAAACCGGGAATTATTCATTCTTGGGGAGGGGGGGGCTGGGGCGAGGTGGAAAGAAAGACTGAAGAAGGAGCAAGAAACGCCTGTGACGTGGGGAAAGTGCATTCGAATGCCGCAACTGAAACGTATTGATTTTTCTGGCACCAGACTTTTTAGATTAAAAATGCCAATACTAAATCCTTTCATGACCTATGGTTCATATGAAGTTCGCATGTCATTTACTATTATTCTGGGGGAAAGGAAGTTGAATCTGTAATGAAAACAGGGTTGGAAAGAATGTGTGTCGTTTCCATAATTTGCATCTGATTATCATAATGGCTGATTACGAGCCCCACATGCTAGTGGTTCAGGGTGGGTTGTACATTTTTCTCACTCTGACTCCAAAGCCGTGTGTCTGTTTCCTCGTCTGCTCACCGTGGCTTCATCCTGGTTGGGATTCCCTGGTCACGGGCATGTCCATGGTCCGGGCTTGTTAAGATTGGCACATTCAGCTAAGAAAGTCCTTCACTTGCTCCGTGGCCCTGAGACCTACATCTGGCCTCACTCACTGTATTCCGGACGTCTTTCTTGTTGTTACTGTTGTGTGTCGAGTCACAACCATAGTTGACCCTCCGCCGGGTTTTCAGAGGCAGTAAACTGCATGGGAGAAGACTGCCCATTCTTCTCCCACAGAACAGCTGGTGGATTTGAACCAAATGCCTTAGGGACTGAAGCACAGATTCTTACCACTGGGTCACCAGAATTCATTGAGCACACCTTTTAGTTACTCTTTCAAGTCACATACGAATCGTGATAGAGTTCCATAAATTCATGGCCAAGTCCTAATTCTATTACCCCGTTACTGTTAGTCTTGACAGTCCCTCTGTTTTGGTCAGTGCCTCAGTGGAACCTCTAGCCACCATGTTGGTTGTCCAACCATCACCCGCAAGCAAGGTTTGAAAGCAGAGAAAAGCTGTCTTTGCAGAAAATCACTTCTGTTTACTGCAACTCCTGCAGTTTCCACATCACCATGATAAGTAGGTTTGCTTCATCCAAGGTCCTAATATCTCCTGCTAAGCCAGGAACTGTGTTAGTTCCTTGTCTTTGAACAGAAATGAGTAACTCCTCTAACTTCTTCGCCTTAATATCTTTATCACTAAAATGTAGAAGAGAGTCTCAGAGGGTCTGGATTTCTTAGATTAAGTAGAATTTTCCAGAATTCAACTGGAGTATCTCTGAAAGTCTATTAAAAATTGTTTGTGATCTATAGTTCATAACTTAATCTGGCCTGGATTTTACAAATAAAGCTTTATTGGAACACAGCCATCTCCATTTGATTACATATTATCTGTGGTTGTTTTTTCACTGGGAAAAATAGCTTTAAGCAGTTGCAGTAGAGACTGTATGACTCACAAAGCCCAAATGAGTTCCTCTCTGACCCTTTACAAAGAAAGTTTGCCCTCCTCTCTAGTCACCGCCTTCCATAAAGATTTACAGCTTTGGTAATGCTACAGGGTGTTTCTCCTTTGTCCTATGCACTTAGTGTTGTTGTTGTGTGTGTTTTGTGTACCCTAGAGTCAGAACCAACCCATAGCTGACCCTCCAGCAGGTTTTCAAATGCAGTTAATCACATGAGAGGAGATTGCCCATCCTTCTGCAGATCAGCTGGTAGCCTCGAACCACGTGCCTTTGGTACTGCAGTGCAGCTTCTTACCACCAGACCACGAGAGCTCTCTACACTGTTACGATGAGTTGAAACATTTGACAGTAGCCGGTTTGGTTAGGTGGGAAAACTCTTCTTTGTGTTAGGAATAGTGAAAGTCTATCTCCTATAGTCTTGCAATAATCATATTTCTAAGCTTTGTAGGCATACTGGCACATAGGAACTTTGTTCAGGACAAAAGTTCTCCACATTTAAAAATTATTCTTACTTTATCCCGGAGTCTTTTTCCCCCTCAAATTAGATATGCAAGTTCACGTCTTTGCTCCTGTCACAGTCAAATACTGAATCGCTTTCCCATCCATCATCTGCACAGAGTGTAAGGCTGTCCGTCTCCCCTCTTGTTTCCACAATAGAACCTAATTCCCTAACATCGTATCAATTCTCAACTGAGTAGAAGCAAAGCAAACATCTTTCATTCTTCCATCCACGTGAAAGCCTTAGTTTAGTCCATTTTCTCCTTTCAACATCCTTCTCCCACTTGAACGTAAGTAAAGAGGTGAAAATTAATGATCCTTCACAGAAGTCACAGATGCTTGTTTAAGTTGGGGCTTATTTCTGCCTCTCCTCTCGACAACATGATAATATTGACCTCGATGGTTCCCTTTGGTTAAGTGGGGTCATGTAACTAAATCTGGCCAATGAACTCAAAGTAGAAATGCTATGTGATAAGGCCAAGCATGTAAGTACCAGCTGAAAACACTTGAAAGCGCTCTCGATGGTGTGGGAACCAACAGCAGCCAGGTGATGCCGGCTTCATGCTTATAAGCCTCAGAGTGAGGTGACGTCGAAGAGAGGCCTCCCTGCAAAAGGGAATGGAGCGTGACAACCCAGTCTCTGCTTCTGGAAAGAACTGGGATTGGGAGGTTACTTTTATAACGTAGCCTATCTATACTTTGGGCGTGTTGCAAGGAGGGACTGGTCCTTGGAGAGGGACATCATGTTTGGGAGAGTGGAGGGACCGTGCAGGATGGGAAGACCCTCGATGAGATAGATCGATTCAGTGATTGGGGTGGTGGCAGTGAGTGTGTCGGAGACAGTGAGGTTGGCACAGGATAGAGAGCAGGGTCGCTATGAGTCACAAGCGACTCAACAGCACTAAACAACAACAACAATCTAGCCTACTTGAATTATACTCACATTTTCTAGCTCTTTAATCACTCAACATTAGACGAATAGTTGTTTAGTCCCTACTATGTTGTCAGTTTGAAAATTAAGGTGCCCCTGATTTAGGTCACGGTGGTCTCAATCACCTGCTGCATATCAGAAAGCTGGACAATAACTAAGGATGACAGAAGAAGATGCCTTTGGATTGTGGTGCTGGAGAAGAGTATCGAATGTCTCATGGACTACCAACAGATTGATCAAGTATGTCTTAGAGAAAGTGCAGCCAGAGTGCTCCTTGGAGGCAAGGATGGTGAAGCTTTGCCTCTTATACTTCAGACATGTTGCTAAGTGAGGCTATTCCTTGGGAAAGGACATCATGCTTGGAAAAGGGGGGGTGGTGGCAATGAAGGAGACGGAAACCCCCAACAAGATGGGTTGGCGTAGTGACTGTTGGAACGGGCTCCAGTGTGTCAGAGAAGACGAGGATGGAACAGGATAGGGCAGATTTGAGGTCTGTTGTTCATAGGACCACAGTGAGTCATACTTGACCCAGCAGCACCTAACAACAACAACATCAGGTAGGAATTCCTGTATATACAAAACTGATAATGCGCTTGACTGCTAATTAAAATGCTGGATAGTCAAGCCCATCAAGAGGTGCCTTAGACAAAAGAACCATTAATCTACTTCTGAAAAACCCCTCAGAAATCTACTGAAAACTTCTTGCAGCACAGTTCTGTTGTGACGCTCATAGGTTAAGTTCACCATGGGCAAGAGGTGACTCTGTCAGGAACTAGTGGGTTCAGTTAACCAGCTAACTATGTGGAAAGCACATGGACAACTGCATTGAAAAAGCAAACAAAAAAATCTCTACTCTTCTGAAAAATAGATGATTTGAACACTTAATACTATGTCCACTTCAGATTTGAATCCTTTGAAATTCAGTATGGTGGGCAAAATGCAATACATTCAGAGTGTCTTCAGATATATAAACTCTGGTGGCCCAGTGGCAAGAAGCTGAGCTGCAATCCCAAAGGCATGCGGTTCAAGGCCACCAGCTGCTCCACAGGAGGAAGGGCAATCTACTCCCATGCATTTAACTGCCTCTGAAAACCCACCAGAGGGTCAGCTGTGGGTCGGTTCCAACTCTACAATACACAACAACAACAACAACAACAACAACAACACAACATATTAGAAGGAGTTTAGGAGTAGAAGTATCATAATGAGTGTTAGTTTGATCCATATTATTTTAGCCTGACCACTTCCTCTTGTCTTTACTTCCCATTCAAACTTAATTCCACTCTGTCCCATTCACATCAATAGTCAACTACGCTCCACATTAATTCAGACATAGTATGTTCAATATTTCTTGAAATAGCATTTCATTTCTGTCACTGGTGTCTGCTTCAATGCATTTCTTCTGAAGCCCCTAGACTCTTCAATCCTAGAAGTACATCCAATCACCTTTTGTGCTAGAACCCCTAAGCCAGAATTTGCATATAAACCACAGTGTTCCTGAGTTCCTCATCTGTGCCCTTGTTGCCTTGAATGAGACACTCTGGTGACCATGGCCCTGAACTTAAAGTCCAATTAGATAAGATTGACATGTAGATATTAGAGTATGACACATGATGCTAAATAAGGGGTCAGAGTCAGGCGGAAGGGAAATTTAGTGAGGGTTGGGGCAATGAAGGAAGACTTCATGGGAAGTTTTCTGCCAAGTGTTGAAGGGTCAGTAGATTCTAGGTGAGTGGGGTTCATAAGGTAAGAGGCAGCATGTCAGAAAGGAAGACAGAGAGAAACGTTGAATATTTGTAAAAAGATAATGGAGTCTCTCCTACTGAGAACAGAGATGGTATAAGGCCCAAGGTTCTGACTGGCCAACTTTCTACAAAGTTTCATAAATAAGAAGTTTGGGATGGATATAATAGCAACCATCTGTACTAACATGGTCTGCAGCTGAAGATATCTTTACTTCCTTTTGCGTCAAGAAGGCCCCCAGTTGCTTAAGATCTAAGTGGTGTGAATCTGGGTCTTTTCCTCATGTCATAGTTTCTCTGTTTCTAGTTTTGACTCAATAATTGTTCAAGATCAAAAGATCACAGCTTTGATGACCTTATAGGAAAGTTCTGCTTTACACACTTGGGGGTCACTATTAGTCAAAATTGGTTTGACGTCAGTAATCGTTATCAAACATTTAGATAGGCCCTAGAACAGTCCTCCTCGTGGGTTACAGATGCTACCACGTCCCTATGAACGGATCAACCGTGACCATCCCCAGGGTGAGTTAAGCAAGGCTTCAGTCTATCTTGTTCCTTATGAACAAGGTCTTTGGACAGGACAGATATTAAAAAGAATACCATGGATTTCTTCCTTCATAAAAGCGATGGGTCTTATTTGCCTTCCAACGTGCCTGGCCTTCCCTCCCCAGGAGGGAATATATAGATCTATTCTAGATATAGATATAGATATAGATATAGATATAGATATAGATATAGATATAGATATAGATATAGA
>NW_006399777.1:11873869-11879628 GCF_000299155.1 Elephantulus edwardii
ATAGATGATATAGCTATAGATCTAGATATAGATATAGATATATAGTGATATATAGACAGTTTCAGGCTCATGACACAAATGCTCACCAAAAAAAAAGTAAAGAATGGCCATTGGGGGGGGAAAGGATGCACCCCTTCAGGCCACCCTGAGTGCTTCTCATCAACCGTAGAAGAAGTTCCTTCTTCTTAGTCAAGTGTGTTAATTTCAAGTCTGAAAAAAAGAGACAAGAAAAAAGGCTCAAGTTAAAATAACTCATAAATTTTATACTTGGTTCGAGAGGCCGTGAGTGAAAAAAAAAAGTAAATGCTGTATTCAAAATGCAAGTTGGTTGGGGCAGGTGAGGTGTTTCCTGGCGTGTCAGGGGAAGTGGCTAATGAATTTACTAAATCCGATGCAATCATTTTGAAATGCCAAGGAGGGTGGGCACAGAGGCAGAGACGGAAGGAAAATTAATGTGTTATTTTCTATAAATGGAAACAGGTTAATTTTAGCTAATTACTGTTCTGAAAATTAAAACTCTCATGAAAATAATAGACACTGACTCTTCTGTAGGTCTTGATAGGTTTGAAACCCGGTTCCTTTTGAAAGCATCCACTGTTTCACTTGAGTTCCGTAGAATTGGTGGAGTTGAATGATTTTTTAAAATCACTTTACAGAGGAGTAGGAAAGACGATAAATGATAGGACTAGCTCAAGACTGCCTAATAACAAAAATAAAGTCAGGTTCAACTTCAGACCTCCCAATTCTGTTTCAAGTGTAGAAGAAAACTCCATGGCCTAGGGCAAGGAGCTGTGCTGTCCCAAAGGCATGCACTTTAAATACACCTACTGCAACATGCTTCAGGCATATTGGTAGGTGAGGCTATTCCTTGGAGCAGAACATCTTGTTAGACAGGCGGAGGGTTGGCAGAAAAAGCGGAAGACCCTCAAACAGGTGGGTTGACACAGTGACTGCCTCAGTGCGCTCGAATATATCAGAAAGGGTGAGGATGGCAGAAGATAAGACAGGGTTCAGCTCAGTTTTTCATAGGGTGCTACGGGTCATACTCGACTCCACAGCACCTAACAATAACAACAGCTTCTCCATAGGAAAAAGATGGACAATCTCTTATGGCAAACTGCATCTGAAAACTCGCTGGATGGTCAGCGGTGATTGCGGTCCAGCTTGATGGAACATGGTAACAACTGCAGAGTGAAGGTGTTGAGAAGTCATTTCCTGTGCCAAGAGGTCACTCTGGAACAGAACTTGCAAAAAGAACCCTAAAATGATAATGCAGCCGCAGATGGGCTTCCCCAAACAGTCCAAAACACCCCAAAACCCAGCCCAGCACCAAGCAGTTGATTCTCACTCAGAGTGACCCTCCTTTGGGTTCAAGATTATAGGTTTTAACAGGACAAGATTGCCCTTTGTTCTCCTGTGAAGCAGCTGGTGGATTCGAACTGCCAACCTTCTGCTCATCAGCCCAACACACTATGCAATATGCCGCCACTTAGTTATTGATTGTTTTTGCTCTTGGAAAAAATTAAAATGGGAACATTTTGAAAGGTATTGAACAATAAAATAAAGATTCCTAGCCTCTCTTGGAAAAAACAGCATATCTGTCTTCACTGGTTGGTTTTATTCATGTGACCACAACCAACAAGCACTTAGAATCAGTTGTTTCTTTAAGATAGACATGTGCTTTCCACTTTGCCCCAGGCCTCACCACTCCCTATTGTCTCCAGTCCTGGAGAACAAGAAGCAGTTGCTATTTCTGCTATTGTTTTTCTCCTATCCATCTGCAATACCCATTGGATTCGGAAGCCTCGTGAACGTCTGCCCTCAAGTCTACAGGCAGTCTCCCAGCTTTCTCAATTTCTAGCTATGTGAACACAAGCAGATTCCTTCTGACCTTAAAGATGCTGTTGCCATTCTATAAAATTATTCCATTCTCATTCTATAAAATTATTGCATTCCCGTTCTATAAAATGTGAATGGCTGTGTTGAGGCTGGAGCGAATATTTGGAAGATTCGTGGTTTCTTTCAAGAGTCTTGCTTTCTTTGAAAGTCCTCTTACAGAGAGAAGGAAGTCCCATAACAACGCAGACATGTGTTCCAACCTCGTTAGCGTCGAGGGCACAGACAAGAAACACAGATGCCTCCAATTAAATGTCGATGGACCACACTTAAATTCGAGAGCGAGGGACCCCAGAGAGAGCACATGTGTGCACCTCGTGTTGGCATGAGCTACAAGGAGTTTGTGAAGCGGCCGTGACAGATATGGCGGCAGGGCTGGCCAGCACCCTCCGTCCATGTGTTGGTGATGTCAGCTGTGATGCCTGTGCCCAATGCGGGAAGCATCTGGGCCGCCTCTGTTCTTGCTGATGGTTTTAGGCTTTAATTCTGGCTGTGTGACCTCCCAGACATCTGTGATCTCCTTAGATAGCCCTGCGTGCTGGCCCTTTGCCTCCTGGAGCCCAGACCCACCCCATAGGCTTCCCGAGCTCTGCTTTTTATCACAGGAAGTGACCCCTGCAAAAGGGATTTCCCAAGCTCCCAGTGCAGTATATTTGTAGAGCCTGTGATTTATACAATATGCCAGATCTTCCTTATTACAAATAAGGTGCTAATACAAAATTAGGTACAAAAGAGAATAATGAGGGAAAAAATCACAGCAAATTGCACACCTTAGAAATTGAGAATGGGGGAAGTTAAAAACTAGAAAAATAAGATCATATTTTTTAAGTAGCTGCATACGGGACCTCTCTCACGCTTTTCCCGTGGAATTTTTGGCTGTTGACTCTTCAACTGGATTCAAATCCATTGTTCCTTGGGTCACTTTGAGAAGTAGTTGACTCCGTGGCATTTACAACAACAGAACATTATATTGTATAGAAAAACTAAAAATATCAATCTTTCATCAGTATGTTGACCAGCATTTACTTGTTATTGATAGTTAACCAAAGTTTTCCTTTCCAAGTTATTACTGATATTTCATGTACATTTCCAGGATTCTTGTCAGTGGTAAAGAGATCTCTAAGTTGTTCTCATGTCCAAGTTGTAAGATTTCAGGGCAGGTAAAGGGTCTTGTGTTATGTTCAAGCTCCCGGATGTTATCAGTGGATCTGTGTTAAGGAAGACATTCCCGGTGAATGGTGGGAATTGGCGGTGGGTGGAGATGGATTGCAGCAGGCTGTTCTAACACCTCACTGCCCTTGAGGGTGTTCACTCCTAACATCCCTCCACTGGGTTCTGAGGCTGTAAATCCCAGAGGGAGAAACTGTCCATCTTTGTCCTGTGGAGCTGCTTCTGGATTCGAACCACCAGACACTTGCGGCCTTTAGGTTAACAGTGCAACTTGCTGAAGTCTAGTCTATACCCCCAGAGTGTCCTGTTGCAACTAAGACACCCAGATAAACCTCTCTTCATCTGTCTGAGTGTCTGGGGGACATGGCAAATTTCATAAAGGATTTACATTTCCTTCTTAAAATAATGTGCAGGAAAAATTTTACAGTATGGGATAGTGTGATGTCTAACCTCCCTCTGTGAACAATAAGCATCTCTCTCTCTTCCTCTCTCTCTCTCTCTCCCCCTCTTCTTTCTCTCTTTCTCTCTCTCCTCTCTCCCTCCCATCCTTCCTTTCTCCCTCTTTCTCCTTTACTCTCTCCCTCTCTTTCTTTCTCTCCCTCTCCCTCTGCCCCCCTCTCTCCCTCCCTTCCTCCTTCTCTCCCTCCCTCCCTCCCTCCCCCTTTCTTCCTTCTCTCTCTCTCCCTCTCTTTCTTTCTCTCCCTCTGTCCCACTCTCTCCCTCCCTCCCACTTTCCTTCTCTCCCTCCCTCCCTCCTTCTTCCTTCTCTCTCTCCCTCTTTTTTTCTCTCCCTCTCCCTCTGTCCCTCTGTCCCTCTCTCCCTCCCTCCCCCTTCTCTTTCTCTCCTCTCCCTCCTTCCATTCCTCCTTTGCTTCCCTTTCCTCTCCCACACTCCTTCTCTCTCCTTCTGCCCTCTCTCCCTCATTATCTCATCTCCCCCTCCTTCCCTCCCCCCCTCACTCTTTCTCTCATTGCTTTCAAGTTGATTCAGACACATGGCAACTCACCATTATGTTTCCAAGGATGTAAATCACATAAGAGGAGACTATTTACCTTGTTCCCTCAGAGCTAATGGATTCGAGCCAGCAGAAAGGCATGGCCTTGGGCTAGCTGTGCACTTCTCTATGAACTGCCATCATTGTGACAGCCACAGTAACTGTAAATCATACACATCTATCCACTAGACTCTACCTAAATTAATCTTCAACTGGTTGTTGCTGTTAAGTGCTGTTGAGTCATAGACAACTCATAGAGACCCTATGAATGAAAGACCTGAGCACTGTTCATAGAGATTACAGAGACAAGCCACTTCAGAAGTGGATGCCACTCCTGCTTCCAAGCTTGTTTTAATCAGGGAGCTCCACCAAACACTGTCCACCATGGGTGACCATTAACATATTTGACACATCAGTGGCACAGCCTTCAGCTTCACAGCAACCACAAGTTATCTCTGTACAGCAAGTGGACAGACCTGGGCTACACACCTATAAGAATGTTTGATCAAAAACAATTAAAACCAGGCCCGAGGGCTGCTGATTAAATGTCACCCACCTTTGGCTTGGTAGCATCACTTTCGGCTTGCTGGGCCAGCTTATCTCTCTCTGTTGATGTTACTGTTGTTAAGTGCCTAGGCTGGGCTGCTTACACTGTGGTTATTTCCAAACTGGACTCTAGCTATATCCATTTTCAACTGAGAGTACTATGCTCAGAAATACCTTTCTTTCTTCTGAAAGGAGGCATAAGAATTCTGGGCAAACACACAACTGTTATCTTTAATAACTTGTTGTATATGGCACATAGTTGAACCCACAGACTAATCTGGGGAGATATTTATGTGTTATGAGGATGTCTTTATGTTATAATGGCTATTTTCTTCTCTAATTGGCAGACCACACAGGAGCTGATGTATGATATTAGAGGAAATCCTTAATTTGGGGTGAGGACAGTCCAGATCCCCTTGAAGGTGTAAGATTTCATATACACAGTTGGGCCAAATTCTAACATAGGATAAAATGTGATGTCTGTAAATATTATAAACCAAGGGATTTATTGGGATTAGAAGTAGGAAGGTAAAATTAAATTTTCTTTCATTGGGAAAAACATGCCTGGAGGAAAAGAAAGTATAATTCAGGTCTTTCAGTAGAAGACAAAAACTAGCATGGCCCTAAGGCTGGAAGGGGATAGGATTATGATGAACAGGAGATTTGGTGTTAATGCTATAATCAGATGGCAACATTGTTTTAAAGCATAAATTAGACTGCAAACTAATGGCTGGACAATATAATTGGTATTAGTAATATGGTTTATGTTGAAAAGGAAAGACAAAACCACTGGATTGCAGATGACTGAAAATATGAAAATGATAAGATCTTGTACTTCTTTATATTTGTCTTTTTTTATTGGAAACATTTACATAGATAGGTAAATTATCATAAGGGACAGAAAAAATTATTCAGATTCTAGAGTTGAGATGATGAGACCTTAAGAACTATCTAGTTAATACCCTCATTTTAGAGATGTAGAAATGAGGCCCATAAAATAAATAATTCACATCAAGTTTCGTAGCCAAGTAAGGTTTTTCTGTTTCTCCTGTTTTCTTTCATTACTCTCTGATTGGAACACAGATTGTTATTTATGTATGAATGTAAGCCTTCATAAATGGTGAATGAGGGGGAAATATGATCTGAATCTAA
>NW_006399777.1:11880156-11883231 GCF_000299155.1 Elephantulus edwardii
TCACTAAGTGGTGGAGGCCAAATTAGTGAAGGCTCTGAATTATAAAATATATATTTATTGCTTTTGATACCTTCAAGAAATGAGACTAGATTAATAAAATATAAAATATCTCAAAGACGACCATTAGGGGAAACTGTCATCATTAATTTATAACAATGTTAATTATCTTCATGATATGTAAAATTTAATTAACTTACTTAGGATTTAAGGATACATTTAAACAGTTCCCTGATATACAAGTTTTCTCCCAACACATCTTCTCTCCTATTAGTTTAGGCTCACAATCCTTTTCTTATCATTAGATTCTATGTGAATTTTCATAATTTGGAATTAGTAAAACCAGTCTGAACTGATGCCACTTTCTGGTACCAATTGTTGCTAGAAACTGCAGGCTCCCACGGAACAGTTAACTAGAGATCTTCAACAAGAGCTACTGAAAGAAAAGAAAAGAAAAAAAATTCTCACTTGTGCGTGCCTCTCTTCAATCATGTGTGTCCACTGCATTGTGTAATTAAAAACCTTGCACATTTTGTAAAGGAATGAAGAGAAAATTAGAGGCAGGGTTTGCTTTCCTTTTTTTCCTTCCCCTTTTTATGAAGCTGAGCTCAGTCACCATCACCACTGCTTCCCATTCCAAGTCCACAGCTATCATAATAGCTAGTGCAGTTTTAGGTTAAGCATATTTTATCCATAAATTGCTATATTTGGTTCTCGAGTTATTATTGCAGCTCCTTGGGGTACATTTAAATCCACCTTATTGTAATAGATTATGGAATATAGTGGCTAATGTGTCTAATGTAAAATAAATGACTGTAATGATTTATGATGCGACACTTCAATTTTATTGAACATAAGGATCATTGTACTAAAATGGATGGTGTATTGCTGGTTTAGCATAAAATACTGAATAACATATTCAAGAAAATGAATGGCTTGGCCAGTTCATAATAATCTGCCCCTTCAGCTGAGAGGTCTTTAATAAGCAAGACTGTCATTACACTTGAAAATGTATGTGTCGGTAATCTTTTATCTAGAACAATGACAGGGATCTGCTCCAGTCCTTATTAAAGAGGGAACGCTTTCAGAGAAAATGCAGTTCTTGGATCTTCCTGAAAAGATATATTCCAAATAGCACATGGCTATGATACGGCTTAGCAGAACTCCACATGGGTCCTGTGTTTAAAACTTCACATCCAAGACACGCTCATGATGTGCATGAAGTAACAGGGGATTTCAGGGTAGTTCAGGTTTTTTCCAGCATTGCCCTGAGATGACATTCTTTTTTTTTCCCCTTTTTTTTTATTATTTTGTGTATGTATGTCTGTGTACCATCAGATCAGATCTGACTAGTACAGGAGGAGATTGTCCCTCCTTTCCCGGCAGAGCATCTGGTGGATTCGAACCATGCGTCTCTGGGATTGCAGTGCAGCTTCTTTCTACTAGGCCACCAGAGTTCCCCTTGAGATGACATTCTTAATGCCCCCTGTGTCCCTTTCTCTATGTGTGCATTAACCAACCTTTAACTCTTCCTGTGCTCCGCATAACAGAATCCCAGACCACATCTTTCCCCTGAAATTGTTATTTGTGTTTGATTACACAACACAGGGGAGATTCAAAAAGACTTGATTTGCCTGTTACTTATTACTTACAAGGGAGTTCTGGTGGTCTGGTAGGTAAGGAGTTTCACTGCCAGTACAAAGGCAGGTGGTTCAAATCCACCTCCTGCTTCTCAGGAGAAGGATGGACAGTCTCTGCCCGTGTGATTTATAGGCTTCACACACCAGTTGGAAGGTCAGCTGTGAACCTGACCTAATGCAGCACCAGTTTTATTAGCTATTAAAGAGAGTTTTCAGTGATAAATTAAGCAAATATATTTGTAATCTCAGACCACAGAAAACTCAAAAATAATTGCTGTTGAGTCTGAACTGACTCAGAGCTGAGCTGTTTGAGAGTTTACAGAAGACTCAGAATCACACAGGAAGACATTGCCCATCTTTCTCCTGGGAAGCCACGGCTGGATTCGAACCACTAGAGACACACTGCCTTTGGATAAGAGCCCAACTCCCAATGGGCTATGCCACTGAAGGGAGACTAAGAGAAAATTCTTCTGTAACAGAAGGGAGAGTTGATGGCAGGGTCCACTTGGGGTTGCACTGCTAATGCAAAGGGTTTTTGTCTCTGACTGTTCAAATTCACCAGTGGCTCTTTGGAGATAGGCAGTCTCCTGGGAAGTTTTACTGAGTTTCTGTTCCTAGGTGCCAAGCATAGCTTTGAACTAGAGGGTCCCTATGCATCAGAACTGGCTTGAAGGCAGTGAGCATGAGAAGTGACAAATGATGGGGTTAAATGAATGGTGACTTTCTGTAGTTCAGGAGATCGGGAGACAGGAAGAATAAGACAATTGATAGACATTTTTCTGACTTTCTCTTCCTTACTCACCATCCCATCACATTCTCGTGGACCTTCTTGGGTACATTTTGGCGTTGTTGTTGTTGTTAGGTACCATGAAGTTGAGAATTATTCAGTGACCCTCTGAACAACAGCTCTGAACCCAATCCTAGCCTGTGTCATCCTCACCACCTTTAACACACTTGAGCCCATTGCTTCAGTCACTCTGTCAACCTATTTTGTCAAGGGTATCCCTCTCTTTCACTGACCTCCACTTTCCAAGCACGATCCACCTTTCCAAAGAATAGCCTCTCTTAGCAATATGCTCAAAGTATGTGGTGTGAAGCTTTGTCATTTTTGCCACCAAAGAGCATTCTGGCTATACTTTCTCCAAGATGTATTTATTTGTTCTTTTGATAATATATAGGATCTTCAGTGCTCTTCTCCTAAAACACAACTTAAATGTGTCAATTCTTCTTGTGTCATCCTTATTCATTGTCTACCTCGGAGATGCATAGTTAAGTGATGGAGAAGACCATGGCCTAAATCAGACACACCTTAGTCTTCAAAGTGATATCATTGCTCCTCAGTAATTTGGAGAGTTTTCTGACAGCAGACTTGCCCAGTGCAGTACATCTCCTGATCTCCTGATTGCTGGTACCAAGGGTATTTATGTGGACCCAAGTA
>NW_006399777.1:11883331-11905242 GCF_000299155.1 Elephantulus edwardii
ATTATTCAGTGACCCTCTGAACAACAGCTCTGAACCCAATCCTAGCCTGTGTCATCCTCACCACCTTTGACACACTTGAGCCCATTGCTTCAGTCACTGTGTCAACCCATTTTGTCAAGGGTATCCCTCTCTTTCACTGACCTCCACTTTCCAAGCACGATCCACCTTTCCAAAGAATAGCCTCTCTTAGCAATACGCTCTAAGTATGTGGTTTGAAGCTTTGTCATTTTTGCCACCAAAGAGCATTCTGGCTATACTTTCTCCAAGATGTATTTATTTGTTCTTTTGACAATATATAGGATCTTCAGTGCTCTTCTCCTAAAACACAACTTAAATGTGTCAATTCTTCTTGTGTCATCCTTATTCATTGTCCACCTCGGAGATGCATAGTTAAGTGATGGAGAAGACCATGGCCTAAATCAGACACACCTTAGTCTTCAAAGTGATATCCTTGCTCCTCAGTAATTTGGAGAGTTTTCTGGCAGCAGACTTGCCCAGTGCAGTACATCTCCTGATCTCCTGATTGCTGGTACCAAGGGTATTTATGTGGACCCAAGTAAGTAAAAATTATTGACAATTTCAATCTTTTCTCCATCTATAATGATATTCCTTATTGGTGCAGTGGTCAGGATTTTTATCTTCTTGATGTTGAGAAGCAATCTTTATTGAAGGCTATATAGTCTTTTGATCTTCTGCAACAATCGTTTGCCTAGGCTGTCAAAATATGAATCACACACAGAACAATTGCAGTTTACACTTCGATAACATAGGCGATTTCCATCTAATAACCAAATCCTTGTGGGATTGCCTTAGTAACATGCATCTTATTCCCTGGAAAGGTAGCATTCTTCCTCTCATGGTATGACCATGCTGAGAAGGGGTGAGGAAGCCTGAGTGTTTAAAACTCATCATTGCTGTAGGACATTGTTCTTGGCTGCTTGGTGAGCTGATTTATACTCGTGGTGACGCCATGGGACAGAGAAGAATTGTCCCGTGGGATTTTCTCAGCTGTGATATTTTACAGGGCAGATCCCCTATATCATTGAGTTGCTGGTTGGGCTTGAACTTCTAACGTTTCAGTTAGCAGTTGATCATTAGCTGTTTGTGCCACACAGGTCCATGCTTTGTGGTTAAGTCCGTCATAAATACTGTGACTCTGCTCTTCCTTGTCAACGTGTCCTGCGCTCACACCCGTTCTCTGTCTCTCAGCCACAACAAGCTTGCTCATCTGAGCAACCAAAACTGGAGAACCGCTACGTACCAAGCCCCTGACGGGCACTTCTCCAGACTGGCCAGAGGAACTCAGTTAAGCATGACACCTGGTGCATGAAGCAGTTTTGATTTCTCCCTCTTCAACAGCAGGTTTTCTCACTACCCCAAAAGATGTGGGTCACGAGGAGAGAACTTCCTGGTGAGGAGGTGAACCCTGAGTTGATGGAGTCAGGGAATATTATATTCCAGGACAGAAAAAGAATGCTGCCAGTGACATCTGCTCCGTGTGGATTGCAGACATTTATTAAGTCAGAACACACACTCAGGCTGTTTCTTCTAGTGTTACTGTTAAGAGCGGGCCACTCAGCCTGGAACTCTTCAGTGCAGAGAACGCCCAGTGAAATCTCTGGCCCCTAACTTGGTTCAGGCAGTCACAGGCTTGCTGTGCATCGATTTCTGGAGCAAGGTGGACTTCTTCTCTGTTATCAGAGACTGAAAAGGAGAAGTGATAAGGACCTCAGTCTTTTGCCAGTGAGCATGTTGATTCTGGATCTCCTGATGGCCCCAGGAGGAACCACAGACACATCTCTAATTCCTACGGCTCCGTCGGCCTCCACCACTACGTATCTCCACCCCTCAATGTTAACCTTCCTTTCCACAGCAGATTCTAGCTTGTCACCAGCCATCTTCAGAAGGACTTTGCGTCCTGATTCCAACCCCAAAGGAATGTGTACACTCCAGACATCCACTTCTGTGAGTCCACGGGCAGAGTAGTACTGTGTTTTCTTTGGTTCTCCCATACTTTTGCTATTCTCCTTCATGATAATGTAATAAATCAGAACGTTGATAAGGTTTTACCACTACATGCAAGATCCCCTCAACCCACCTTTGACTTTGGCTCCCTGTCAGCTCAGGATAACGGTTACGAAATAAAGGCTTCCCCGGGCCATAACACCCTGTCCAAAGCTTTGTCAGTGAGAAGCCCTTTTTCACAGATTCTAGTCTCGTTTCACCACCACCACTGGCCTTGACACACAGTATTTCAAACGCCCTGTCTCCCCTGCCATTGCCCTATCTGTCTTCCTCAATACCTTTGTGTTTCATGCTGTCTCTAATGTTAGATACCTGCTTCAATCCTACTAAATTCTCCTGTCTGACTTCGGTATTATTGATATTGAGGACTCAGACTTCAGCTTCTGGGAGTCCAAATTACTGACGGTGACATGTCTTTCCAAAAAGTGCCAAAGGAGCTTTCCAGACGCCAAGGATTTAAATGCCTTTTTTTTGTCACCAGAGAGGTTATTTGGTTTCATTCCTAATAAATGCACCCAACTACCCCTTTCTTCACTCAGAAAAATATACTAAACATACTGTAAGATCTTGAGTAAAGCCTTAAAGTTCATCTTGGTCCCTTCAAAATATTTTGCTTTATAGAACAGAGGTTAATACCTGGAAAATTTGGATTCATTCACCAAGCATTAATCATTTAAAAGGTGTCCTTTTTAAAATCATATTTCTTCTATAAAATAATAAGCTCCATAAACCCAGGACAGCATCTGTTAGCTGAAATATGTCAATTGGTATACAGTCTATTCCTGGGGCCTTACTTTTTGCTATTTCCTTCAAAGCAGCTTGAACTTCTTCCTTCATCACCGTAGGCTCTTGCTCATGTGTTGTTTCATTAAATTCTTCTGTGTCTGTCAATTCCTTTCGATACAGTGACTCAGTATATTCTTTCCATCTTCTTTTCATACTTCCTGGATCATTTAATATTCTGCCTAAAGTGTCCTTGATTATAGCAACTCAAGGTTTGAATTTGTTGTTCAGTTCCTTGAGCTTAAGTTAGAAACTACTTGGAGTGCACCCTCCAGTCAGTTTTCAGACCCTGTAAATGATACGGGAAGAGATTGCCCCTCTTTCTTACACAGAGAAGCTGGTGTACTTGAACTGCAGGCCTTCGTGTTGGTAGTTCAGTTCTTTCCCACTAGGTCACCAGAGCTCCCTAAATAATAGAGGTCTATGCACCTTCATTTTTGTGATGGTGACTTAGTTTTATAAAGTTGTAACTTCTCCCCAGGAGACACACGTTTGTTGTGAGCCAATATAAAAGACATGGCTGGGGAATTTGTAGTGAGAGATAGGTATAGAGAGTTTTCATGGCCTAGTGCCAAGAAGCTTCACTGCAATCCCAAAGGCACACAGTTCGAGGCCACCAGCTGCCCTGCAGGAGAATAGGCAGTCTTCTCCTGTGCAATTAACTGCCTCTGAAAACCTGCTGGAGGGTCAGGTATGGGTCGGTTCTGAATCAGGTGCACAACAACAACATGCTGACTTAGTGTTCTAACTCTTATTCTTATCGGTGGGGGTACAGAGGCAAGGATGATGATAGTTAAAGCGGGAAGTTTGTAAAGGAGTCAGATAAAGAACAGGTATTTCCATATATAAAATACATCAAAAGCAATAGCATTCGAAACAGCAAGTTACAGACGGAGAGTGATCAAGTTGCTAGAGCTGCACTGGGTCTTGAAATAGTCCTAAATATGTACAAAAATCTAAGTGTGTGAGGTGGCAATGCAAATGAGTGGTCAACAGATGTACTATTTTGCAAATGTTACAAGAACCAGCTAGAAAAAGAGTCATTCAAGCGCCCCACCTCATCCTTCCACCCAAATAAACGTCAGGGAATGAATAGCTTGTCATATTTTTTTAAAAAAATGATTATAAACTGTGAAATAAATCACAGGTTTATTTTATGGTGAAAGTGGAAAGCCTTTTGTAAGTGTAGCGTGAAGCGCTGCTGCTGTAAAGTAAATATTTAACTGCTAAATAAATATCAGAAAGCTAACAGCCCACTAGCCCAAAACATTTGCAATGCTCACTTCAGAGCGCACACTGTCTTACTAAATAACGTGCACTTTATGTGAATGTGCCGATACACACAGACACGCATACATGCACACACACGCACACACCTCATTTTAATTTCCATATTTAAACTCTGTGTATATGTGTTAGTGCGCAGTGTCTGAAATTATCTACACCAAATGTTCTACTGTGGCTTGGAAACTTTTATTTAGATAGTTCTGTGGTCTTGGTTTTTATAATAGTAAAAGCATATATTTGTTAGGACCCAGAGTGAAACTATGCCTATGCTGGCCATGTGTTTAATGCACAATGGACACTTAGGTCAGTGGTTACTTTACTGAGGCAACAGCATTGTTTAAGAGGCACATGGAAGCCGTCTGTGGATCCTGTCTTCTGACCAGTTCACATAAGCACGGATACTGAAAATGCTGCGTGGGGTAGGACTCACCCTTCTAAATAATAATTCTACAGTCTGTTAGTCACTGTAACTTACTATTGCACAAAAAAGCCATTTAAAACAAAAAGTTGCTATCAAGTCATGGTGACTTCAACTTGGGATCAGCCCATGTGTGTCACTCTAGAACTGTCTTCAAAGAATGTTTGTCTAGTGGTTGATATTCTCGGAAGTGATTGCCAAATATTTTTACCAAGATGTCTCTGAGTAGCTTTGAACCATCAGCCTTTTTGTTAGCAGCCAAGTGTGCCAACCCAAGGCTCCTAGTATATAATGAACTACTGGCAAGATGAGTCCAACCTATGTTGTTGTTATGTGCCATCAAGTCACCTGTGACTCACAGCGACCCTATACACAACAGCTCTGAACTCTGCCCTATCCTGAGCCAATCTCATTGTCTCTGACAGACCTTATCCCATTTCTTCAGTCACTGTGTCAATCCATCTCATCCAGGGTCTTCCTCTCCTACACTGCCCCTTCACCCTTCCAAGCATGATGTCCTTCTCCAAGGACTGGTCCCTCCTGGCCATGTGCCCAAAATATGTGAGACAGAGCTTCAAAATCCTAGCCTCCAGAGAGCAGCTTGGTTTTACCTTCTCTAGGACCGAACTGTTTGTTCTCCTGGTAGTCCATGGTATGTTCAACATTTCTCCAGCACTACAACTCAAAGGCATCACTTCTTCTATCATCTTTAGTCATTGTCTAGCTCTCTGATGTATAGCAGGTAATTGGGAAGATGGACTATCAATTAAGATGCTTCAGAAAACAAATGCAAGCCCTGGAGGTGCTCAGTCATCTATGTCAAAAAACTTTGGAAGACAATTACCTGGCCAAAGGACTGGAAGAGATCCGTATCCACGCCCTTTCCAAAGGAAGATAATGCAGCAGGATAGAGACATTATAGAACAGTGCCATTACTATCATATGCAAGGAAGAGTTTGCTGAAAAGTAATTTAAGTATAGCCACCAGATTACACCCACAGAGACTTGCCAGAGATTCAAGGCAGATTTAGATACAGACATGGAACAAGGCGTATCTTTTCTGTATCTCAGATGAAACGTATCTGAAAGCAGAGCACACCAGAAAGATATTTACCTCTGTTTTATTGGCTATGCAAAAGCATTCAACTGTGTGGATGGGTTACAGCAAATTGTGGATGACATTTAAAGGATGAAAATTCCAGACTACTATTTGTGCTAATGCAGAACCAATACACAGATCGAGAGACAGTGACTGGACCAGAACAAGGGGCCTCTGTGTGGCTTAACATCAAGAAGGGTGTGCATAAAGGTTGTGTCTTTTTACTGCATCTATTCAATCTGTATGCTGAGTAAGTAGTCAGAAGATGTGGACATTATAAAGGAAAATAATGCCCCAGGATTAGTGGGAGATTCTTTAACAGCTTGTGCTGTGCAGCAGGTAAACTTGTTTGCTGACATCACAAGAGGACTTGGCATACAACATGACGAGAATAAAGAGTAGCTTTCAGGGGAGCTCTGGTGGCGTAGTGGTAAGGAGCTGCAACTACAATCCCAGAGGTGCATGGTTCGAATCCACCAGATGCTCTGCCGGGGAAGGAGGGACAATCTCCTCCTGTACCAGTCAGATCTGATTTGATGGTACACACACACAAAAATAATAATAAAAGTAGCTTTCACAGCTCCGATAACTTCCTGCTAAGGGTTTGCACTGTTAACCCAAAGACTGATGGTTTGAATCCACCAGCTGCTCCGTGGGAGGAAAGGTAGTCTCCTCCTATGTCACTAACTTCTAAAAACGCGGCTGGGTCAAGCGTGGATCAGCTCTGACTCAATGGTACATAACTACAACAATAGTCTTCAGGAAGGATGTTAACGGAACATAAGACAGAAATTCTCACAGTTAGACCCACAGACAGCGTCATGATCCATGGAGGAAAGATTGAAGTTGTCAGAGATTCATTTTATTTAGATACACCATTGTTGTTCATGGAAGCAGTAGTCAAAACAAACAACATATTGCACTGGAAACATGTGCTGAAAAGACCTCTTAAAGTATTAAAGAGCATAGCCGTCACTTTAAGGACTAAGGTGTGCCTTAATCATGATATGTCCAATTGCTTCATGTCCATATGAAAGCTGGACAATGAATAAAGACTTAAGAATTAGCAATAGAAGATCCTATTTGATCATCTGTCCACCAGAGGAAATTACTAACATCAGTTTATATGGTTTCCATTTAAAAGTCCAGTGGGAAGGGGAGAGGAGTAGGAATATAGGGAGATGGGGGGACGCGGAACTTTTAAAATGTTACGCTCATTGTCATGATTTTATTTCTAATTCTGTATTCTAATACATAGCGTAGGTCTCTTTCTCAGTGCTGTCAAATCAAAACCAACTCCGCTGACCCTGCAGTGGGTTTCCAGGGATGTGAATCGCACAGGAGGAGATGGCCTGTCTCCCTCTCCCACAGAGCAGTTGGTGAATTTGAACAACCCGCATTTGGAAAAAATAAATAAACAAACAAACAAATAAAGTAAGTTACCTGTAAAATCACCCTCCACCATAGCTTGAATCTGCCATTTCAAATCTCATGGCACTAATATTATTTTCTATTCTCAAATCAAAGACACTTCCACGTTCATTGTGGGCATCACGCAAGACAGAGGTTGGGGTGTGGACTCCACTGAAGTAAGATGTCTGGCTCTGAACAAATGAAACCGTATTTGTGCCTCAGTCTTCCCATCTGTAGTTTGGGAATGTGGCAAAGATGTCTTCCAGGTTGGTTGTGAGATTGAAAGTAAAGAATGTATGTGTCAAGGATTTTAGTGTGTCACTTGCTCAGTGCCAGCAAGTTGGACCTGACTCGGAGCTGAGCCTCCAGGGGTTTTGTGAGGTGGTAATTCAGATGGGCGGAGATTGCCCATTTTTCTCCTGTGGAGCAGCTGGTGGATTTGAACCGCCAGCTCAGCACCACCTTCGGATGAGAAGCATAACTCCCTGCAGAGCACATGACAAGCACATACGATCTAAAAGATCCATGAGGATAATCATCAGTATATTTAGGGGCAGTGAAGGGTCCATAGCAGAATCCTTGCTTTCCAGGAAGGAGACGGGTTCTGTTTCTGACCAATAGTCAGCACGCACCTCTGAGTGGAGACATGCCTGTGACCATGACACTACACAGATTTCAGCAGGGCTGGACAGACTGGAGAAAAAGGCCTGTTAGTCGACTTCAGAAAGTGAGTCATTGATAATCCAAGGCCTCACAACAGTCTGGCCCGCAGCCCATGACAGAGGTGGCCCAAAGCCAGCAGCATTTTCTTCTTTTGGGAAGGAATCTGACTTGAAGGCAGCTGATACCAACATCTCGATAAGCTTCCTCTCTCTACTTTGGACGTGTTGCTAAGAGAGGCTATTCCTTAGAAAGGGATATCATGCTTGGAAAGGTGGAGGGTCGGGAAAGAGTGGAAGACCCCCAACGAGATGGATTGACACACTGAAGGCGGCGATGGGCTCACGTGTATCAGAGATGATGAGGACGGCCCAGGATAGGACAGGGTTCAGGTCTGTTGTTCATTGAATTGCTAGGAGTTGCACTGAAGAACAATAATGACATCACTATAGGGTTGCGGGAGAAGAGTCTTGAGGGTACCATGGACTGCTAGGAAAACAAACAGATGCATCCTGGAAAGGGTCAAACCGGGTGGCTCCTTGGAGGCAAGGATTCTGAGGCTCTGTCTAACATACTTTGGACATGTTGCAAGGAGGGACCAGTCCTTGGAGAAGGACATCATGCTTGGGAGGGTGGAGGGACGGCGCAGGAGAGGAAGACCCTCTATGAGGTGGATTGATTCGGTGACTGGAGCAATTGGAATGAGCGTTTTGGAGACAATGCTATTGGCACAGGACAGAGCAGAGTTTAGGGCTGTTGTACACAGGCTCGCTATGAGTCGCAAGCGACTTGAAGGCACATAACAGCAACAATATAGGGTTGCTAAGAGTCACCCTTGACTCAGTAACACCACCACTATATTTAAGTTAGCAGTGATTCATGTTTTATGAACCGGCAAGTACATTGCTAGAAGTTCCATGTGAGGGGCTTTAGGCATCAGAGCCTCTGGGTTTCCACTTTAGAAGCCCTCTCTGAACACATCTGTCCGTTACAGGGCTCTGATTAAGCCCTGAAGAGTCCTGCAGAAGCAGCCTGGCATGTGACAGACTTTGGAAGCTCAGCATTTTGCACATGTTTTCCTCGCTTCTGTCTCCCGAATAGTGATGTCAGGCCAGTTTGGGCACTTAATTACCTTCTCTAGGCTCCACAGGTTCCATCCATGGGGCCTCCTCTCACGGTTACCTTCCCATTGTAACCGCTAACAGCCGTCACCTGGGTCACCTGGCTGTCAGCTGAAAGACCCCTGTGAGTTCAGTTCCCTAGAGGCATCCAGCAGGAGGCCAGAGAGCCCAACCAATGCCACAGTCTCAATTGTTTACTCCTTGCAAGGAGAGACAAGCAAACAGTGCTGCTGCCTCTGACCTCTCATCTTTTCTATCCTTTCCTGTATCCCTTTCTTGACCTGAAACCTTGTCACTTCAATGTCAAGGGACCAGACCAGGAAAAACACACTTGAAAAGTGTGTAATGTGCAAACATGGTAATGTTGATGAAGAAGTTGGTATAAGCTAAACTTTTTTTAATGCATTCTTTTTTCTTTTTTTTTTTTTTAATTTCTTGTTGTACTGTTGCTTCAGATCCAACTGGTACAGGAGGAGATTGCCCCTCCTTCTCCAGTGGAGCAGCTGGTGGATTCAAACCGTGCACCTTTGGAATTGCAATGCAGCTTCTTGTCACTAGGCCGCCAGAGCTCCCTCACAAATAAACTTTTTTTTTTCAAATTTTTTTATTTTATTTTATTTTATTATTGTTGTGTAAGTGTACCGTCAAATCAGATCTGACTGGTACAGGAGGAGATTGTCCCTCCTTCCCCGGCAGAGCATCTGGTGGATTCAAACCATGAGCCTCTGGGATTGTAGTTGCAGCTCCTTACCACTAGGCCACCAGAGCTCCCCACAAATAAACTTTTAAAGTTTAATTCCTTTCTTTCTGTACTACTCAGATTATAAAGCAGAATTTTTAGGATGTGTTCTGGTAGTCTAGTGGTAAGAAGCTGCACTGCAGTCCCAAAGGTACATGGTTCAAATCCATGCTTTGCAGGAGAAAGATGGGCAGTAAATCCCATGTGATTTACTGCATCTGAAAACTCACTGGAGGGTCAGTTATGGGTCAGTTCCAACTGCACAGCAAACAATAACAATATTATATGGAATAAAATTAAGTATTCTATATAATCATGCCTATGTCAGAGAAAAATAAACCTGAATGTTAATAAAGGTCATACTGAATTCAGAGATTTCCTGTTTTCCAAACGTTCAGGGGTTTTTTCCTTGTTTGAATACAGAAATCTGTTTTCATAAGGAGATATGCATAATTTTAAAAGTTGTTATTTATTGTTGTTATGTGCCATCGAGTCACCTGTGACTCTTAGCAACCCTATGTACTATTGTTATTGCTATTGCCTTAAACCCTGTTCTGTCCCTTACCAGTCTTATTGTTTCCAACACACGCCTATCCCCATTCCCCCAATGACTGAATCAGTCCATTTCATCAAGGATCTTCCTCTCTTTTGTTGTCCCTTCCCCCTCCCGAGGATGACATCCGTCTCTAAGGACTGGTCCCTCCTTGCAACATGTCCAAAGTGTGTCAGACAAAGCTTCAGAATCTTTGCCTCCAAGGAGCAGCCTGGCTTCACCCTCTCCAGGACAAATTTATTTGTTCTCCTAGCAGTCCATGGTATATTCAGTACTCTTCTCCAGCACCAAAGCTCAAAGGCATCAACTCTCTTTTTATCATCCCTCATCACTGTCCAGCTCTCTGATGCATAACAAGTGATTGCAAAGACCATGGCCTGCATCAGGTGCATCTTAGTCTCCAGACTGGCATCGTTGCTCTTCAGTACTTTGGAGAGGTCTCTGATAGCAGACTTTCCCAATGCAATTAATCTTTTAATTCCTTGACTGCTGGTGCTAAGAGTGTTGATTGTAGAGCCAAGTAAGCTACTGTTAATAATCTATAGACAAATAACACAGTTTATTTTAATCCTAAAATGCTTATGGACCTAATCTCATGGTCGTCTAAGAACCCTATTGAATATCATGTCACTTTTAGAGTGACATGCATGCTACTAATGAAATTTATTTCTTTCATTTAGAAGTTCATGGGCTCTTCCTGTTGCCATTTTTGCCTGGGCATGTTGCAAGCAAGGATTGGTCCTTGGAGAGGGACATCGTGTTTGGGAGAGTGGAGGGACAGTGCAGGAGAGAAAGACCCTGGATTAGATGGATCGATTCTGTGATTGGGTTTGTGGGAATGAGTGTGTTTGAGACAGCGAGGTTGACACAGGATAGAATGGTGTTTAGGGCTCTTGAACATTGAGTCGCTATAAGTCTCAAGCGACTCAATGGCATATAACAACAACAACAACAACAACAACAAGAGTTTAAACATCTTGCAGGAGAGAACATTTCTCAGTAGCTTGGAACCCCAGCCTGGTTCTTGTCACCACTACATGCTTATAAATACCCCAGCTCTGGGGGACAGGGTGTGATGTTCTTTTCTTCCCACCAGCATGAGGCACTTGAAATAAAATCTCCACAGCGATGCACCCCCATCAGGAGCCATTTAAGCAATTAAAACACCCACCCTGCACATTACCCACAACTCCACTGAACTATTCCTAAGCTTAATGCCAATTATCCAAAGGGCAATGTGGCCAAGTAAGCTGGGAAGATTGGGGGTTTTCCAAGACATGGCCTGTGACATTGCGTCCAGGATAAGAGGGTACAGTCATACCACAGAACTGCTCATCTGTGTCACCTGGGGTGTCCTGTCATGGTGTTCTTGGAGCAGAGCAGGGTACCGCCCAGTTACGTTTAAGGAGGAAACCCTGATAGAAGGAGGTCAATGACATTGGCAAAGGGCATGTGTGCACTCAGTAAATATTTGCAGATCACCAAGGATACAGTGATTTACAAGCTCCTCTCCTCCAGGAAATGATAGTCAAGTTGAGCTCCATGAAACGCCAGGTAATGCAATGGATGTGACTAATGGAGAATGGGTGAAAAGAGAGCTTTAAGGCTGCCTCCTAGGGCCAGACCAGAAGGATCAGCACAGGTGACTACAGCGGTGGACTTCAGCGTGGCCGAGGTCCTTGGTGGCAAAGGCCAGCACAAGGTTCTCACCTGTTGTTCATCGGGTCACTACAAATGGCAGTCAACTCAACGGCTCCAAATAACTAAGTCAGAAGAGGTAATCATCAGAAATGCATGGTTTTACCCTATTTCTAGAAGAAATGTATCCACCACTAACACTATGTAGTGGATCTGGGGGCATAGTAGTAAGGAGATTTCTGCCAACTCAAAGTCATAGGGTTCAAAACCACCAGCTGCTCCATGGGAGAAAGAAAGACAGTCTCTTCTTAGGTACTTTACAGTCTCAGAAAAACCCCTGGAAAGGTCTTGTGTGGATTAGTTCTGACTCAGTAACAACGAACGCCTTCATCCTACTTCTGTCCAAATTTCAAAGAACTAGAATACGTTCAATCTGTGAAACCATCCCATATGTTGTCAGATTTTTAAAATTTTTTTAGAAGCGTGATTTTTTTTCAAACACCACCATGGTAGCTGATTTAGGAAGAACTTAGGTCTACAAAGGAGCCTTGATTTTGCAGTGGTGAAACTCTCGGATGCAAAAGGAAAGATCAAGGCTACCAGTTGGTCAAACCTGCCAGCAACTCCACGGAAGAAAGGTGTGACAGTCTACTTCTGTAGAGATAACAGCCTTGGAGACCCAATGGGGCTGTTCTACACTGTCCTCCAGGGTTGCTGTGAATCAGAATAGACTCAACAGCATGGAGGTTTTCTGGTCATTTATCTGATAGCATTTACAACATCTATTTGTCAACTTTCCTCAATGGAAGACAGGCTCACTTTTCTTTTTTATTTTATTTATATGTGTGTGTGTGTGTGTGTGTGTGTGTGTGTGTGTGTGTGTGTGTGTGTGTGCAGTCAAATCAGGAATCAGATCTGACTGGCAGAGGAGGAGATTGCCCCCTCTTTTCCAGTTGAGCATCTGGTGAATTCAAACTGTGCACCTTCAGGATCGCAGTGCAGCTTCTTGCCACTATGCCACCAGAACTCCCTTGGAAGACAGACTCTTGATGAGCTTTAACAGCCACCGCATTTAGAGTCATCCGCTAAGCACACTTCTCGTTTCAGTGTGTTCTACACATGCTGGATTTACTAACAGGACTTAAACACACCAAGATCATTCCCATCTCAAGGTTTTCACATCTTTTCTACCTGGAGTGTTCTGCCAGGTGTTTGCAAGTCTCTCTCCCTCATCGAAGGCCCTCTGGTGGCTGAATCGTAAGGAATTGCACGGCTAACTCAAAGGAATGGGATTTGAATTCAGTAGCTGCTTCAAGGAAGAAAGATGGGTACTTTCCTGCCATGTGATCTAGTCTCTACAAACCCGCTGGAGGGGCAACTCTGACCCAGTATAAACTCAAAGGTATACAATAACAACCATTATATGAAATTATTAGAGAAAGAGACAAAGACACAGAGAGATGGGTGGGAACATTGTTGCCATTGTTGTTGTAAAGTGCCGTTGAGTCAACTCTGACTCATAGCAACCCTACATACAATATCTCTGAACCCTGCTCTACCCTGAGCCAAACTCCTTGTCTTTCACACAGCTTACCCTTATTACCCCAGTTACTGTGTCAGTCTATCTCATCTGGGGTCTTCCTCTCCTGGGCTTGAACCCTACCAAGCATGATGTCCTTCTCCAAGGACTTGTCCCTCCTGGCAACATGCCTAAAGTATGTCAGACAGAGCCTCAAAATCCATGCCTCCAAGGAGAAGCATGGTTTCACCTTCTCTAAGGCAGACCTGTTTGTTCTCTTGGTGGTACATGATATGTTCAATATTCATCTCCAGCACCACAACTCAAAAGCATCATTTCTTCTTCTGCCATCTTTGATCATTGTCTAGAGCACCTTAGTCTTGAGATAGACTGACTTTTTTGCATAGATGATAGATAGATAGTTAGATAGATAGATAGATAGATAGATAGATAGATAGATAGAAAAGAGAGAGGAGGAAGGGAGGGAGAGAGGAAAAAGAGAGGGAAAGGGGGAAGAGAGAGAGAAAGAGAGGGAGAGAGGGAGGGGCAAAGAAGAAAAAATAAAGAGTGGAGAGAGAAGAAAAGGGAGGGAGGGAGGGAGGGGGGGAAGAAGGAAGGAAGGAAGAAAGGAAGATAGGGTTTCTTTGTTTATTAATTTGCTTTTCCGTTAGAATTCAAGGTGAGTGAATGCATCCTCCTTGTTCGTCCTGTTCCTTCTCCCCACAACCAGGGCCTAGAAGTGGGCATGACATGAAGTGGACATAATAAATATTTGTTGAATGGATAAATGAATGCATTGGATTGGACTTACCTGTAAAGAATGGTTGAACGTTCAAGAAAATTGGGTCTAAACTTTGGAAGTTATGTTCAGAAGTATTTAAAACTCCCCATCTTTCACAGGCTCACAGCCTTCTGAATTAAATCGCCATTACTGAGCACCTCAGCGTGTACCCAGAGAATGAAGCATTGCATCCAAATAGGAACATTCTCTCTCTTTTTTTAGGTAGTACAAACTAGTGTATTTGTTGAATTTTAATTATATAAATGGTGTCTATATAGATTTTATTTTCCATAGAACATCTGCAAGAATATTTTTAATGCCCTGGAGTTTTATGATAATGTTTAAATATCCATTTGAAGAGTTATTATTTTAGGCGAGTTCTGGTGGCCTACTGGCAAGAAGCTGCAACTATAAGCTCAGAGGTGCACAGTTCAAATCCACCAGATGCTCTGCTAGAGAAGGAGGAACAATCTCCTCCTGTACCAGTCAGATCTGATTTGATGGTACACACAGAAAATAATGAAATAAAAAGAAAAATTTTTAAAAAAAGAGTTGTTATTTTTAAAAAATTTTATTAATTTAATGAATATTTACAGAGATTTTAGATTTCCATTCATTCATTGTTGCATTTTTCTCCCTGCCCATTGATATATATAATATAGATAGATAGATAGATAGATAGATATATAGATATATAGATATATTCCCCCCACCCTGAGTACACTCCACTGTTATTTTTTAAAAAAAATTTATATGGACAGTCTAGATAGAAAAATGATTGAAAGCTCAACATAGAGTTGTTTTAGGTGCCGTTGAGTCTACTATGACTCTTAATGACCCAGTGAACAATAATAAAAGCCTTCTCTTATCCTGTACTGTTCTTGTGATCCCTGCCATACTCAAACCAATACCTGCAACAAATCTACAGACGTACATAGACACACAAGGCTTTAGGGAATACTATGACTTTTTTTCTTACAGATATACCTTAATCGTTAGATTTTTTTAAGGTTTATTATAACTTTTAAAATTGCCTAACATAGGGAGCTCTGGTAGCTTAGTGGCAAGATGCTGCACTGCAATCCCAGAGGTATGTGATTCAAATCCACCAGATGCTCTGCTGGAGAAGGAGGTGGCATTCTCCTCCTGTACCAGTCAGATCTGATTTGACGGTACACGTAAAAATAACACAATTTTTAAAAAAAGGAAAAAAATGCTTATTAAAAAATTGCATAACATGGTATAAAAAAGAGTATAAAAAAGGCACCATTTTCTTGAATCCTTGGGCTATATTTTGCTCACAGAGAAGACATAGCCCATTATTTCCAGTCCCTGGGAATTTTGTGTTGCAGCCTCTATGCAGATAAACTGCCTTGAGAGAGCTGGAGCTGAGATCTCCTGGAGATAAGATCTGGAGGCTGTGTTTACAGAGGGGATGCTCCAGGCTGGAGGTCCTGGGGCTATTGTTACACAGTTTGTTTTTCAGACCAGGAATGCATGACACTTGGTGCGGGTGGGCTGGTGTCTGAATGGAATGGGTGAGGAGAAGCAGGGAGTCGTTTTCTTTGCCACCTCTGCGGAAAGGTGACTGGGGAGTCTGTGTACTGAATTACCCGCTGTCAGTTATGTCCGCCATCAGGCTGGGATCATTTACACTCTCCAGTTACTTTGACATAGGGCCAGAGCACAGCTGCCAGCCTGCTTGGTTCTGCGCCTCCTCTCATTCATCGGAATGTTGAAAGACAAACACTCCACTGAACGAACTCACCCAGGGATGGACTTAGGCGATGGCAGGCCTGGCGCTTGCCCTGGGTGGTTCAGGAATTCAGCTCCTCACCAGAAGGTCCACATTTGAACTCACCAGCCCTTCTGTGGGAGGACGGTGAGGCCGCCTGCTTCCTTAAAACTGGCCAGCTTGGAAACTGTGTCGACAGTGCTTTTTACGAGGTCCTGTAGGGTCACTGTGAGTCCACACCTGACTTTACAGTGTCAGCGAGTTGCTTGGTTTGAATGGACGTCACTTAACAGAAAAGTGGCAAGCAACGATTTCCACTGACCGTTGAAATTGGCATCGACAGCTCTGAGAGATGATTCGGGAACTTAAAATTAATTGCCACTGATGCTGAACTCAGCCGTAGACCTGTCTACGGATTTCTAGAAAACGCAGAGCAGCTTGTTTATTCGTAAGGAGACAGACTCTACCTGTAGCCGTTTATTCTTTTGTTTTCTTTCATTCCAGAAAGCGAAGGTGATAGTCACCCGTTTGCAGTAATCTGTCTCCCAACCAGTCGACATCTGGTTGGTTCAGGGTGAGCCCGTGCGTGTCAAAGTAGAACTGAACTCCTTCGTGTGCTCCTGACTGTGACTTTTCAAAAGGAAATGGCCAAACCATGCTTCGAAGAAGCCTGTGGGTGGATTCAGTTAGTGGGCTCCTGCCTAACTGTGCAACCAGGGAGTCAACACAGCTCTGGTGTTTATTAAAGTACTAAAAGATGTTCTTCTTGTTTTGTTATGTACCATAATTGAGTCAGAACCGACTCATAGATGACCTTCCAGCAGGTATGTTTTGCTGTTTATTGTGAGATGCCCTCAAGTCAAGGGCAACTCATAGCGACCCTGTGGACAATGGGTCTGAACCTTGCCCTCTCCTGTGTCGTCCTCATCATCTCTGATATACTTGAGCCCGTTATTATCATCACGGTGTCAATACGTCTCATTAAGGGTCTTCTTCTCTTTCGCTGAGCTTTCACCTTTCCAAGCCTGATATCGTCTTCCCAAGGCAGACACCTCCTAACAGCATGTCCAAGACATGTTCCAAACTTTCATTAATCTTGCCTCCAAGGAGCACTTGTTTGTTCTTTTGGCAGTCCATGGGGTATTCTGTAGTCTTCTCCAACATCACACTCAAAGGCATCAATTCTTCTTCTGTCATTCTTATTCATTGCCTAAGTTTTGGATGCATGTTTTGGATCAGGTGCACCTTAGTCTTTAAACTGACATCATTGCTCTTTAGCAATTTGGAGAGGTCTTTGATAGCAGATTTACCCAATGCAACATGCCTTTTGTACTCCTGACTGCTGGTACCACGGTGTTGATTATGACTTGGTAAAGAGCTACTATATCTTGAACTCACCTTTAACAGGACCACCAGGAGGACTTCCCCAAGACCTTCTCATCAGATCACCCCAAAATTAACTACTGTAACTTAAAATTAGCTAAAAGGTTAATGCCCGGCACAGCTGGAGTCTCAGACACAGATCTCCAGGGGAATTCCTAAGTGCCCACACCCTGGAAAGAACTTCATCCTACTTGAGTGTGTAATAACAACTGTGAAAGTTTTCATTTGAAGACTCCATATCCATTCCTTGATACAAATTCTTGGAGAGTTTAAGAAAGATTGAATTCACATAAATGAAACTTATTAAATGGTTTTGAAACGCCCTAAACGAAAGGATTTCAGCATTCAGTTCCCTTGCCTTGTCCTTCCAAGACAAACCTCACACCCTTGGCCTAATTGGGGAGCACTTTCAGGGAATGTGTTTTAACACATATACCCACCAATGCCTTCCTCTCCAGTCCACGCTGAGCCTCCGCTGGGATATATGAGCTGACAGCATTACATTCCCAGGCTCCAGCATCCATCTTCAGTGGAGGTTTGAGGCCTGCGTCCAGCTCACAATATACATTGCAATGCTTGGCAACTGGTTCCTTTGCTGGGAAAGAAGTTTGTCCTCGGCACTTTCCACGTAACCCGATTCGAATCCTTCAGGAAACTGGCCCCGGTTTCTGGACTGTGATTTACACAGTTTCTGAGAAATGCATTCCTAAGACCACCCGCTGTGAGATGACCATGAGCTTGAGGCATGCAAGAGGTCCGAAGTCTGTTGACAGGCCCCCACGTGGATGGATTAAAAAGAAGGCCTGCAGCCGAGGAGAACCTGGGGGGAATATGTGGAAAAGAAAAGATGGCAGTTGGAACAAGAGTGCTGGACACTCGTGTACAGAGCCCTGCTGACCGTACTCTCCCTCTGAAGAATGAGGCGTACTTGTACTGATCCGTCTGCTCCGTCGTTATGCCGAGCTGCTTCCAAAGGATTCTGACAGGCCTGTGGAAAGAGATGGGTTGACTCTTCCCAGTATTACCTCATCTGACTGTTTGAGTGATTTTCACTCCTCTCAGGAAATCCCCCAGTGAGTTATTTACCACCTTGAGTTAAAAATCCTGGTCTCCCAGTTGCTCAAGTACTAAATGTAAACGTCCCTCTGCTCCGAGGCCTGTTTCCCCTCCTATTTCAAGTCCGTTCTTTAGTTAGTTCATAAACGAAAAGCTGACATGGTCAGTATCCGTTCTGTAGGAATAGGAAGTGGAGATGAGTTAATCTTGTTACTCCGTGTGTCTCTGCTATGACTTCGCAAGTAACCTGGATGTGTGAATTGTGTATGGTGTTGCCCAAAAGCGCATTACTTAGCAAGATTACACGTCGTTTCCCTCACTTATAAGCCTTAGACTCTGTTGTTGTGTGCCGTCGAGTCAGAGCCATAGCTGGCCCTCTGGCAGGTTTTCAGAAACAATAGACCAGGCTGGAGGAGACTGTCCATCATTCTACCACAGAGCAGCTGGTGGATTCGAACCACATGCCTTTGAGATTGCAGCACAGCTTCTTACCACTAGCCCACCAGAGCTCCCTACAAATTGGTGTATGGTTCTGTACAAAAACATGATATTTAGCTGAGAGGGGAATTTCTTTTCCCCACCTTATAAGGGTTTGACTCTAGAGAGCAAAAAGTTTACTCACTTAATGTGGTTGAGGAAGTTTGAATGCATAGGGGCCCCCATTGAGATTCCCACGTTGTCAGTCTCGATTAGGAAGAGACTAGGAAGCTGTCCATCATTCTGCCTTGAAGATTCGAACCCCGGGAGATAACGCGGCGGTCTTTGGGTTAGCAATCCACCTCTATCCAGGTTACAGCACTAGAGTTTGCTATCCTTTTAGCTCCTGCTATTGAAATCATGGGCTTAGCTGACTTAGAAACAGGCTACAACAGGGGACATGATTTTAGGGGACATGTCATCAGAGAGAGGAGAAAAACCAAAGAATTCGGTCAAAAGGCTAGCAAGACATTTTAGGGGCAATCTCGCTCTGGGTGGTTAATCAGCAGAGTTTGAAGAAAATGAAAACCCAACTTCCATTCATTCAGCCAATAATTACCAAGGAAGAAGCCAGGCAGAGCGGCCACTTGAGTTGCGGGTTGTCTGAAGTGAGTGCAGAATTGCTGTCATTAATCATTTACTATCAGAATTCTCATCAATCAAATGCATCTGCGGAGACTCTCGCTGTGACATTGCAGGTGCTGAATCTTGAGTGAAGCAGGCAACGCCCTCGCCTCTCAAGGGTCCGGAATCTGTTTTCATTTGGAAGAACGTTTGGAAAAGAACTGACTGGGCACCCGAGATTTCCCTGTGCTGTTCAGTACCACACGGGGCTTCCCTTCTTCATCTTCATACCATAACATCTAGGATGATGCCTGTGGCACAGACAGGCTCTTGGTACCCCGGGTGGAAAGGGTGAGAGTCAGTTACCAGGACACAGGGCATCCTTGAAGTCTGGAAACAGAGAGAGAGAGTGTGCATAATATGCCATCAGGGACAGCCTTCATTTGGGGAAAAAGTGAAAGAACAGATTTTCAGAGTCCATGGACACCCTGTAGTTTGTGAAATCTCTCTCATTTTGCCATTGAATGGAGCCCAATTCAGAGCTGTCGCTGCACTGGATTTTCAGAGTCTGTAAATCACACCTGAAGAGGTTGTTTATGTCTCATTCTCAGAGCAGCAAGTGGATTCTAATTGCCTGCCTTTGGGTTGGCAACTCAACCCTCTTCTCACTAGGCCAGCGAGGAGAAGAAGGGCTTCCGACTGAAGCATTTCTTCTCGGTTCTTCAGTTATTCAACAAAGCCTTTCTAGAAGTGATTGTTAAGGCTCTTTGTATGAAACAAGAGAGGTTAACGTTCACCAAGGAAAAGCGGTTAGGACGAAAGGTAGAGACGGACACAAAATTGATGACCTCTCTCTGTTCGTATGTCTGCGTCTCCTATTCATCTTCCAAGTCTTTGTTCCTAAGTGCTTCTCCACTGGGGATCATTTTGCCCCACAGGGGATATTTTGTCAATGTCTAGAGCCATTTTGGATTGTCACAACTGAGAGAGGGTTGCTGCTGGCATTTAGTGGGTCAGTGAGTCTGGGAAACTATTGCATTGCACAGGGCAGATCTTCCCAACAAAGAATGTGTCTGACTCAAAATAGCGTTAATGCTAAGGACTTAATGATCCTTGAGAGACCCAGGTTTAAATAAATGTGCCTGGAGAGGACATTCCCGAGCACACCTAAAACTATACAAACACACCTAAAGCTGAACATTTCCTTCGTTGAGCTTGGTACTTCTCCTCTGCACGTCAAAATCATAATTATGACTAAATATATTTGTCTTTTCCATTAAAAATGCAATTCCACAGAGGAAGAAGTTATGTCCATCTTGTTCAGCACTGGAGTCATAATATCTGTCACCATCCTTGGCACTGATGGGACCTCATAAATATTCTTCTAGTGAGTGAATCAGCAGATGATCGTAGTAGAATTATAGCGACATTACTCAAAGTGTTATGTTGACCAATCAACAGGCTCTATGTAGATGATCTTGGATTTCTCCTCTAATTCAGTTCAAGAAAAATGATGAGTTCCACTATGACGCGGAGGAAAAGTGTAATTAATACGCCTCTGTGCTTGGATGTTTACTGCATAGTATTGGAGTATTTTAGCATTTTGTCTGCCAAGAAACTTAAATAGCGCCCATCACAAAAAAAGTCTTGAAGTTGAACCAGTGTTGACCTCGTGACATGCTGCTCCAGTGTTCCTCGTACATCCTTGGCCTCTCTCATACCCACAGGGAACTCTTCTGTCCAATGAGATACGGAGGAAATTTGCCGAGAGAGAGATACTACAGAAAAACTTTTGAATTCATAAGAGTCAAAAGGCCACACTGCCAACACCCTGCATCCCTTCTTCTGGCGGAACCCTGTACCGGCAAACCGCCTACCTCTGAGCTAGTTATTAGGTGAAAAAAAAATCATCGTCTTGAATTGCAGTAGAACTCAAGCGAGCCTGACACAGTGTGGGCAGCTAATCTTTCTCCTTGATCATTTTAATGGTCCAAAGGCCAACACAGAGATAGTTTGGGTTGTCCTGAGCCTGTGTTCATTTTCTGTTGCTGCTGTAGTGGAAAGAGAACAGGTTTAGGGCGCTAACAGTCAGAACTGAGGGCATTGACTGTACGGGGAAACTCTTTCTGGTGTTTATAGAGCGGAATCCTTGAAAATGTTAATGTGCCAACCCTCCCTTCATTAGTTGGTTCATTTATACTTCTCCTTAAAATTCAGAAATGCTTAGACTTGGGATCTAGCCTACATCAAAATGGCACTTGTTACTAACATAATGAAGATTATTCAGGAATGATATTATATCCACAGATACAGATGTTAAGATTCCAACACACACACACACACACACACACACACACACACACACACACACACTATGTGATGGCCAAAGCAGGGTCTTCTTCACAAAATCAACATTCGTCCAGCTCTCAGACCTTCATGGTCACGGTACTATAGAAGTTCCTTTGCAGACAAAATGCTAAAATGCTTCAATGAATCAAAATCTACGAATCAAACATATATACATAGAGACATATGTGTATTAGTTATACCTTCTCTTTGTATCTTGGAAGAACTTATCATTTCTCTCTCTCTCTGTGTGTGTGTGTGTGTGTGTAAATACATATGTGGAACTCAGGTGGCATAAATATATATAAAAAATA
>NW_006399777.1:11905432-11910453 GCF_000299155.1 Elephantulus edwardii
GTAGTAAGAAACAGTGCTGCAATCTCAAAAACACATGGTTCAAATCCACCAGCTGCTCTATAGGAGAAGGGTGGGCAATCTCTTCCTGTGCAGTTAACTGCCTCTGCAAACCTGCTGGAGGATCAACGATGGCTCTGTTCCAACTCAATGGTACGCAACAACAACAAGAAATAGATATGGCAGGAGGGAGCAAATCCATTTACAACGGAGCCTGAAACACATCTGGGGCACAAAATAGAAGAATCGAAGGTGAAGCGTGGCATTGCAACATTCGTGGTGCAGTCAAGGACTATTCTGTGGAGTCCAACAGAAAGACGTGCCCGAGTCCAGGGTTTAAGAGGAAAGCCAAAAAAGCAACTGTTTGTGCTAGAGTGTAGCTGCAGACTTCCCATTTCATTTCCTCAGGGATCTCTTTGTTTAGTTGTTTCTTTGGTATTGGTCGTGAGGGGTGATTAGAAGGTAAGAATTGTGGATGCAGATTCGAAGTTGCTGTGAGGGCGAGAGCTTGGCACAAAGTGGCAATGGCGTCAAATGTTTGTAGCTGTAGCCAGTGGCGTGCCTGTGTGGACTCTCCTCTGTCCATTCTCCTCTGCTTGGCTGAGAACCTTGGACGTAAGGATCATCTCTGCTTCCTCTTAAATCCTCTGGTCAAAGGGGAGCTCTGGTGGCCTAGTGCAAAGGAGCTGCAACTACAATCCCAGAAGCGAACAGTTCGAATCCACCAGTTGCTCTACAGGGGAAGGAGGGACAATCTCCTCCTGTACCAGACAGATCTGATTTGACGGTACACGCACACAAAAATAATAAAATTTAAAAAAAAATCCTCTGGTCACAACAGAGTGCTGTGCCTTTCGGATATTCTCAGTCAGGATTTTCACAGTTGAACATCTGTAGTTACCTCCTTCTTGGTACTTAAAGCACATCTTTGTAGAAAAGAGGAACTGTAATTAGAGTTTGGTTGAGGAAATAAATTGTATTTCACCCTCTCATACCTGGCTTTTTATTTCAAGCCCTGGTTCCCATATTTTGAAAATAGGAGAGTATGGATCCCTGAGTTAAGGAAAAATCATTGAAGAGGTAAAAAAAGAACATACACACACACACCAAACAAACAAAAAACCCTTTCATCCAAGAAAAGAATGTTTGGAAAATGAAAAGGATAAAGTGCTAGATAAGAAATTTCAAAATTTTTTTCTTAGAACCTAGTTCCTCTAAGTAGATAAATTCCTTAACTTAGAAAGCACAGGATTGGACAGTTACTGCCTCTAACACGTACCTGTGTCTCCTCAATCTTAATGACAAAGGTGTATCTTTTGCTACTTGTCAACAGACAGAGTTCTAGGACAAAAGGTCGTGGGATTAGTGTTTACTGAGTCCTGTGCTCACATGTGGCGAAGTCTGGGAAGTACTGTGGTAGATCCAGAGATTTACTTAAGTGAGGAAAACAGTCATAAGGCAAGAAGGGACAAAAAAAGACAAGAGAGATTCAGAAAATGGAAAATTCTCACAGACAATAGCCACAGAAGAGAAGAAAGACTGAGCTTCCTGACGGCCACAACAGTCCTTCCACACATAGCTCAGTTCAGAGGCCTAAAAAGTGTCCTGGCAGAAACTTTAAGGTAAAAATCAGAGAGCTGGCAAGAAAGTCCAGAAAGTGCCTCTGACTGATGAGGCCTGTTCTCCGCTTTATAACCGATTTTTCTCAAGTAATGGGGAATCAGGGGGTAATAGCCTTCATTTTAATTTTTATTTAATCGTATTTGGAATTTTTTAGAAGCAAGGTACTCATGTTTATTGGAGAACTATTGAATTATTTCAAAGAGTCAATGAGCACAGTTCGGTTTATTAATTTTTACCGAAGGCTCTGAGAATCTTGGGCACATTTTTTTTTTACAGCAACAAACCAAGAGGAATTAATTTCTGAGTAATGTTTAGGTCAAAGATACTCTCAAGCAATTGGGTAACAAACTGAAACACCACCTTCGTATGCATAGTATGTGTTAAAAAAATCGTGGCAAAGTGGTAAATTAAGTCGAGATTGGACCCACCATTTGTAATTGATATCTGGTGACAAATTTTAAAGTTCAAATAGACAAACACATGGCTTTTCCTTTCGACTGACTTTGAAAACTCTAAAATGGGAGAAGCCGTAAACATTTGCAAAATTCAGCAAATCTTCTCATTACATAAATACTTTGCGACTCTAACTTTGGTCCAGAAAGCATTCTTAATGCTTTTTTGATAAAAATCAGTTTTTTGTTTGGTATGCCTTTTGAAGCTAGTGTAACTCCTGGTCATTCTATATGGCTATAAAAGCTTTTTGGAATCAAACCCTAATCCCAGCATGTTTTTCTTGTTCATTTAAATCTTTTCTATACATGTGGGAGCCAGCGAGAGTAGAAAGCTTTATGAGTTTAAGCTTAGATTGTTTGTCATTCTCATGCATGCACTTTGAAAGGTATTTGGCATGTTTGTGTTTGTAAGTTAAAATCTTATTTGTCTTCTTAAGCATTTTCCCCCACCCGTACCTCCCTTTTTAAACCTGTTTGTTGCTGAAGTTTGAATTGTTTGACTTAGCACCTGGCAAAGGATCTGTGCATGTGTTAATACACTAGGTTAACTCTCAGCTCAGACTTCCAAAGATAAGAGCCCTTCAAGTCAAACTCAACGCTGTTATTACCCCTAGGAACATTGCCACCTAAACAAACAGAACTCACAAAAGCTGTCAGCCCAGCACTTTAGGAGTGAAATTTAACCTCAGGAAGTTGTGCGTTTGGTTGAGTTTGTCATGAAAAAGGGACGAGGCTCCAAACCTTAAGTTCATAGCACTGTCTCTTTCCCTTGTGGGTATTATGCCCAATAGCCATAAGTTGGATAGATGACATTAAACAGCATGAAATTCATCAAAGGACTTCATTTAAATGGGCTTGGGAAAGGCTGGGGGTAGGGGGGAATTCCATCCTGCAAGCTGAAGCCTGAAGATGTAAACATTTATTTCTCCAAACAGTAGGGATCACAGATAAAAGTTTGCATGAAATCAAGTGGATCAGTTAGCTTTTGCTGCATAACTCACATCTCCAGAGCTTTGAAGCTTCAAAAGAATTACTTTATTATCTCATGCTTCTGCAAGTACAGGTGGGGCTGAGCTCAGTGTGGTGGTCCCTATCTGGGCTGGACTGACCAATCCCAGCTGTCCACTCCTGCCTCTGCTGTCAACTTTGATTGTTGGTTGTGGGCTGTTTGATCTAAGATAGCCAAGTCAACCATGGGTGGTGTATCTCTCCATGTGATCTCCCAGCCTGATCCTTGCTCCCACAAAACGTCCACACCTCATCCATTTCTTTTTAATCTACCTATGTCTCTAAATTCCTATTTCAGCTTCCTTGTTCTGAATCATAGTAGAGTGTTCCTGGAGAGTGTTCTGCCTCTGGCTGGACTGAACAGGTTTTTTGAGACATGAAGTAGAAAATAAGCCAGTGTCGTCAGATTCCTCTTTAATAATCTCAAAGAATTGCATTCTTATGTGCATTGCAGTTATCAGACCCATATGCTGCCGGGAAGAGTTACTGCTTAAAAAAAAGAACAAATTAATTAATCAATAGTTGCACTGAAGGCACTGGTGAAAAATAAGGCTCCAAGAATCGATGAAATACCAGGTGAGATGTATTGACAAGTGGGTAAAACATCAGAAGTGTTCACTTGTCTATGCCAAGAAACCTAGAAGGCAGTTACAGACCAAAAACTGGAAAAGATCCCTGACAGTGCCCATTCAAAAAGAAAGTGGTTCAACAGGAGGTGTGGACTATTGAACAATATCATTAACATCCCACTCAAGTAAAGGTGTGCTGAAGATAATTGAAGTGGTTGGAGCCAGACATTTACAGGGAAAGGCTAACAATTTAAACGAGAGCCAGCAGAGGACATGAAACTAGGGCAAATGGTTGCTTGTGATACATGGATCTTGATCAAAAGCAAAGACCAGAGAGAAATTGAGACCCCATTACCATCCAGTGCATTCTGACTCATTGGTTTTATTTCTGAAGCTACACATCTGAACAGGAATAGACTGACTGCCTCATCTTTCTGTTACGGAGTTACTGGTGGATTTAAACCTCTAATTTTTTTTAGATTGTAAAAGCCCAATATGCAACAAACTATGTTCCCAGAGCTCCTTAGAAATACGTTTACTTGTGTTTTATGGATCACGTAAACACACACTTGACTTTGTGTGGATCGTAATTTCAGGTAACATTTCTCAGAATGGGAACTCCAGTATCATTAACGGTGTTCACCCTTGTTGAATATTTCGTAGACTGTCAGAACAGCAGATTATCCCAGCTGTCTTGCTTAGAGGTCTAGTGGGTTTGAACTGTTGACCTTTCAACTGGCAGCCCAAGTCTTAGCCTGTTGCAGTGTTATGAAGCCGTATGGGACAGTTCTCCTCTCTCCTGCAGGTTTGCAAAGAATTGGAATTCACTTGGTGGCAGTCAATTTGGCCAGAAGGATGAGTGACTATGTTTGGGGGTGAGGATTACAGCCTGAATATGCTTTAGAAATGAAGATGGCGAGGTTCCAGCTCATCTCTTTTAGACACAGAAAGGGGACCAGTCCCCTGCAGGAGGAAATCGGGCTTGGTAAAGTGGGGGACCAACGAAAAGGAAGACCCTCACCAAGATCTCCCCAGTGGTTGCAGTAATGGGCTCCAATTGAGGACCAGTGGTGAGGGTGACCCCAAAACAGACAGTGTTGTGATCTGTTGTATGTATGTCACTGTGAGAGCAGACCAACTTGATGTGTGTAACAACAATAATCCGTCAAAGGGTCAAAGGATTAAAACTGGATGGTTTTGTTACTGTAGAATGAGTATAAGGATCCAGGAGGGGTGGGAGAGGCTGGAAGCAGAGGCATGTGGATTTGCAGGGACAAGAGGGGATTAATCATTGGGTTGTACAGTTTGATGGATGGGGGGCTGAGGGAAATAGAAAGAATTTGTTCGAATTTGTATTGTTGTTGTTATGTGC
>NW_006399777.1:11910653-11954781 GCF_000299155.1 Elephantulus edwardii
TAAGGACCGGTCTCTCCTCACAACATGTCCAAAGTAAGTTAGACGGAGCCTCAGAATCCTTGCCTCCAAGGAGCCACCCGGTTTAACCCTCTCCAGGATGAATCTGTTTGTAAATACACTAGAGAAAAAGGGGAGAAAGCAAACCAAAAAAACCCCGTTACTGTAGAATGAGTATGAGGATCCAAGTGGGGTGGGGAGGGGTGTGGAAGCAAGGGGTGAGGTTGGAGGAATTAATCACGGGGTCATTCAATCTGATGAGTGAAGGGGTGAGGGAAATGTGAAGGGTCTGGTGTGAAAAACGATGTATTTGAATTTTGTAAATAAACTAGTATAAAAAATAATGTAAAATAGAATGTATACAGATGGTTGTATGAAATAGAGTATAAGTGAAAGATTATATAAAACAATGTATATGAATAAAATATAATGTCAAGGTAATATATGAAAATCAATAAAAATATGGGGGGGGAACCAAAAAACTGGATGGTTTCACCAGACGTTAATTGGTACTTTTATCCAATTTATTCTTTATTCTTTATTCTTACTGGCCATTTCTTTTCAGCCTTAGATAAACTCATTAGTCCTGCCAGGTTTGCCCTTCAAAACTTCATCCCGTGGCTAAATGTGGGCACCACCTGTCAACCCTGTGGCCACTGAAGAATCACCTTACTTTTCCTTCACCAATTACGCAAGATGCTCAGCGTGACTGATGGCCGCCTTCATCAAAATGAGATGTTTTACAGAGCTCTTTGGACAAGGCTCTTTGAGGTCTTCTGTAAAGCTTTCGTCTCACAGACTTCTGGCATTTTTCTAAGAGAGCCTATTCCTTGGAGAGGGACATCATGACTGGAAAGATGGAGGGTTAGCAAAAGAGAGGAAGACCCTTAGCCCGATGGATTGATACAGTGACTGTGGCAACGATCTGACGTGTGTCAGGAAGTGAGAGGATGGCACGGAACAGGACAGGGTTCAGATCTGTTCATGGGGTCACTAGGGGTTGTATCCAACTCGACAGCACCTGACAACAACATAGAGCCTGTTGGCACTTAGGAGGGAGACATACTATGCAAGGGTCACGGTTTGAAAGCAACCACTTAATCCTCATCAAACAGTAAATATCCAAAAGTGCACTGGAGTCCTCAAAGGTGACTGTGGTGAGCTAAACGGATACCTGTTTGTGCCACTAGTTCAGTTAATGAGAATTGTACAATAGCCTTCTAAATACATCATGACCAGCTGTGATGAGAGTTGTCAAAGAAGGTATGAAGAGGAAGAAGAGTTGTTGTTATGTGGCATCATGTCAACTATGGCTCATAGGGACCCGTGGACCACAGGTCTGATACCTGCTCTATCCTGTGCCATCCCCCCCCCCATCTCCAACATACGTGAGCACACTGTGAGAGTCACTGTGTCAATCTACCTTGTGTTGCTGCCTGTTTGCCGGCAATGAACAGTGACACCCTGATAAGCATAAGCACAACAAAGACACACCACTCCGGGAGCTGTTCAGATCCAGCTCAATTTTATCGGGCGCTGCAGCACACTTATATACAAACAAGTAAACGGGAAGACAGGATAGGGTGGGCTTGCAGACATGGGACATGCAGATTGGTTAGGAGAACCTCAGCCTCGTGTGGACCACTCCCAGCTCAACAGTCTTCCCAGGTGGCGAGCTTTCTCAAGCTGGTCTGGCTAAACACAGGGGAGCTTTCTCCGTATTAAAGGCCATTGAGAGGCTTGCACTTATCCAGAGCCAGGCGATCTGTCCTGGCAGAAGCCCTGCCCTCCTCCCCAACATTCCCCTCTTTATGCCAAACTTCCTCCTTTCCTAGCATGATGTCCCTTTCCAAGAAATGGCCCTTCCTAACAGCATGCGCCAAGTATATGAGATCCAGTTTCACCATCCTTGCCTCCAAGGGGTGCCCTGGCTGCGTTATCTCCAAGACATGTATTTGCTTGTGCTTTTGACAGTCCATGGGATCTTCAGCGCTCTTCTCCAATGCCACAGCTCAAAGGCATCAATTCTTCTTCTGTCATCCTTAGCCATTCTCCCGCTCCCAGATGCAGAACCAGCCACTGAGAAGAGAGAAGAGAATTTCAAATTGGGATTGTTGAGAATCAAGGAGTAGGTTGACTAAGAACGTACACTAGATGACCAGACCGTTAAAACTAGTGCTTATCAAGTCGCCACGCTTCCGGTTGACTCGGCTGTGGGATTCTTCTCCAGCAGGGCTTAGCTGCCCAGATGGAGGCTAAGAAATTGAAAAATTGGATGAATTCAGGGCTGGGCTCCCTGCCAGTTTTGAGGATTTGTATTTTATGAAGAAGGGGATCAGTGTGGCGTTGTAGGGGAGCTAATACAGCAAAAAACTGTGCTTACGGACTCAATCATTCACACATGGCCATGCGTCGTCTGCAAGATGCTCTGTAAATCCGGTAACCAGCACCACTGTATCACAGACATCGCAGGAGTATGAACCGTACTAGAGATAATGGGGGAGGCTCTTCTTAGGGAAGTTCTACCTGCTCCGGCCGCACTGTCACCTATGCCTGATTCCTTGAGGTCTCTGCTGACTCTCAGGAGCTCTAGTGGCCTAGTGGTAAGAAGCTACACTGCAATCGGAAGGGTACATGGTTTGAATCCACCAGCATCTCCATGGGAGAAGGATAGGCCCTCTCCTCTCCTGCTCTTGACTACCTCTGAAAACTCACTGGAGGGTCAGCTATGGGTCAATTCCAACTCAGTGGGGCACAACAACAACATTGCCCCTGCTTCACAAAACTTATGTGGGCCCTCTGATTAACTTAAGTCTCCAACTTGTCTCCATACTATATGGACCACCTTAATCTTTTCAATCTATATGCAGAATAAATTATCCAGGAGGCTGGGCTCTATGAGGAGGAATGTGGCATCAGGATTGGAGGAAGATCCATCAACGATCTGTGTTATACAGATGACACAACTCTGCTTGCAGAAACTGAGGAGGACCTGAAGCGCTTGCTGCAGAGGGTCAAGGACTGCAGCTTTCAATATGGATTGAAGCTCAATATCAAGAAAACAAAGATTCTCACCACTGGACCAATTGGCAGCATCATGATAGATGGTCAAAGAGATTGAGATTAGTGAGAGCTTCAGTTTGCTTGGCTCTGCAATCAACACTCTTGGTACCAGGAGCCAGGAAATTCAAAGATGAAGTGCACTGGGAAAGTCTTCTGTCAGAGACCTCTCCAAGGTACTGAGGAACAACAATGTCAGTCTGGAGACTAAGGTGCGCCTGATACAGGCCATGGTCTTTGCCATTACTTGCTATGCATCAGCGAGCTGGACAATGACTAGGGATGACAGAAGGAGAATTGATGTCCTTGAGCTGTGGTATTGGAGAATAGTGTTGAATATACCATGGACTGCTAGGAGAGCAAACAAGTTCATCATGGAGAGGGTGAAGCCAGGCTGCTCCTTGGAGTCAAGGATTCTGAAGTTCCATCTGACATACTTTGGACATGTTGCTAGGAGGGACCAGTCCTTGGAGAGGGACATCATGCTTGGGAGGGTGGAGGGACAGCGCAGGAGAAGACCCTCTATAAGGTGGTTTGATTCAGTGACTGGGGTAATGGGGATGGGTGTGTCAGAGACAGTGAGACTGGCAGAGGATAGAGGAGGGTTTAGGGCTGTTGTACATAGGGTCACTATGAGTCGGAAGTGACTTGATAGCACATAACAATAACAACAACAACAACAGTCTTCTACCACTTCTCTCTAAGGTTTCAGGTGCCAGTTGAGCTACACGTGGACACTCTGTTACTTGACAGTAATGAAATGTGGAATCAGCCAGATGTTACAGATGTGTGCATCTTGCCCTTGGATTTTTACTAACTTGATATTAGTGCATCGAACCTCCTCTTTTGCTGACCCCCTAACACCTTTCCAAGCATGATGTCCCTGTCCAAGGAGTGGCCTTTCCTGACCACATGCACAAAGTGTGTGAGATGAAGCTTCACTGTCCTTGACTCTAAGGAGTATTCTGAGCTCTCGTTGCATTTTCTCTAGGATACGTGTGTGTTTGGAATAAGAATGTTGGCAGAGACGCCCGGGCGTATCACTGATTTCTTAGGCCATGGTTTCTGTTTACTCTATCTTCAGTATTTCATATTTATGTGTGACACACAGACACCCATACGTCGTCATTCCTGCATTGTTTCTGCTTGTTTTATTCACTTTCTAACACTTGCCTTGGACAAATATCTAACTTGACTGTATCATCCCTAGAACTCATCGTATCTGAACCCACACTGTAAAGGGTTTATTAGATTTGCAAGAGCTCATATTTAAAAGAGCATGTCAGAAGTTGATACGCATTAAAAGGCATTTTTATACTGAAGCTTTAAGTCACATGTATAGTGCATATAAGTATTCGCCTGTATTAATATATTTTTACATTATCACATTACATCAGAATTGATATCTTAAAGTGTGATGTAAACATTGAGTGAGCAATACCATAAATATTTTCAATTTCATTTTATTGACTAGGATCATGTTTTGGTGTTCCCTAAATTTTATGGTGTGAGTACTGTAGTTTTGGGCAGATTGTATGTGTTGGCCTCTTATTGGGTTTCTTATTTGCTTGGCCTTGCTAGTTTCTTTGCAAGGAGCCTTTTAAGACTTGGCCGTTTGAGACAAGTTAGTAAAATAAAACAAAGTAATATCATTTCAATCTCTGACATAGGCATATTCATAATGCTGTTGCTGATGGTAAGTGCTGTCAAGTCAGCTGTGACTCACAGCGTCTCTACAAACAACAGCTCTGAACTTTGTCCTCTCCTGACAGAGCCCACCTCACTGTTTCTGACACATCTGACCGCATTGCCACAGTCACTGCGTCAATCCATCCCATCCAGGGTCTTCCTCTCCTTCGTTGACTTTCTACCCTTCCAAGCATGATGTACTCCTCCAAGGACTGGTGTTTTACAGTAATCTGAAAGTGAATGAACAAGTAGTGATCATAACCTCAAGTCCTCTGGCTTACAGAAGCGGCAGAGAACATGTGACAGGATTTGCAGGTGGTAGAACAGGAGCGTCAATCGCATTGATGGTGGTGGTGGTGTTGTTAGTTGCCATCATGCTACCTCTAACTTAGAGTGACCCAAAGTGCGAGGCAAGGAAGTGCTTCCTGCCCTGCACCACCTTCAGTCATTGGCTTCCTCAAGTCTGTTGTTGCATCTGCTGTGTATTTTCTGCATCTCCCAACCTCAGAGACTTGTCCTTCTGGTTTTTACGGGACAGCATTCTATTGTGATACCATAGCTAAGTTTAGGAAGTAGATTTTCTAGCCCTTCTCCCTAGTCTTCTTTGGTCTAGATGTACAGCTTAAACCTAGCCACCTTCAATGCTTGCTGGTATTAGAAATAGCATAACCTATTTGCTTGGCCCTACAATCAACACTCTTGGCACCAGCAGCCAGGAAATTAAAACACATATTGCATTGGGAAAGCCTGCTGTCAGGGACCTCTTCAAGGTACTGAGGAGCAACGATGTCATTCTGGAGACTAAGGTGCACCCGATACAGGCCATGGTCTTTGCCATTACTTGCTGTGCATCAGAGAACTGGACAATGTCAAGGGATGATAGAAGGAGAATTGATGCCTTTGAGCTGTGGTGCTGGAGAAGAGTATTTTCTATACCATGGACTGCTAGGAGAACAAACAAGTTCGTCCGGGAGAGGGTGAAGCCAGACTGCTCCTTGGAGGCAAGGATTCTGAAGCTGCATCCGACATACTTTGGACATGTTGCAAGGAGGGACCAGTCTTTGGAGAGGGATGGCATGCTTGGGAGGGTGGAGGGACAGCGCAGGAGAGGAAGACCCTCAGTGAGATGGATTGATTCAGTGACTGGGGTAATGGGGGTAGGTGTGTTGAGACAGTGAGGTTGGCACAGGATAGAGCAAGTATTAAGGCTGTTGTACATAGGGTCGGTCGCTATGAGTCACAGGTGACTCGATGGCACATAACAACAACAACAACAACAACAAAAATCTAATGGCATTAGAAACTCAACAATGCACGGGCAACCACAGTAGGACAAATGAAGAAACAAGTGGTGTATTTACATATCAGTAAAGATTCATTTTCCCCCCTCATTTGTTTTGGAGTAAAAATCAGTATAAATAGTTTTAAATTTTTCTTCCTAAATTTCAATAGATTATTGTTGCTGTTCGGCTCCATCTAGTTGACTGTCACTCATGTTGTTGTTGTTGTGCGCTATCAAGTGGGAACTGACCCATAGCTGACCTTCCGGGGGATTTCAGAGGCAGTGAATCACACAGGAGGAGACTGCCCATCTTTATTCCACAGAGCAGCTGGTGGATTCGAACTGCATGCCTTTGGGCTCACAGCTTCTTACCACTAGGCCACCAGAGCTCCTCAACTCTAACTTGTAAGAACCTCATACATAACAGATCAAACTCTCGCCAGTCTGTGCAATCCTCACCTTCTGTGCTGTCTTTAAACCCATTGTTGCAGTCATTGGGTCAACCCATGTCTTTGAGGATATTCTTTTCCTTTGCTTTCCCTCCCTCTTGATGGGAGTTTTCCATGCTTGACGTCCCTCTCCAGTGACTGGTTCCTCCTAATGGTATGTAGAGAGTACGTGTAACAGAGTGTCCCCATCCTAAACCCTACAAGGGACCCTGCCTGTACGCCTTCCTGTTGGTTTGATTCAAGTGATGACCAATGACAGAAGAACCGATGCCTATGAGTTGTGGTGCTGGAGAAGAGTGTTGATTATAACATAGATTGCCAAGAAAACAAACAAATCTCTCCTGGAGTGGGTGAAATCAAGTCCCTCCTTGGAGACAAGGATTTTGAAGGTCTGTATGACATACTTTGGGCATGTGGCCAGGAGGGACCGGTTCTAGGACATCACGCTTGGAAGGGTGGAGGAACAATGCAGGAGAGGAAGAACCCGAATGAGATGTAACTGGCGTAATGAGGGGAGGTGTGTCAGAGACAGTGAGACTGGCTCAAGATAGAGCACGATTCAGAACTATTGTGCATAAGAGTCGGAGTCCACTCAACAGCACATAACAACAACACTGTCATAGAGTCAGAACCAACTCATAGCAGACCCTCCAGCAATCTCCAGGGGCTGTAAATCTTACAGAAGGAGAATGTCCGACCTTCTCCCCTCAGGCCAGTGGTCAAGTCACAACTTTGGGTCAGCAACACAGTCACATCCAGACCACAGCGCCCGAGCTCCCAGGCCTCAGTGTGGTTAAGTGCCTTCCAGTCGGAAGCGACTCATCAGTGACCCTCCAGGGACTTGTCAGAGGCGGTAAAGTGAATGGTAGGAGGTTGCTCCTTTCTTCTTATGAGGCAGATGATGGGTTCAAACTGCTCGCCTTTGGGTTAACAGTGCATCTCCTTATCCACTCGGCCACCACAGATCCATGTCCAGGCCTTTAGTGATTCTCAAACTTGACAGTGATCAGAAATACAGAGAGTGTGCTCGCTTGTGGATTGCTGGGCCCACAGAGTTCCTGGCTCTGGTGGTGAGGGGTAGGGCCTGAGACTCTCCTTCACTCACGGGTCCCCAAGGGATGGTGCTGCCCCAAGAGGGGAACACATGCTTTGGGAAGCATCACAACACATCGTCTCTTTTTCCCCCCCCCCTTTTATTTTTTATTATTTTTCATTTTAATGAAAGTACAGAGATTTTAGATTTCCATTCATGCATTGTAGCACTTTTCTCCTTGTCCAACCTCTCTCCCACCAGTTCCCTCTTCTCTTTGAAAAGTAAAAAAAAAAAATTTCATTGTTATATGATCCCTCCCCCCAAGTCCACTCCACTGTGCAGCCTTCGTTCTAGACTCCTGTCATGACAATAATACCTAATCACATATCCCTTTTAAACAGTTCTCTCCACCATCTGTTTCAGTGCAGTATACATTATTTGTCCCCCATTTCTCAGTCTCCCCTCAACTCTGATGTCAGTCCGGTGGTTTTTTGTTGTTGTTGTTGTTTTTAAATTTAAATTTATTATTCATTTCAGTAAAAATTTACAGAGACTTTGGATTTCCATTCATTCATTGTTGCACTTTTCTCCCCTCCCACCCTTCCCCCCTAGTACACTCCCCTCTTGGAAAAGTAAAAGAAAAGTTCTTTCATTGTTTTACAAACCCTCCCCCAGGTCCACTCCACCATGTAGCCTTCGCTCTAGATAGACTCCTGTCATGACAAAAATACCTAATCACATATCCCTTTTAAACAGTTTTCTCCCTCATCTGTTTCAATGCAGTATACATTATTTATCCCATCTTTCTCAGTCTCCCCCAACCCCAAAGGTCAGTCCTGTTTTACAATAATGGCACTATGCAGTATTTGTCCTTTTGTGACTGAAATATCTCACTCAGCATAATATCCTCCAGAGTCACCCATTTTGAATAATATTGCATGTGTTCCTTGTTTTTCAATGCAGCGTAGTATTGCATTGTGTGAATATACCACAGCTTCTCTATCCATTCATTTGTTGATGGGCACCAATGCTGTTTTACAATAATGGCACTATGCAGTATTTGTCCTTTTGTGACTGAAATATCTCACTCAGCATAATATCCTCCAGGGTCACTCATTTTGTACAATATTTCATGAGTTCCTTGTTTTTCAATGCAGCATAGTATTCCATTGTGACAATACATAATCTTGAAGACTTTCTCCACTATACACACCTTCCCCCAGACCTTCAGGCTCCATGGCGCATGCCAAGAACATGCTGAGCTAGAAGGGGTGTCCGTTTTCTATTATCTGTGCACTTGGTGAGTTCCCCTCCAGTCCCCACCCACTGCCGTTCGCCCTCTAGGGAGGGACAGGCCAGGACAGGGGAAGGATGGAACATCCTCCCTGGGAGCAGCTGACACTTTGTGGTACCTGGTGAATTCCCAGCCTCAGCATGTTTTCCCTGGCTGGATTAATCGCTTTGCTTTTCCTTTTCCGTTGCATGAAGCCAGGCAGATTTGTCCCCTCCTTCTGGACAAGACCTCGTGCCAGCACTTTCTGAGGGTGGCCAGCAAGTGGCCGCTGCATGTGGGTGATAGCGTTGTCAGGAATAGCGAGGCAGAGCCCTGTCACGGTGGCGGGGAAATGCAAGTGGAGGTCAATTCTAGTTCAGTTTCCTACCTGCAGAGTTATGGCAGGGCGTCAGCCTGGCCCGCACGAGATGATCGGTCAGCAGAAACGTCTTCTTATCTTCTTAATAGCCGACAACTCTATTTTTAAGCCTCAAGTCAGAACATATTTTTCCCCCTTTTTGAAATCCGGCAATCCAGGTCCTTCAGTAAAATATTTTAAAGTCAAAGGAAGATATCAACACAGAAGATATCAACATAAGTATAAACAACAACAAAAATCCCAAGCCAAAGCTGTGCATGACTTGTTTTGGCTATTATATTATATTATATTATATAAATAGATTTAAATCTGTAAATCTCAGACACATAGAACTCACTCAGTACTCAACATTTTATATTGAGGCAATGTGTATTTTATTGCTGTCCATCCCCACCCCAAATGGAATATCAAACCCCAAGAGGACCCATTCTGTCCCTTCTGCTTAGGTCACCTGTTGTTGAGTGACAAAACTATCCCCCAATTTATTGGTTTAGCACCACAGTTTGGTCAGCTCCTGCCGAGAACAGCTTCTCTCCACTTTAAATAGGCTCACCAAGGCAGCACTGCCTGCATGTTTTAGTTATTATTTTATTGTAGTTTAGGAGAAGGTTTGCAAAGCAAATTGGGCTTCCTGTCTAGCAATGTGTATACATTATCTTTGTGACATTAACTACAGCCCCTTCAATGTGACAACGCTCGTCCTGTTTCCTCCTCAAGTATCTCATGTTCCTATGTCCTCTCCTGCCCTTTCTTCATTCCAAGCTTTGTTCTGGGACCGACACTGTATGTTTGGTCTCACTTGGTTCGTTGTTGCTTTCTAGTGTCATTACTGACTTTAGAGTCCTGTCTGGTGTTTGCCAGGGAGGGTACAGCTTCCAGGTTGGTGGATGTCTAAGGGCCACAGTCTCCAGGATTCCTCTAATCTCTCTCTGCCTTCTTAACTCCAGACTGAAGAGACCAGGAGTCATAAAGCTCTGGCTTTATGAGCGTTGCTGACACGTTGGTACAAGCCCCTCAGTTGTCTTACAGCCTCTCCAAGACTGACTTGGGCTTCTCATGACAGCGGTGGGCCTCAGAGGAGTGGGGCTTCTTACAAGGCATCTGGCTTCTGGAACCCTTATTCACTGTGGGTGGGAGTGCAAAATGGTGCAACCACTATGGAAGATTATATGGTGCTTTCTCAAAAAGTTGCAAACAGAAATACCATTTCGCCCAGCAATTCCACTACTTGGAATATATCCTAAAGAAACCATAACTGCCACCCAAGCAGATATATACACACCCATGTTTATTGCTGCTTTGTTCACAATAGCAAAGAGTTGGAAACAATCCAAAGTGCCCATCAAAAAATGAATGGCTAGAGAAGCTCTGGTATATTCACATAATGGAATATTATACTGCATTGAAAAACAAGAAACTTGTGAAATATTGTACAAAATGGGTGACCATGAAGGACATTATGCTGACTGAAATATCTCAGTTACAAAAGGACAAATATTGCATAGGGCCACTGCTGTAAAATGGGACTGACATCGGGGTTGAGGTGGGACTGAGAAAGAGGGGATAAATTAGGTATACTGCATTGAAACAGATGAGGGAGAACTGTTTAAAAGGGATATATGATTAGCTATTATTATCATGACAGGAATCCAGAATGAAGGCTGCACAGTGGAATGGACTTGGGGGGAGGGATTGTATAACAATGAACGATTTTTTTTTAATTTTTTTTTTTTTTACTTTTCAAAGAGAAGAGCGAATTGGGGTAGGGGGCAGGGAGAAAAGTACAACAATAAATGAATGGAAATTTTTAAAAATCTGGAAACTTTCATTAAAATCATTTTTTTTTAATTCCTATGAAATTTTTTAAAAAAAAACAAAGCAAAACAAGGCACCCGGGTTCTCCAAGGCAAATGCTTGTGGCTCCAACCAGGACCTGCCACTGTGTCACTTCTATGACCCTCTGTTGCTTCATGTAAACTGCAGGGGGGCCAGCCCAGATTCCAGGGAGAAGAATCAAAACAAATGCCTGCCCGGTGGCGTGTGTCTCTGCAGGCCACCGCAGTCACTGGACATCCGGCTTTTCTCCCGCTACTGAAAGGCTCTGGGGTGTTGAGCACCACAGTCGGGTGAGCTCCTTATGAGCCGAGGTGGGGTGTCACCTCAGGTGGGCACCAGTGTCTTCCCAAAGAGAAGAGGGTTTGATTTCTTTGAGGCTTTAAGAGGGAGGTATCCAAGTCTGGGGACAAGTATCTGCTTAACAAGTTGTTGTTGTTGTGTACTTTCGATCTGGTTTGAGCTAGAACTGACCCACAGCTGACGTTCGGTGACAGGTTAGCAGAGACAATGAGCACACGAGAGGAGATTGACCACCTTCTTCCCGCAGAGCAGTGGGTGGATTCGAACCATGTATCTTTGCAGTGATGCTGCTCCCTTCCTTACCACTAAGCCACCAGAGTCTTAACATCCAGACTAAACACTCTTCTAATGATTCTTTCTGCCTATTTTCTTGTTGTTGTGCATAGCACTCATGTAGCACTCGGTACTCACACCATGTATTGAGTCAGTGTTTATTTCATTGCTGTCCATCCCCCACCCCTTCAAGTGGAAAATCAGACTCCAAGAGGAGGCATTCCGTCCCTTGTGCTTTCTGCTGTGTGCCTAGCTTCCAGAAGGTTCCATCCTGCCACCCGGAAGATGTTGCATAAACAGCTGTCAAGTTATTGGACACATATATTGCATATTTGAGAAATACACAAGGCAAACATAATAACAACTAAAATAAACTGCTCTGAACAGAGGGCTGGTGGCTGGGATTCTGGTCCCCTCCATGGCCTCGGGCTGCCCACTCTCTGGCTTCCTGTGCTGTGTCCCCTCTGCTCTTTCCCAGCGTGTCATTGTTGCGAGGTGTCAGTGGGCCTCAATCTCCTGTTGAGAAGGGTTTTCTGTGGAACCTCCCGCCCCTTTATTTGCCCAATTATACTTTGTGCTCCCGGTTTCCAAACACAGAGACGGAGAAATGTGAACTTGGCTTTATCTAATGCCGGGTTTTCTGAAGGGCCAAGCCTCTGGTACAATGCTGTATCATTTCTTATTAAAGCGTGCATAACCTTCTCATTGCTGAAGCTGGGTAGTGAGCTCAGCCATTCATTCCTAAAAGAAGCTTAAGCAGATAGGTTTTCATCGTGTTCTACTTCTCACTGGGACATGGGAAAGCATTTCCATTCTCTCCTTCCCCTTCTCTCTCTTCTAACCTATGTATTTTTTTCCTTTCTGTACCTTTTGCTCCCAAACATCTCCTTGGAAAACTAGTTGTTATTGGTTAGAATCAAGGTCCCTGCTCTGTGCCTGCTCATTTGCTGTTTTGATTGTTTATTGATCAGAGAAAACAAATTCTATTTCCTTAATGAATTGGACACACTTGTGTTGGATATGGTGACAGGTCACCTGGAGCTGTCCCCTGGTGGGGGAGGGCTCTTCTGTGAAGCTAGGTCTGTTATTACCTGAGGAGTCTTTACCTCAAACTTGCAAGTCCTGGCCCTTCACAGAGTGATCCTAGGGGCTGTTTTAAAGAGATAAAAGGTATTTACATATCTTCAAAAAGCTCAAGAAGTTGCCTCTAAAGCAGGTTTTCAACATTTCTATCAGATTGTGTCCTGGATTTTTGCTCCATGTCTCTGGATTTTCCTTGCCCATCCTCCAACACCTCTTTGCCCACCTACACCTCCAGTCTTCCTCCCTTTTGCCTTCACAGCTCAGCCTGTGTCACTACCTTAGACGTCCTCCCCCTGGGGTCCCAGGCTGGTGTGGGCCAAGGAGCGAAGAGTGTCCTTTGAGACCATTTCATGCGAGTGTTTTTTCTGAGGATGCTGCTTTTAATGGAAGCTTTGAAACAGGCTGAGACATTTCAGATCCTAGACCTAAAGGTGCTGGATTATTGTGTGTGTGCTTGAAGTCCTGAGAGGCCGTGAGTGCCCTGCAGGGGTCATGCCTCAATGTGAATGGGAACCCTCTTCTCCTAACCCAGAAAACAGGTGTGAGCTGGTGAAGTCAGAGTCCAGGGTTGAGAACTGAACTCCAAACTCCACACAGTGCAAAGCCCCTGGCAGGAGATGGGGTGTCAGCAAAAGAGAGTGAATCCAGTCCCCTTGGTAATCCTTTGTCTTCGGCCTCTGGCAGAATCCCTGCCCTCCCCATGTGAGCTTGTCCCCAGGCTCAGAAAATGAAAAGACAACAATCCCAGAGACTCCTGGGTTTAGGAATGGTCTGGAGGCCTCTGGAAGTATCCCAGAAAATCATCTAAACCCACATGTTTATATTCTCGTCTCATCTTTGACAAGCAAGTCTGTCTTTAGCATTATTCTTGTCTCAGATTTCACTGGACTCATCTGCCCCGTCTCTTCATCTCCCACGAGCTTGGCTCAGTCTAGGCCGGGGCTGAGATCCCTGGTTCACAGGACCACTATGAGTCACGCTCGCCCGCACGTAACCACAATCTGCCCCGATTTTTAAGGAATATTTTCCTTTATTGTCTCTTACTTTCTGTCCTTTGATTGAAGGTTAGTAACTAATTAGATTACTGCTCATGTCTCTCAAAACTAACCCATTAAATGTTGTTGTTGTGTGACATCAAGTTGTAGATGACTCATAGCGACCCTATGAATGAAAGGCCTGAGCACTGTTCATAGGATTTCCGGAGGCAAGCCTTTTCAGAAGTGGATGCTGTTCCTGCTTCCAAGCTTGTTTTAATCGGGGAGCTCCACCAAACACTGTCCGCCATGGGGAACCATTATCACATTTCGCACATCAGCGTCACAGTGTTTAGCATCACAGTAACTGCAAGTTACTTCTGTACAGCAAATGGACAGCCCAGTGCTAGACCACTTAGAAGAATGTTTGGCAGAAAAGCAATTTGAACCAGGCCTGAGGGCCACAGATTAAAACCACCCACCTTGGGTTTGTTAGCATAACTTTCTGTCCACTAGGCCAACAGAGCTCTCTCTATGTAGTTGTTGTTGTTGTTGTTCAGTGCCGTTGAGTTGTAGATGACTCGTAGTGACCCTATAAATGAAAGGCCTGAGCACTGTTCATACACAGAGTTTCCGGAGGCAAGTCATTTCAGAAGTGGATGCCACTCTTCCTGCTTCCAGGCTTGTTTTAATCGGGAAGCTCCAGCAAACACTGAATGGTAGCCAGACAAAATTATCAGGGAGCACTGAACAGGACCCAGTCAACTTTACAGACCCTCAGATTCCATGATTTATTGCATTCATTTCATGAACATATAAAATAATCTCTCCTTCCTTTCAGTCTCTCTGTTGGACTGTGTCTGAGGAGAATATGGAAGTCAAGCATTGCAGAGACTTGGATTCCGGATGTGGGTTTGTAATGTTTAAACCTTACCACCTTTAGACGTCCCCTTAACTTTCCTAAGACTCTATCTTCTTCTCTGTCTAATGGGAATAATCACCCCAACCCTATTGTTATCATCATTGACAAAGTGAGAAACAGAAGCTTTTGTCTACACGGTAAGCGCTCATTGGACACCAAGTGGTATGTGAGGCGCACAGGATACAAAACTAACGATGGAAGTGATCAGTCAGGGGAAGGGTCATTCGAATCATGACCGCCAACTCCTCTGATTTTCAAAGTGCAGAGCCGTGATAACCTGCTCCACACACTGGCCTTTATGGTTCATTCAGCTGTCATCAACGCTCAAGGGTATAACTGACATCAGCAGGCAGGACACCCAGCGCTGATCCTCCAGCAAGGTGCCGGCTCTCCTGGGCACAATCTGTGTCGAATCAGTCACCTGTCACCGTACCACACAGCCTGCCGCGTGGTAGGGTCTCTGTGGAAACACCTCAAATTAGGAACAAGCTGTGAATGAGTGGATGAATGAGGCCGTTTTACCTAGTACCCTTTACACTTGCGTCCTGTGTTGGGCAGCATCACCTGGCATCTCTGTGCGAGACTTCCTTCTTCCCTGCTGCATTTTTATTTCCAGTGAGTTTGCACTGGAAAGAGGTTTCCTCTTCACTTATTAGACTTAACTGTTTCCTTCGTTGCCACTTTCTGTCTGCCTGCCTGCTGCGTCTTGCTGTCTGTGTGTGACTTCGAGTCAGAACTGAGTGACAGCTCACCCTCCAGCCCGTTTCCCGATGCTGTAAATCATATGCGATGAGATTGTCTTTCTCCGGTAGAGCAGCTGGTGGATTCAAACCGCGTGCCTTGGGATTGCCAGTGCAAGTTCTTATCCATTAGGCCACTAGAGCTCCTTGTTGTTGTTGTTGTTGTTGTTAAGTGCCGTCGAGTCGCAGGCAACTCATAGCGACCCTATGAAGGAGAGTCCTCAACGCTTGGGTGCCTTTCATCCTCTCTCCAGGTTCATAGGGTTTCCGGAGACAAGCTATTATGGAAGTGGATGCCACTCCTCCTTCCAAGCTTGTTTTCGTCAGGGAGCTCCACCCCACTCTCTGTCCGCATTGGGTAGCCAACCATTAAAGCATTTGACACATCAGTGTCACAGTGTTCAGCCTCACAGCAACCACAAGTGACCGCGGTACAGCAACTTGTACACCAGGGCTATACGACCTAGAGGAATGTCTGAACAAAAACAATGAAAGACAGGCCCGAGGGCCGCAGATTAAAAGTCACCCACCTTTGGCTTGGTAGCATCACTTTCTGTCCACTGGGCCAGCTGATCTCTCTCTCGAAGTTGATATTATTGTTGGTAAGTGCCATCGAGTGGCAGGCAACTCATAACGACCCTATCCAGGAAACCCTCTGAACCTGGAGAGAGGATGAAAGGCAGCTCCCTAGGTTAGTAAACAATAAGCTGACTGCTCATTTCTCTCACAACCAACCCATGTAATGTTAGTCCGTTAACAAAAATCACTGTGGAGAGGCTTCCTTTTCTCGGTAGTAGAGCCAGAAATGTTTGTGACAAGGCAGAGTCACCTATGCTGAACTTCATGTGATTCTGTGACTCTCCGGTTCTGTCATTGCTGGTCATTGGCATGGTGATTCTTGGTGGCCTCACTTACGACCATAGAATTGTTCCACATGGTTCCTAAGCCTTTGATCTTTTGTAAAGAGGGGATTCCCACTCATAGCTTGTAAAGTTCCTCTGGAGTAATCCAGACCAGCCATTGTCAGCAGCCACCATAGCTCGGTTTTCATACTTCTTTTTCCTAAATTTCCTACTTTGGCTCGGTCATCACAGGGAGGCTGAAATCTTTGGCCGAGCAGCCTTTGACTCCATTGTACACAATCGGCCCAGCCTTTGAGTAGTTCTATGTTATGATATTAAGCCATCTATGGAATTCCATTAGGACCCCAAACATAACATTTCTGAGCATAGAAAAAGAAGATGTTTCTGAATCCTCTGAAATAAAATACACCGTATTACAATAGGCTTACGCACTTTTTGGAGTAATCTATTAATCGCTTACATTCTCAAAGGAATCCCTGCCCCTTCCCCAATAAAGAGGGGAAGGATGATGGGCAAGAAAAAAGCTAGCCTATCTCGAGAATGTGATTCCTGATGACTAACACATTTGTCTAACCCCAGCACTGCCATGGAGCAGTAACAAAAATGTGGCCCTCCACACTGCCCGGCTGCAGATTGCAAATTAGACAAGTCTATCATGTGACTCATGCAACTTTCTCATGCTTTTGACTCCAATAATCAGGAAAATCCCAGGGCGCGTTTTCATGCTTCTGAAGACAGTAATCAGGAAAATCCTCGAGGAGACTGTGGTTTTAAAGGATGCTAAATCAGGTTATGATTGTGTGCAGCCCGACGGTATGTTTTTCCTCTCTGGAATTTCCTCTCCGGGGTCGTCTGGACTTCTCCTTTCCAAAGCTTGGATCAACATCCTCTTGGACCCAGAAGTGTAAGCTGCTCATTTCATTTATGTTCTTTTGGACAAAGGAGAAATTAGATTATCGCAAGACATGGAAGACTTTGCCAGGGTCAGAACTAACAGGATTACGAGTCTCTCTTATCAAATGGTGTTGGAACTGACAGTAGAGCTTTCTGGTCTCCCCTCGGTACTTGCCTTCCTGCTACGCTGTGTCGACGTGATGCATCTGCTTTACCGATTCTGAGCTAAATGCCCCATTTGTTTGGGTGTTTCCTTTTTTGTGCTGAATTTATTGAGGTCCTACCTAGGCAACAAATATAGGGAATGTGGAGATTGTTGTTGTTGCTGTTAGGAGCTGTCAAGTCAAGCACGATCTACAGTGACCCTAGTGGCATCCACTTCCGTAAGAGCTTGCCTCTGGAAAAACCTATGAACCTGGAGAAAGGATGAAAGTTTTACAGGTGTTCAGGACTTTCGTTCATAGGGTTGCTAAGAGTCGCCTGCGACGCGACGGCACTTAAAAACAACAATAACGAACAACAGCCCTGAACCCTGTCCGAACTTGCACCATTCACACCATCCCTGGCACACCTGAGCTCACTGCTGCACTCATTGTGTCTGCCCACCTCATTGAGGATCTTTCTCTCTTCCATGGACCCTCCATTTCTCTGAGTATGATGTCCCTTCCCAAGGAATAGCTTCTCCTAGCAACGTGCTCAGATTACGAGAGACGAAGCCAGTGATATTTAAAACCAGCCAGTGTTTATGCATTGAACAAGCAGATAGGTCTTCTAAAGGGTGCAGCCAGAGTGCTCTTTGGAGGCAAGAATGATGTGGCTTTGCCTCACGTACTATGGGCATGTTGCTAGGAGAAGAACATGATGTTAGGAAGGGGAGAGGGTCAGTGAAGGAGTGGAAGTCCCTTGACCAGGTGGATTGACATGGTGACTGGCACAGTGGGCTCTTGTGTGTCAGGAAGTGTGAGGATGGCACAGGATAGGACAGGGTTCAGATCTTTTGTTCGTAAGTCGTGCTCGATTCAGTGGCACCTGACAACAACAACAACAACAGGGATTACGCTGTTTCTCAACTGTTGAAAGACCCTCTGTGGTAGTAGTGTTTGTGAAATGGTGAAAGTGGAAGTTTTAAACCTTACAAACGAATCACAAATAGCCTTCCTCCCCCATTTCCATCTGGCAGGAGATATAGTAACCATGATGATATGTTTGAAATGTCGACTGTCAGTGTTTGAATCCCAGCTCCAGCCCTGTCTCTCATGAGCTGTGTGACTTTGAGCAGGTTGGAGGACATCTCATGCCCACGTCTTCACCAGGGGAACAGAAACAGACTCCGGGGGTCGTTGTTTCACATAGCTCTTCTTTCTCACAGTTGTTGTTGTTGTTGTTCTGTGCCGTCGAGTTGCTTGTTACTCATAGCGACCCTATATACAACAACCCTAAACTCTGCTCTGTCCTGTGCCAATCACACCGTCTCTGACACTCCCATCCCAATTATCCCAGTCACTGACTCAATCCACCTCATAGAGGGCCTTCCTCTCCTGCGCTGTCCCTCCACCCTCCCAAGCATGATATCCTTCTCCAAGGACCAGTCTCTCCTCACACCATGTCCAAAGTATGTCAGACGGAGCCTCAGAATCCTTGCCTCCAAGGAGCCACCCGGTTTAACCCTTTCTAGGACAAATCTGTTTGTTTTCCTAGCAGTCCATGGTATTCTCAATACTCTTCTCCAGCACCACAGCTCAAAGGCATCAATTCTCCTTCTATCCTCCTTGGTCATTGTCCAACTCTCTGATGCATAACAGGTGATTGTGAAGACCATAGCCTGTATCAGACGCACCTTAGTCTCCAGAGAGACTCCATTGCTCTTCAGTACTTTGGAGAGGTCCCTAACAGCAGACTTTCCCATGCAATGCACCTTTTAATTTCCTGGCTGCTGGTGCCAAGACTGTTGACTCTCAGTAACAGTAAGATCTGTAGCAGGGAGATTTGAACCACAGTCCTTTGGATTGACAATGCACCTCCTCCTGTCTAAGCCACAAGAACCGGTAAATCATATCCTAAGCCTCAGAAAACGATACTTGGGCTGACACAGAAAAGAGTCATTTTATTTGCCTTCTGGTATGATCACCCTCTTTTTCTATGAGATTCATCATTAATTTTTCTTAAATTTTATCCATTTCAATGAACATTTACAGAGATTTTGGATTTCCATTCATTGTTGCACATTTCTCCCTGCCCCCCTCCCTGCCCCAGTGAAATTCATCATTAATTTTTAAGAAAAGAAAGTTAAACAAGAAATTAGGACACTCGCTTTTGTAACCATTATGCAGTTAAATGTTCAATATAAGGCTGAGAATTATTATTATTTTTTTTTAGTTAAAATAGCCTCAATTTGCAAGTTAGTAGAAAAGGAGTTATGGTGGAGATTGCCACTAACTGCAAGTTCTCCTTATCGATATTTATTCTGATCATATCTCGTTTTGAGCTGAATGAATGAACCTATTCAAGTGTGTCTCCAGTAGTTTTGATGATCGAACAAAGCCTTTCTGAGTTTTTCCAGATAAAGTATTTGTGGCATTTTAGAAGCTTCTCCTCTCATTTATTCATCCTCTAGATGAGAAACTTGAGGCTTACACAAGTAACAAAGAGCACACAGCTAGTGAGAGCTGAACAGAAGGACTCATTTTCCAAGAAATTCTAAGAATGGAAGGAAAAAATCTGAAGTTTGCCTTTTCCCTTTATTTTCTGCGTTATTTGCAGTAAATATTTATAGTGCTTTACGAATAGCCTATTTTAGAGACTATTTTGTAGAGAAAATTGCCTTCATAGTAATTTAACTAAAGAGAAATTGAAAAGTGCTTGGATTTGATAGCTAAGGATAAGTAGAAAGGAAAAAAAAAACACTGAATGGTTAAGTTTAATATCTCTACAGATCTTAACAGAAAAGTGAAAATCTCATGGAGAATGGCAAATAAGTTAGGGTGCGATGTAGCATCGAGTCAAACAGACTCAAAACTAACCCTCTAGCAGGCTTGCAGAGGAGATAGTCCATGTTTCTCCTTGAGGAGCAATGTTGAATTTGAGCCTTCAATATGGATTGAAGTTCAGTATCAAGAAGACAAACATTCTCACCACTGGACCAATTGGCAGCATCAGGATGGATGGTGAAGAGATTGAGATTGTACACAGCTTTAGTTTCCTTGGCTCCACAGTTAATACTCTTGGCACCAGTAGCCAGGAAATTAAAACACGTGTTGCTATGGGAAAGTCTGCTGTAAGGGACCTCTCCAAAGTACTGAAGAGCAATGGTGTCACTCTGGAGACTGATGCAGGCCATGATCTTTGCGATCACTTATTATCCGTCAGAGAGTTGGACAATGACTATGGAGGATAGAAGGAGAATTGATGCCTTTGAGCTATGGTGCTGGAGAAGAGTATTGAGGGTACCATGGAAGACCCTCTAGGACGTGGATTGATTCAGTGACTGGGGTAATTGGGTTGGGTGTGTCGGAGACAGTGCGATTGACACAGGACAGAGCAGAGTTTAGGGCTGTTGTACATAGGGTCGCTATGAGTCACAAGCAACTCGATGGCACATAACAACAACAACAACAACATCTATGGGTTGGCAATGGAGCTCCTTACCACTTAAGCTAAACACAGCTTGTTCAGCCTTTTCTGGTTCTGACTTGACTGTACACAACAACAACAACAACAGTTAACAAAATCCAAACCCACTGTGTTAGCTCTGGACCACCAACAGGTTTCTAAGGCTGCAAATCTTCACTCAGACACACAGTTCCTCATTTTTTTCCCCCCACAGAGCAACGGGTTGATTAGAACCTCTGACCTCTCCGTTTGCAGTCCAACGTTCAACACCACCAGGTCTCCATAAATAATTAACAGTGCAGAACGAAATTATTCACAGTTCCTAAATGTTGGTCAAAAACTCCTTACAAAGGCTTACTTCTGTGAGGTGGGATTATTCTTATTAACCTACACTGAGTTCTTCGATTGCTTACATGTGTCAAGACTCGGGGACTGCCGATGAACTCTCTCTGGGACAGACTGAATAGGTTCTTTAAGGCTCTCGAGTGAGAGTGTTTCCTTAATAGCATCCACACATTTGAAATAGGTCACGGAACTCATATTACCTCACAAGGTAAGCAGATTAAGACCACAGTGATGAACATATGGTGAGGCCAAAATTTGGCCATGCTTGAGTTTTTGGCCAACAAAACCTCAGGATTGTAACAGCGAACTGAATATTATGAAGAAATTTGGGTTGAGGGAGGGAGAGGAGAGGATTACCTTCAGTCAGGCAACCTGTCTCGTACTTTCTTCATGCCAGTCAAGCGTTCACCATCTCTTTCTTGTTAATCTAAACATGTCAATCTAGGGATCTAAAGAGCTTATCTCTAGTATCTCATCAGGTTAGAATAAGTACCGGAAAGAGTGAAAGACTGACATATTTAATCAATGTTTGCTGGGAGAAAAATTGGGTCTTCACCTTTTTTATCCAGCGCGTCGTTTTAGTAGACAGTTCCAAAGTCTGGTAGCTTTCAGGCCCTCCTCTTGACATCGAGCCAAATGGCACCAATCACATTTCCTGGCCCTTGGCAAGATCCCCTCCCCCTAAAATGGCAAAAGGGCGCACAGGAGTGAGCACACCTTGACTTGCAAGACAAACTTCTGCATTTGTGTCATTAGGCAAAACACCTACCTCAGAGCTGAGCGCACAGAAAAGCCTCAGTAAAACGACATCAACCCTTTGCCCCAGCCAGACTGTGTGGTTGTTGGATTTTCATAGATGAATTGCAGAAAAATCAAGGTAGCATTGAAACAATCTGTATTGGAAAAGTGACTTCCACTGATTTTTCTACCTTAAAAAAAAATGGAGTGAAAGTTTGCAAAGGAGATTGCTTTTTCATACACGTTTTGTTTCCTGACATTAATTGCAACATTTGCAGTGTGATTGATTGCACATCTTCACTTTCCTCCTTTATTCCTTATTTCCATAAACCCTTCCGTCCCACCCCTATCCTGGCCTTTGGTGCTTTATCGCTGGACAAATACTGCCCAGCTCTTCTGACATTATATGCTTGGGTGAAATGATATGATTGGTTATTCTAAGGAGTGAGTGACTTCTTCCTTGGTGTTACCGACCACCTCTTAAGTCGGTCCAATTCTTTATTAATTGTGGGGAAATAATTGTTATCAAATTAATTCTGTCCAAAAAAATTATACAAATATCAAGAAATAAAAGGCTATTTGCTTTAGGAAAGTTCAGAGGTATTTAAGACCTCTCCAGAGTGCTAAAAAGGAATAGTGTCAGTCTAGAGACTAAGGTGTGCCTGATCCAGGCCATGGCCTTCTCAGTTGCTTGCTATGTGTCTGAGAGTTGGATAATAACTAAGGGTGATAGAAGAAGAATCGAAACATTTGAGTAAATGGTGCTGGAGAGAAGTATTGAACACACCATGGGTTTCCTAGAGAAAAAAACAGGTCTGTCCTTGAGAGGGTGAAACCAGGTTGCTTCTGGGAGGCAAAGATTTTGAAACTCTGTCTCACATACTTTGGGCATATTTCCAAGAGAGAACAGTCCTTGGAGAAGGGCATCATGCTTGGAAAGGTGGAGGAACAGCAAAGGAGAGGAAGACCCCAGATGAGAGGAATTAACACAGTGATTGTGGCAATGGGGTTAGGTGGTCAGAGACAGTGAGGTTGGCTCAGGATAGGGCTGGGTTCAGAGCTATTATTTATGAGGTCACTGTGAGTTGTAGTCCAATAATATCCTTCTAGAGCAAGAGCTCTGATGGTGTAGTTTATATGGCTTTGTGCTGCTAACTCGAACACTGTATCGCTCTAGTGGTTCATTTCCACCAGAAGCTTCAAGGGAGAAAGACGGACAATCTCCTCCCCTTCAATTTAAAGAATTAAAGATTCAACAGAGCATCATCTATGACTCAGTTCTGACTCAACAGCAAAGGATTTGCGTTTCCCAAAGGCTCGTGGTTCTAACCCATCAGCTCTATGGGCGAAGGAAGGGCAGTATCCTTCCATTCAAATAACTATCTCTGAAAACTCACCAGAGGGTGAGCTATAGATTGATTCCAACTCGACAGTAAACAGCAACAACAACTACTCCCATCTGGAAATAAGGCTTATTTCTTGTTATAGATTATGTCCTAGTGGCAAGAAGCTGCACTGCAATCCTGAAGGTATATGGTTTGAATCCACCAGCTGCACCACAGAAGGATGGGTAATTTCCTCCCCCCATTTGATTAATTGCCTCTGAAAACCTGCTGGAAGGTCAGCTATGGGTCAGATCTGACTCAATAGTACACAACAATGATGATTTTCAGAGATAGTTAATCACATGGGAGGAAAATTCCTATCCGTGTCTCAGGAGCAGCTGGCGGATTTGAATCCCATGCCTTTGGGTTGGCAGTGCAACTCCTTACCACTAAGCCACGAGAGTTCCATGTGTACAGTAATTACCACAACCCATTTCCACAGTTTTTCCATCACCACCCATAGGAACGCTATACCGCTAAGCACAGTACCCGGGCAGAGCTAATGGTAAATAGAGCCAGCTATTAACCAACAGATCAAGGCCTTGAGTCTACCACCAGGCCTCTCAAAAGGAAGGCCTGATCCTAAAAGCTTGGGTGTGGCTATCTAAGGTGCAATTCTTGGTCACTCCCTGATCAGAAAAATAAGCATGAAGAAAATTAAAGATGCATGAAAACAATTGGTACAAAGGATGAATAAAGTGCATGAACTTTGACTTCCGCTTGAAGTGAGAAGGACTGAATGGCTTAGCTACCACCGCTCAAAGAGATCAATGTAAAGGGTCCTGGACAGAGCAGGAAAGGAATGTGAAACAAAACTAAAAATCACAAAAATGACCATGAACGAGTCTTGGAGTCTAATAGAGACTGGAGGAACCCACAAGACCACAGGTCTTTCTGTTAAACTCACTCCTCTGTTTCAACTTTCAGCCAAACAATAGAGGTGCTTATGAAGTAAGGGGGGGAAAAACACAAATCAAAACTAGATAAGAACTTATTCTTTAGGTGACTCAATCGGGCAAGATCATAAAAGCAATATTTGTCCAGAGACAAGACAGGAAGGAAGACAAGACTAGAAGCATGGAAGTCAATGAGAATCTCGGAAGCAGTGGAAAGTCTAACAGTGTGAGGGTTGTAATTAATGCCACAAACAAAATTTGTGTGAATTGTGCGGAAAATCAGTTGGTCAGTAAACTTTCACTCAAAGCGTAGGAATTTGAAACGAAAGGCCTTGTGATTTACTTTCAAAAAAAAATCAATTCTTGAAACCCTGTAGAGCAGAGACCACCGTAAGCTGACATCAACTTAATGGCAACTGGTTTTTCACTCGTGAAATAATAACTCCCAAGTCTCTTCTAGCATCTGGTAACCTTGATTTTCATAAATGTGCTTGATTCCAGGTATCTCTTATAAGTCAGTCACACAGTAATTGTCCTTATTCACTTATCATGTTTTCAAGGTTATCTCATCTTATAATATGTATCTGACCTTCATCTCTTTTTAGAGATGAATACCCAATGTCTCTTTGAATTCTTTGTTCTGTTTGAATTGAACTGTCTTTGTTGCTGCGTCTTACGTCCTTATAAATCTTGGCTATGGGGTACTTCTCAGGTAAATCATTTGCAAATATCATTTCTTCTGTGAGTTATCTTTTCACTCTATCAACCGTGCTATCAAGTAAACTGTGGCTCATACCCACCATCTACAGAATTTCTGAGGCTCTAAATTTTTAAAGGGAGGAAAAAGTCCATCTTTTTCCTACAGAGCCCTCGGTAGGTTTGAACTACTGAACTTTCCGTTAGTAGCACAACACACAACACATTACCTCATTTGTTTTCCTTTTAATATTGTCTTGATGGTATCCTTAGAGTCACAAAAGATTTCGTGAAATCCAATTTACCTAATTCTGATTTCATTCTCTTTGCTTTCAGTGTCATATTGGAGGGATTAGCACCAAATTCAAGGCCGTGAAGGATCCTCCCTGTGTTGTCTCACAAGAATTTTGTAGTTTTAGCTCTTAAGTTTAGGGATCCAAAGCATTTTGTGTTAAGTGTTGTTTATGTTTTATGGTAAGGGCCCAGTTCACGTCTCTGCACGTGGCTGTGTGGATCGCTGACACCATGTGCTGATGAGACCATCTTTCCCATAAGTGGTCTTAGTTTTCTTTCAAACACAGTTGACACAGATGCAAAAACTCAAATCCATTGTTTTCCAAAAGGAACCAACTCGTAGCTGATCTCCTAGCAGGTTCTGGAGGCTGTGACACACGTGGGAGAAGATTGCTCATCTTTCTCCAGGGAGCTGTTGGTGGATTCGAACCACCAGAGAGCCCTTGGCCTTTGGGTTACGTGCACAGTTCCCTACAGACTACGCCACCAGAACTCCTGAGGTCATGATTTCTTCCTGGGCTCTCGATTCAGTTCTACTGAGCTATGTGTCTGTCTTTATTCCAGTGCCACACTGTTTTGATTGCAGTAACTTGGTTGTGACTTTAGAAATAAGGAAGTGTGAGTCGTTCAACTTTGTTCTTCTCAAAAATTCTTTTGGCTATTTTGCATTCCTTCAATTCCTCTGTGAATTTTAGAACACAGTTTTCTATTTCTGGTGAAAAAAAGAAAATCATTGAGATTTTGGTAAAGGTAATATCGACTCTACACATCCCTTGAGTAGCATTGCCAACTTAACACTATGAAGTCTGTCTGTCCATGAGCGGAAGTCTTCATTTCTTTAAATCATCTTTCATTAATGGTTTGTCGTTTTCAGTGTCCACAACTTGTACCTCCTTGGTTAAATATACCCCTGTTTTCTAGGGAGTCCTGGTTGCCAAGTATATTGACAAAATTTATCCCTAAGTGTTTGAAAGAGAGTCTTGGTGTTGAGTGGCTAACCCACAGGTTAAAAGTTCAAATCCACCACCACTCTATGGGAGAGATATGAACCACCCTCCCATGAAGATATAGTCTCAGAAACTCTATGAAGGGAGTCCTTTAGTCAGAATCCACTCAACACTGGTGAGTTTTAATGATGTTGGGGATTGGTTTAAAGAAAGCCTTTCATACTATTGAATGCTGTTACATACATGATGTTGGTTCTCAATTTCGTTTTTAGATTTTTTGCTGTTAGTTTATAGAAACACAAATGATTGGGGGTACTGAAACTGTATCATGCAGCATTATTTTATTAGCTTGAACAATCATTTGAAGGATTCTTTAGGGTTTTCCAGACAGACAATATATTATCTCTGCCTATACTGTTTCCTGTATTGGGGTTTTGTTGTATTGTACCATCAAGTCAGAACCGACTCTAATTGACCCTCGGGCAGGTTTTCATAGGCAGTTAATTACATGGGAGGAGATTGCCTTTCTTTCTCCCACAGAGCAGCTGGTGGATTCAAACCACATGCCTTTGAGATTACAGCACAGCTTCTTGCCACTAAGCCACCAGAGCTCCCCATATCAGGACTAATAAGTGATTAAGTTTTCATTGTTCCTCTGTTAAGTCAGAAAAGAAAGTCTTTTCTTCAAGGGCAGAGAAGGTAATATAAAGGCCTTTCTTTTATGAAATGCTGTTTGCAGAAAATAACAGCTTTTATTTCTTTTTCCCCCCAAAATGAAGTTTGCTTTGTTGTCAAGCAGATTCCAACTTCTATTAACCTTCCATCAGGTTTCTGAGGCTGCAAATCTTCATAGGAGGAGACTGCCCAGCTTTCTCCCCCAGAGAAGCTGGCAGATTTGAACTTCCAACTTCTTGGTTAACAGCCTGGCATACACCCAACTGCATCACTGGGCCTCCAGATTGATTTCTTTTGCTATTTTTAGTATTCCATTAAGTATGAAGGTCTAAGAATATATAGACTATTTGAGGAAGATATTTCTCTTAGATTTTAGAGAAGCTAAAGGATTCTTCAAACTTTACAACAGGCAATGAAGTTGTTAATAAATAGCTATGCCAAGTAATTTAAAGAAAACAGCGTTTATTCTTTATACTTGCTGTAATTAGGATATATCCTTTTCTAGCATTTAAACAGAAATAGGGTCGTTCAAAGATTTTCACTACCACACATTATTTAAATACATGTACTAACAAACATACATACTTTCATTTGAATGAAGACCCAGAATATCTACAATTATACACTCAAATCTGCTTGTAACAAATTGCTTTCATCTTCAGTGAAAACCCGCAACATTCCAAGGCATCCTGGTTCTCCTTTGCCTCCTGAGCTGCTGACAAACACCTCTGGCCTTGACAGAGAGGTTTATTACCCCTTTCTAATTGCAAAGAGACTTCCAGGTGTGTTCATTGCCTTGTAAATGAAATCTAACTAATGTTACCCATTGCTAGCCCAGGGGCCAGCCAATGTAATCATCACTTCTTTTCTGTTCCTTATTCCGATTCCTTACCAGCAAACTATGTGATGCCCTCTGCACCTCTGACTAATTCATTACTACAGATAGAACCCAGTGTCCCGACCTAGAATTGTCACAGAGCAAGTAAGGTCCCAAAGCCTTGTCAGTATTATGTGCTCTTGAAAATGCTGTATTTATACAAAAATTATGTTTAAAACAAAGGTGGCATCTTTCTTTTTCTTTTTTAATTTTCTACTAATTTATTTATAAAATTCTAATACATTATTTTCAAGAACAAATTCTTTAAATTTCCCTAACACACTCCCCTCCATCCAATTGTACAACCCAATGATTAATCCCCTCTGCCCCCTGCACATCCTCATCCCTCTGCTTCCAGCCTCTCCCACCCCTCCTGGATCCTTATACTCATTCTACAATAGTGGTTTTATACAATATTTATCCTTGTGGGACTGAGTTAGTTCACTCAGCATAATGCTCTCCAGTCCCTCCCAAGTTAGGTAATAATTTACAAAATCATTGCTCCTGCGTGCTGCATAGTATTCCATTGTGTGAATGTACCATAATTTCTCAATCCGTTTGTTTGTGGTTGGACATTTGGGTTGTTTCCATGTTCTTGCGATGGTGAATAATGCTGCTATGAACATTGGTGTACAAATCTCAGTTTGTGCCTCAGTTCTCATTTTCTCAGAGTATATTCTAAGTATTAGAATAGCTGGGTCATGTGAAATTTCTATGTTCAGGTTTTTGAGGAAGTGCCAAACTGCCTTCCAGAGTGGTTATATCATTTTACAACCCCACCAACAATGTATAAGAGTTCCTTTCTCGCCACATCCTCTCCAACATTTACTACTTGCCGCCCTGTTAAACTTCACCACTGTTACTGGAGTGAGATCGTACCTCATTGTGGTTTTGATTTGCATCTCTCTTATTAAGAGGGGTATCTTGTATTTTTTATTACATTTTATTAGTTTTAATGAACATTTACAGAGATTATGGGTTTTCATTCATTCATTGTAGCACTATTTTCTCTACCCTCCTCCCCAGTTTGTTCTTCTTTTTTTCCCCCCTTGAAAGTCTGTTTTAATTGTCCAATTGCCACAGTGCTTGTCAAAGCCAGTTCTGATTAATCTCCTTTGTCAGTGTGTCCTTTGCCATTCCCTATCACTCCTCCCTGAGAGAGACTTCACCCTGATTCATAAGGAAAAGGGGATGGCGTATTCTCTTAGCTACTTCCTGCTGAAAAGGGACGCTGTAGGTTTCAGGGTGCATCTTGTATTTTAGATTCTTAAGACTAATTTCCATCTCAGTTCACAGAGTGGATTGAGAAAAAAGTTTCCATTTTTAAATTGGAGAGCAGTTCCTTTCACTCATTCTGATTTTAAGAAGCGTCTATATAGTCATTTCTCAGAAGTGAGAAACAAGCTATAGGTTTATAATATTAAAATATATGTTTTTTTTTTCATTGAATGCTTATTTTGTATGATACGCTGTTAACTACTGATCAGACAAAAAAGTTTACTGCTCAGAAGCCGCTCACATTGTACAAAGCAAGATAATGTCATCGGTGCTACACGTGTTTTGAATACTGTCATAGATTCAGTTATGTCAGTGTGTTGGCTTGGCTTGGCCCTGATTCCCGGTGGTTTGACAGTTGTGGAATGATGTCGCCATCTTCCATGATGTGATCTGATGTGATCAGCCAATCAACTATTAAGAACATTAGAATGTGCTGGAACACCCTTTTAATGTCACACCCCAGATTAGATGTAAGGGGCATTTCACCAGCATGTGGCTTGAATCACTTTTTATCTTGTAAAAGATAAAAGGAGAGAGAAGAGAACAGAAAAAGGGAGACCTAACAGTGACCAAGAAACAAAATCCATAAGTGGAGTGTGTCCTTTGAATCCAGGATTCCTGCTTTAAAAACCTCTCAGACCCAGGGGAAGACAGATTCCAAGATAGATGGGGATCTCTCCGAATGCTTGGCCCACAGATACTAAATGAAGACGAGGACCTTCCTCCGGTGCTGACAGAGCTAGAGAGGCTGGTGGCCTAGTGGCAAGAAGCTTTGCTGCAGTCCAGAAGGCACAGGGTTTGAATCCACCAGCTGCTACACGGGATAAAGATACGCAGTCTCATCCCACGTGATTAACTGTTTTTGAAAACCTGCCGGACCGTCAGCAATGGGTTGATTCCGATTCAACGGTACACAACAACAACAACAACAATCAAAATATAATAGCATGAAAGTTAATGTAAGAATGTACTTCATGTAGATGTTCATTGAAATGAAAAATAAAGAAATTTAAAAAAAAGAATATACTTCAATGGGAGCTCTGATGGCTTAGTGCTAAGGAGCTACATTGCCAACCCAAAGGCGCACAGATCAAATCCACCAGCTGCTCTGCTGGAGGAAAAATATGAATCTCCTTCCATGTGATTTGTTGCCTCTGAAAACCCCCTGGAGGGTCAGCTATGAGTTGATTCCAACTTGCCAATACATAACGACAACGTCTACTTCAAGCATTGAAAATGCTCTGAGGGGGTAATGGGTACTAGAGTGGTAGAAAGGTAAATTCAGAATTCCCTGAGGAAAAGAAACTAGGAGCATAAACGTTAAACTTTTGATGTTGTTTGTTGTTGTTGTTGATTGCCTTGGAGTTGAGGGCAATTCATAGTGACTCTGTAAACAAAAGAAACTCTATGAACTTATTTCTCCAAGTTCATAGAGTTTCCAGAGGCGTGTGGTTTAGGAAGCGGATGCCACTCCTCCTTTCCAACCTGTTTTACAACGGGGAGCTGCACCAAACACTGTCCACACTGGGAAACCATTCTGGTATTTGATACCCCAATGGCACAAGGTTCAGCATCACAGCAAACCCAGGTTACTTCACACAGCACATTGACAAAGAGTGATGTACAAAGTGGAAGAGTGTTCCTCCAGATAGAACAGCACTTGTCACATCTAACAGTGGTTAAGTGTTGTCAAGTCGAATATGACTCAGAGTAAGCTTTGCACAAAAGACCTGAACTCTGTTCTATGATTAACATCATTTATAAGAGAGTTTGTAGAGTTTCCTGAGGCACCTAGTTTAGGAAGGGGATGCCACTCCTGCTTCCCAACGTGAATCAATCTGGAAGCTCATGCAAACACTCTACATAGTGGGCATGGTGTTTGACACCACTGAGGGATAGTGTTCAGCATCACAGCAACTCTGAGTTGTTCAGTAGAGCAAATAGACAAACCTTTGATAGAAGAAGAATTTCTTTTCTTAACTAGAATAGGAAGTGATTATGGGAACAAGACAGACGATTGAAGCACAAAACCACCACCTCTGTTGGTTTGTCATTTTGTGAGGGCTTGGGTGTCATTGTCATTCTGGGAGCTATGCTACCCGCATCTCAGATACCAGTGGTTCAGTCATGATGGACAGACTTCAGCACACCTTCCCAATTAAGGCAGAGAATGGCCTGCTGGTGTAATTCTGAAAACTCTCCAAGGAAAATCTCATGGGTCCCAACAGAACCACGACAAGTGAACATAATCCTGGAAGGTGAGCCCCCCTAGGTAAGGAGAGACCACACAGCAGGCTTCATCCACCACTCAAACATTCCACTGATCGTTACTGACCTGGTCACCTGCCCTTTTGGTACATATAAGGACGCCATCAGCCATGGCCAACTCAATGGCACCTAACAACAACAACAAAAAAGCACAAAGCAAAATGAATATTGTGAAGATCACAACTAATTCTTTCTGAGTCCAGCACACCTGCTGTGAAGGTTTGAAGGACCTGGAAAAGGGTGGCATGTGGAGAAAGTAAGTAGAGAACCCCTGGCGCTGAAACTTAAAAAGCTGACCAAGCCCAGAGCAAGGAGTTCTTGCTTGACTTGGTGGAGAACCGAGAGGATGGTGTGTAGGGGCTGGTTTGGATTTTATGTATTTGGACGTAGGAACAGCAGTGCAAGGCCAAGGGCATCTGAAAGACTTGGAGGCGTTTCTCAGTCATTTAAGACCAAGGCGTCTTCCAGTTTCACACTTGCTGATTATCGCACTATTGAACTAGTGAATGAATTTGCAAGCCTTCGAGTAAAGATAAGATTCCAAACATTTAGAAATATGAAGGAGCTCGTGGGAGGCGCTCACTAAGTGCTTTTTAACAAATGTTAGCCCTGGAGCAACAAGTCTTCTTGCATAGAGTTGTTCCATATTAGGCCACTCAAACACACACAAAACCAGTGAACCTTTTCTGTACAAACATAAAGTTAATTCATTCAACAAATATTTATAGAGCATTTACTCTAGTTTGCAGATAAAAGGGGGAAATGTTCCTAGCTCTAATGAGCTAACAATTGCTTATGGCAGAAAATATCAGAGTAACAAATGCAAAAAAAAAAAAAAAAAGAAAGAAAAAGAAAACAATGGGATAAAAACCATCTGAGCGGTAGGTATTTGAGGTTCGGTGGTCAAGGAAGGCCTCCTGGAGGAGGTGGCTTTTGACACTGAATCATGGGAAATATGAGCGATGCCCATCTCAGCTCAGAACTACAGTCAGCTCCTTGAAGCAGCTCTTTTTTACAGGACAGAGACAGTGAAAAATGAGGACATGTGATGAGACCCAAGAAGCACTGAGGAATCACAATCATTTAAGACCATGGAGGCATAGGGTGGTGAAACAGCTAGTAGATTTGGGTGCTAACCCAAAGGTTGAAAGTTCAAGTTCCCCCAAAGATACTTTGGAGGAAATAGCTGGGAAAATTATTTCCCCCAAACCAGCCACTGAAAATCCTGTGGTGTGAAATTCTACTCTATACACATAATTTAGTCATGAATGTTAAAAATGTTAAAAATAAAAAGGAAGAAAACAATAAAGAAGGGAGTTTTAACCTTAAAAGAAATGCAAAAGGAGGGAGCTCTGGTGGCCTAGTGACAAGAAGCTGCACTGCACTCCCAGAGGTGAGCGGATCAAATCCACCAGATGCTCTGGTGGAGAAGGAGAGGCAATCTCCTCCTGTACCAGTCAGATCTGATTTGATGGTACACACAAAAAATAATAAATTTTTTTTTAAAGTTCTGATTTGGGAGCTCTGGTGGCCTAGTGGCAAGAAGCTGCACTGCAATCCCATAGTTGCACAGTTCGAATCCACCAGAGCATCTGGTGGAGAAGGAGGGGCAATCTCCTCCTGTACCAGTCAGATTTGAGATCTGATTTGACGGTACATGTACACAAATAAAATTTTTAAAAAAGTTCTGATTTGAATGTGGCGATTCGGAGTATCCATCTATTAGCCATGGGAGGCGGGGAGGTCAAGGATGCAATTAAATGTAGAAATCTAGAATTCAAAGAGAAATCAGTGGTAGAGAGGTAATGTTTGTGGCTGATGATACACAGATGGCAATGCCATGTTGGTAGGAGGGACAGGTCCTTGGAGAGGGGCATCATGCTTGGGAGGGTGGAGGGACGGCGCAGGAGGGGAAGACCCTCTATGAGGTGGATTGATTCAGTGACTGGGGTAATCGGGATGGGTGTGTCAGAGGCAGTGCGGTTGGCACAGGATAGAGCAGGGTTTAGAGCTGTTGTACATAGGGTCGCTATGAATCACAAACGACTTGACGGCACATAACAACAACAACAATGCCATTTAACGCCTTGCAGCCTTGGTGGTTTGGTGGCTAACATGCATGGCAGCTAACCTCAAGGTGAGTGATTAGAATGCCACAGCCACATTGCAGGAGAAAGCTGTGGTGCTCTATTTCTGTAACTGTTTACAGCCTTGGAGATGAAATCGTTCTCCTTTGCCCTCTGGGGTCTCTGTGAGCGGGAATCAGCCCATGACAGTGGTCATTGGGGGTGTTTAAAATCAGGATTGACGTGAGATCCCTGAGAAAGAGAAGGGAGCAACAGGGGAGGAGGCATTTTATGGTCTGAACTGTGCCAGCCAAAATTGTGTATTGTAAATCCTAACCTCTAGACAGCAGTTACAATCACTTTTGGGAAAGAGTTGATTATGATAATGAGGTCGTTATGATAATGAGATGGTTGTTGTTGTTAAGTGCTGTGGAGTCCAGGACCACTCAGAGCGACCCTGTGAACAGCCAGCCTGAACCCCGCCCCATCCTGTGCCGTCCTCATCATCTCTGACACACTAGGGCCCATTGCTGAAGTCACTGTGTCAACCCATCTCATGGGGGTCTTCCTCTCCTTCACTGACCCGCCATCTTTCCAAGCCTGATGTCCCCTTCCAGAGGAATAGCCTCTCCTAACTACATGTCCAAAGTATGAAAGATAAAGCTTCGTTGTTCTTGCCTCCAAGGAGCACTCTGGCTACACCCTTTCCAGAACATATCGATCTGTTCTTTTGGCAGTCCATGGGATATTCTGTTCTCTTCTACAGAACTCTAAGGCATCGCTTCCTTTTCTGCCCATCCTTAGTCACTGTTCAGCTCTCTGATGCAGAGGAGGTGACTTAAAAGACCAAACTAGAAATGCCTGGCTGTTAAGTTGATTCCAACTCATGGCAACTGTCCGTGTTTGACTTGGGAGATTTGAACCATCAACCTTTCAGTTACGCTGCCAGGCCTCCTTATCAGTGTAGAGTATGTCTTAAAGCAATCTCTTTTGAGAAGTAAACAAGCAGATTAAGCAAGCAACGAAGCAAGGAGAGAAATTGATGCCTAAGATGCCTTACTACAAGATCACCAAAGAACCAAGATGTTGTTGCTATTGTTATTGTGTTTGGTCCAAGCTGCATAGGGAGGTCTCCACAGTTTAAAGCCATAGAGGCTCTGGGTGGTGAAGACAGCAAACACATTTGTGACAGGGCAAAAACAGCCCTCCACCTTTCCAAGCATGATGTTCCGCTCCAAGGGATAGCCTCTCCCAACCTCATTTTCATGCTCAGAAATGAGCAATGAAGGTGAAAAAAACAGTTTCAACGCCTGGGACATACAGGATCTCACTGGTGGCTGAATAGTAGAGGCACACAGCCAGCTCTTGCCTATCAGGACACAGGAGGGGCAAGTATGCCAACCTCAGTCTCCTACCAGCCTGTAGCTTCCAACGTGAGCCAGACGGGTTGGCAGCCTCTCCCGGGATCAGAAGAATCAAGAGAGAATCTAGACAGACAAGTGGCAGGAAGCCCCACCGATGCTCTCTGACAGCAGTGGATCCATCATGACCTGGGGCTCTTGTTCTTCAAAGTGAACAAGGTGTGTCTCCTCAGGTATTAATGATTGGAGCAGCAATACAGCAACACTGAACAGATCACCCATTGGCTTTGCTGAAGGAGAAACTCCATGATCACATGCAAGACAGGAAATCTCCACAATCAATTTGTTTCTTCTTTTTCTTTCTTTTTTTTTCCCTTTTCTTCCTCCCAGGTACCTTTTCTGAAGCCCACTGCCTTTTATTTCGTGCAGGCAGCACTGAATTCTTCCAGGCTGAGGAGCCTTTACTGAAAACTTGGAGCAGCCAGAAATAAAGCGCTTGTCAAACAGTGAGAAATCGTTGCTCCATGGTGCTGGGCACCACGGCTGCGTTTCAGGAGCTCAGCAAGGCGAAAAGAAGGCCTGGGAAAGGATCCTCCATCAGCATATCCCGCTTCTGAAAAATCATTAACTTCCAACGTGGCGATAAATATAGAAACCCTCACATAGTAGGGTGAGCCAAAATGTTCTCAGTAATAACGCTGCGATTCCCACCCCCCCCCCACCTCCTCGTGCTGAAACTGAGTGACCTCATTGAGATGATCAATTTTGTGTCTAGAAAACAGTGGGTGTTGGAAGCGGCATGGCTGCCATCAATCCTTAAATGTTGAAGGTTTCCTGAGTGAGAGGTTGCTGTGGTTTGAATCCCCGTGGTTACGGCTTTATTTAAGGAGCTCTCCAATTGGATAATTACAGCGTGGAGCTAAGGTGATCAGATTTGGGGAGAAGGTTGTGTTTTCTTTGGTTGGTTGTTTTTTGTGTTTGTTTTTTTTTACCTATAAATAATTATGAGAACCAAAAAAGCGCCTAAATGAGACTAATAAATATCAGTTAAGTAATGAAAATAACTGTTGGCAGCCAAGTCAGGTCCTTTGGGGAACCATGTTTATCATTTAATAAAGGTTCATCCCACCTAGGGTCACGGGGAGTCACAGAGACTTGGTGGCAACTTGGTTTTTTATGACCATTTGCCGATGTTTGCGTCTTTTTGTGAGAGAGTGTGTGCGCGAGATTAAGAGCCCTCAGCTATGAAATCAGAATCCCCGGAGTCAATTCTCCATCCACCATTTACTAGCTCTGTGACCTTGAGGGAAGTTATTTAACCCCTCCGTGCTTTAATTTCTTCCCCAATGGGGGAAGAAGTAGGGATAGTGTTACACATACCTTTTCAGGATTAATGAGGAGTAAATAAATTAATCCACATAACTCTCTCAGACCCAGAGCTGCCCTTTCGGGAGTACTTTTTAAATAATAGCTCTCCGAGGATTATTTTATTGAAACATGAAATGTGGTACCACACTGCTTAGGAAGAAAACTTCAGAGTCATGCTATTATTATTTTTACTTACGTACAATCAGCCGCATGAAATGGTTTTTCTCTCACTCTGTCTCTGGTGACCTAGTGGGTAAGGAACTGCACTGCGACCTCAAAAGGAGACGGTTCGAATCCACCAGCTGTTCTACGGGAGAAAGATGGTCATTCTCCTCCCATGTGATTTGTAGCCTCTGAAAAACTTGCTAGAGGTCCTGCTGTAAGCGGCTTCACACTCAAAGGCAATAAGAGATACAGATCTTGCTCAGCTCATTTTACCACCTTCCTACCCCCTACAATACTGTCCCTCACCTTCTCTGGAAGCCCCACAAGAGCATCTGGGAGATAATACTCAGTAGCCAGAAAATCAAGAGACAAATTGCATTGGAAAAGTCAACTGTGAGGGACCTCTCAAGAGTACTGAAGAGCAACGACGCCAGGCTGGAGACTAAGGTGCACCTGATCCAGACTATAGTCTTCGCAATTGCATGCTATGCATAGGAGAACTAGACAGTGACTAGGGATAATAGAAAGAGAATGATGCCTTGAAGCTTTGGTGCTGGGGAAGAGTGTTGAATATACCATGGACTGCTAAGAGAACAAACAGGTTTATCCTGGAAAGAGTGAAACCAGGCTGCTCCTTGGAGTCAAGGATTCTGAAGCTTCGTCCGACATACTTTGGGCATGTTGCAAGGAGACCAGTCCTTGGAGAGGGACATCATGTTTGAGAGAGTGGAGGGACAGCACAAGAGAGGAAGACCCTCTATGAGATGGATTGATTCTGTGATTGGCATAGTGGGAGTGAGTGTGTTAGAGATGGCGAGGTTGGCACAGGATAGAGCAGGATATAGGGCAAGTGACTCAATGGCACATAACAACAACAGGAACTCCATTCATGTTGTAGGGACTCCATTCTTGTTGTTGTTGTTGTTGTTGTTGTTATGGGCCACTCTGAACCCTTCCCTGTCCTGAGCCAGTCTCACTGATTCCAACACACCAACCCCCACTGCCCCAGTTACTGTATCAATCCATCTCATCTGAGATCTTCCTCTCCTGAGCTGTCCCTCTACCCTTCCGAGCATGATGTCCTTCTCCAAGGACCGGTTTCTCCTGGCCACGTGCCCAAAGTATGTGAGGTGGTGCTTCAAAATCCTAGCCTCCAAGAAGAAACTTGGTTTCACCCTCTCTGAGACAGGTCTATTTGTTTTCTTGGCAGTCCATGGTAAATTCAAGACTTCTCCAGAACCACAATTCAAAGGCATTGATTCTTTGTCTCTCATCCTTAGTCATTGTCCAGCTCTCTGATGAAGTCATTTTGAAGACCGTGGCCTGGATCAGGCTCACCTTCCAATTGGCCTCTAAGTTGTTGTTTTATTAGCATAGAGCACATGGAGAGATGGCTGTTTTGTCCCTGTGAGTAATTACCAGTGCTTGTGGCCCCAGACACAGCCTTGTCTTTGTGTCCCCCTGCGATCTGCTCTTTGAGCTGAAAGTGAAGTCCTCTTGGGAAGCTTGCCCATTTGCATCTGCTGTTTCTTAAGGGGAGGGATTATTTGGTGTTTGGTTTTGTGTTTTTTTTTAATTTAGAAACAGGTTTTTGCTGACCAGTGTGTACCCACACAGTCCCCCGTCACCTTGACAGCTGTGAAGAGCCCAGAAACCACACTATTTCTCTTTGGTTGGCATTCATAGACACTTGACATTTGGTCTCCAAGTCTACCTGGTTTTTACAGTGTCACATTGTCCCGGTGGTTTGTTGGCTTATTCCAACCACTGAATTTCCCACACCCCTGGGGCAAGCAATACCGACACAAATAGAGAAGACTCTGAGCTTATCTTTCCTTCTGGAAAAAGCAGTAACTACCAGGTTGCCCTCAGTGAGCCATGGATCCCATTTCCAGCCCCTCCTGGCCCCCACCACCTATTCATACACCATGTGCAAAATATGGATGTGATGGGACCTGGGTGGGCTCACTTACCAATAATGAAAAATGCTTTGTTTTCATTCTGTGTAACCTTCTTCCAAATTATATTTGTTTTTTTTCTTTCCTTTTTCTGTGGTGCATGAGAAACACTGAGTGATTAATAACCTGTCTTGGTTTTAGTTTTTCTCTCGGTGGCTTCGAGAGAAAGAGTGTGAACTACAGATGTTTGGGCAAGTAGTACATTGTGATAAAGACAGAGCTTATCGGAGATCAAAGAGCAGGTATTCCTGGACTGTGTCTAATCATCCTTTTTTTTCTTCTTAGACTTAATGCCAACTGTATTGAAAAGGGGGACTCAGTGTTCAGTAGCGTGTGTTTCTTGTAAAGACAAAGTTAAAAAAGGAGAATTGTGCAGATAGATGTACAGGAGAGATTATATGAACAGACTTAGCAGATTAGGTGCGTTCTTGCATGCCAGGAGTGACACTGTGTAAGTCGGATATTTCTGTATAGAAATTCTTTTTATTGATAGTACGATAACATGAAGCTTTGGTGACCTAAATGGTAAGAAGTTGTGCTGCAATCCCCAAGGCACAGGGTTCAAATCCACCAGTTGCTCTGCAGGAGATAGATGGGCAGTCTCCTCCCATGTGATTTACTGCCTCTGAAAACCTCTATAGGGTCAACTATGAGTCAGTTCTGACTTGACAGCATATGGCAACAATAGAACATAAGTCAGATTCAAAACCAACCAACTTAAGTCAGTCATCTTACGTGATAGAGTATAGAATGTCACTTTACTTAAAGATACTCTGGTGGAAAGATGCATTATGTGTTAGGCCATTAACCCAGCAGTCAGCTGTTCAAATCCGTCCTCGGGATGGAGAGTCCCCATGGGTCCGAATCACCTCGATGGTCAGAGGTTTATTTTGTTACAAATAGGTGGTTAATGATAAGTGAGCATCTTTGTGCTATTTGATGCAAAGGTTTACTCGTTTAATTATAAATGAAACAGGAGACACAATATCCTAGTTGGGTCTATATGCCTTGGATAAGAAAACATGAACCAAGTTAAAATCATACGTGAGAGGAATATAGTTAAAATGTAGAAGCCAAATTTTACTTAGAAGGGATCTCTGAGTCACTTCATCCAACATTCTTATTTTACACTTGGGGCAAAAGAGGCACAGAGGAGTCATTCTCTCTGCCAACATCACATGACTCATGGATGTGCAAGCAGCAAATAGAACCCTCATTTTTACCTGAAAGCCCTCTCGTCTTTCCATATGACTGTCCCCAATCTTGGTCCAATCACAGTTTATCTTTGGGGTTTCTGTGGTGTTGCTTTTTAAAAATATATATAATTTGAAAGTATTTAAGTCGATGTTCTATACAGGAGGCCCTGAGCGAAGAGAGTAAGTGGGCCCCAAGGAAGTGAGAGGTCATCAAGTCAGCCTTCAAGGTATTGTTTCTCATCTGTAGATAAGAGACAGCTGCAGAGCATCTGAGCTTAACAATGACAATTAAAATGAACCTTATTTGAAGTTGCAAAATCACCACGTTGCATGAGCGCAAGTCCCCGGCATGCACGCGCCAGGGCACTTCGCAGATGGCGTCCAGACTTAGTTTATGCAGCCACTTAGGGAACAGATGGGGCCCGTGGCAGCCCACTGTAAATGTGGATTTATAGCCTCACCGTCACAAGGCAGAGCAGATCCCTTGGACTTGACGAAGCAGCTCAAGTGAAGGATGCTCTGACCTCTCTCTCTGTCTCTCTCCTCTCTGTCCCACTGTTTCTCTCTCCCTCCCCCTCTCTTTTTCTCTCTTTTCTCTCTCTCTCTACCCCTCTTCTTCCTCTCTCCCTCTCTCCCTCCCTCCTTTCTCTCTCTCTCCGCCTTCTTCCTCCCTCCCCCTTCTTCCTGTCTCTCTCTCTATATATCTATCTCACACACATCTCTTTTTCTCATGTCTCTTTCTCTGGCGTGTCTCTCTCTCTCTCTCACACACACACACACATCTCTCTCGCATCTCTCTCTCTGGCTTCTCTCTCTCTCTCTCTCTCGTCTCTCTCTCTCCCCCACTCGTTGGACTATACCCCTGCCCATGTGTGTCCTCAATGTCTGATCCCTGTAAAATGGCTGTTTTCATTAAACTTCACAAGAATCCTCTCAAAGGCCAGAAGGTTAAGAAATCAGAAATTAATGAAAAAATGAGCTCAGTGTTTGCTAGCTTGCTAAAATTCAACCCAGGCAAATGTTCTTTGTTGCGCCCCTTAAGTGTTTCATATGCATTCACCCCTTCCTTTGAGCTCTCTGTCCTTTGAGCGTTTGAGAAATGAGAATTAGACTAAAATAAGCCTAAAGCTGAGCTTTGTAAAGACTGTGCTGATGGAAGACTTCAGGATCTATAGCCTGTAGAAAACACTGTGTGCCTTGGTTCATCAGATAGTAGCGGTTCAGCATCTCGTAAAGAAGCTAGTGGGGAAGACAGAAGCTTGGGGAGGGGGAACCCACAGATAATGTGAAACAAAAGAGATCAATGAGACGAATGCCGAAGCGATTACAGCAAATGCAGCATCCACTCTGCATGGGGGTGTCTTCCCTAATTATTTAAGACAGCTCGTAAAATTGATTTTATGTAAACACAACAATGGCTCGGCACCAGCCACCTCCTTGCCGGGCAACATCAGTTGTAGGGAATTTATTGACCTGTCGTTCACATGTGTTACTTTACTACCACTTAATGGTCTGTTTAGATAGTCTTGGTGTGTACAAACTCCCTGCCGTCAGCTTGGAGCCCTGCACGTTGACAGGTACCTGCCACCAGAGATAAAATAAGGGACCCCAACCAGGAGCACACTGGGGCAAGGAGACATCCATTATTTCCTAATCAAGTGCAGCCACAGAAGGCGAGGACTCCTGATCCTTCTCTGTTCTCCTATTCCATGAACCTGGAAAGCATCAGAAAATTTGAGAGTCGGGCCCTAGTTCCAATCACATGGCCACAAAGGTGTTAGTTCACATCTTGGAATCTCAGTTTGATTGGCGAGGCAGGGAGGGTGGCGGCAGATTTTTTAATAATTAATTTTAATGAAAGTTTACAGAGACTTGGGGTTTCCAGTCAATCATCGTTTCACGTTTTGCCCTGTCCAGCTCCTCTCCCCCGCAATTCACTCTTCTCCTTGAAAAGTAAAAGAAAAACTCTTTCATTGTTATGCAATCCCGTCCCCTCAAGTCCAATCCACGGTGCAGGCTTTGTTCTGGACTCCTGTCATGACAATAATACCCGATCATAGATCCCTTTTAAACAGTTCTCTTTGTCGTCTGTTTCAAGGAAGTATGCATCATTCTTTCCTTCCTTCTCTGTCTTCCTCAACCCTGATGTCAGTCCTGTTTTGCAACAGTGGCACTATGCAATATTTGTCCTTTTGTGACTGAGATATTTCACTCAGCATAGGGTCCTCCAGGGTCACCCAGTTTGTATTTCATGAGTTCCTTGTTTTTCAGTGCAGTGTAGTGTTCCATTGTGTGAATATACCACAGCTTCTCTATCCATTTATTTGTTGATGGGCATTTGGCTTGTTTTGAGCTCTTTGCTATTGTGAACAAATCCGCAATAAACATGGGTGTGCATGGGGATATCTTTATAACTGGCTAATTTCACCATTTTCCTGGGGACATGTAAGGGCAAAATAAATATGAAGGACAAGGCAAATACATAAAGATGCACAGACTCAGTCCAGTCACACAGTACAAGAAAGCTAGCTTGAGGGACACAGAGCTATCTTTGCGGCTTTGGAAATAAGAAACCAAGATGTAGTTTTTAGAAGGGCGGACTCCTCTAACCCAGAAAGTATCAGATGACCTTGAGGTTCATTTAACATCATTGTTAGTTGCCAAGCCATTGACTTCACCTTAAGGGTTGTTGTTGTTGTTGTTGTTATGTGCCGTCGAGTCACCTGCGACTTATAGCGACCCTATGTACAACAGCCCTAAACTCCGCTCTATCCTGTGCCAATCACACTGTCTCCGACACACCCATCCCAATTATCCCAGTCACTGAATAAATCCGCCTCATAGAGGGTCTTCCCCTCCTGCGCTGTCCCTCCACCCTCCCAAGCATGATGTCCCTCTCTAAGGACCGGTCTCTCCTCACAACATGTCCAAAGTATGTTAGACGGAGCCTCAGAATCCTTGCCTCCAAGGAGCCACCCAGTTTAGTTAAATAAAACAGAAGGGAGCAAGGCTTTCTCCCACTCCAGCCTCTCAGTGGTTGATGCATTTGTGCCCATTGTTGTAATGTTTCTGAATTTAAAATGCATTTTCCAACTTGAGGCACGTAGCTGAGGGAGTTTAATTTTTTTTCTCCTTTCTCTTTCAACCCCAAAGTAGACGGTTCAAACCCACCAGCTGCTCGGCAAGAGTAAGACGGACATTCCCTCTTGTGTGATTTACAGCCACGGGATTTACAGCTGTGGGTTGTTTCTAACTTGGTGGCAAGGAGTTGAATTGAGTTGAAGGATGTAGAGGATAATGGTGCCTTTCTTTGTACCCAGTGTGGGCTTAGGTGAAATGAAAGGGCCTTGGAGCTACCTGACCTAGGAAGGAAGGACCTGAAACAAGGAGTATAGTTGAATCCTGAAAGACTTCAGGAGAAAAGTATTTACAAGCTGCATGGGTGGGAAATCAATGTAGGCCAGGACCGGAAATGGGTTTAAGAGCATGGTAAGATACTTTCCAAGCATGCCCTTTTAAAGTCCAAGTATTCATACTGAATAAAGACAGAAACGTCAGAAATCTAACAAGTAATGAAATCATCCTCATCCTCTGTCCCGTATAATGGAGCAGCTTCCTCTTAGAGAAGTTCTGTGGCTTGGTGGCGTGCTGTGTGCAAGACGCCATGTGTCAGGCTGGAGTTGACTTCATCATCATCATCATCATCATCATCCTCACTGCTCCCAGTCCCCCCCTACCCCTTAGGTGAACCCAGCCCTTAATCTGAAACAGAACCTCAAGTCCCAGGGCCTGTGACTGGCCGCCAGAGTGACCTTGGCTCGATCCTAGGGCAGAGCAAACAGCTTTAATGCAGGTTTAGTTTTTCACTGGGCTTTGCTTTCAGGAATGCAGTTCTGTGGTCATTTCCCTGACCCGACCCTTGTCATAATGAATCCTTCCTTCCTGTTGAATTATTTCCCCGTCTTTCCTCCACAAGATTTATCCCGCATGCCAACCTCTAGTGAAACTTCTCTTGCTGAGGAAAAAATAAACAGAGAAGCAAGCAAAACTCAAGTGGTCTGAGTTGGGATGAATTCAAATGGTGTTTCCTGTATTTTCAAAGATCACAAACATATTTTAAAGATAAAGAGGAATGTTGAGAGAAGTCCAGTGCCAAATTAGAATAGCTGGAGTTCACAAATCCAATTAGTGGCATTTTTTTTGTCTCCTTCCCTCTACTAAATTCTCCTCTTTCTCATTCCTTCAATTATCTTCTTCTTTTTAAACTGTATTTCTGTTTTCTTACTGTGACATCTAACCACAAGTTAACTTTTCCACCCTGCATGTTTATAGCCTTTCGCTTCCCCACCCCGAATAAAACCCATACCTAGACCTTTCCATTGGCACCTTTTACAGTTCCACTTATTACCGTCTTACTCTTTTCTCGTTCCTGTTTACCCTTTTCTCTTGCACTCAGGTTTCCATTTTTTCCTGTTTGCTAACTCTTTCACTCTTGCTTATAAAAGCATAATTGAGACCTCCCAAAATGCTAGGCTATGTACAGACAAATGAGAGACTATTAAAACAAAATTTGGTATGGTGAATTTATAAATACAACTCAAGAAAGGGAGACCCCAGATGAGACCGGGGCACGTAATGGGGGCACGTGTGTCAGAGACAGTCAAGTTGGCTCAGGATCGGACAGGTTCAATGCTACTATTCATAGAGTATTGCTGTGAGTCACCGTCGACTCAACACACAGAAATAAAATGACAGACCAAAATTAAACCAAACTCATTACCATTAAGTCAATTCCAACTTAATAGGACAGGGAACTTGGGTTTCGGAGGCTGTAATCTCTACACCTCATTTTTCTCCTGTGTGCGGCTAGTGGATTCAAGCCATCAACCTTTTGGTTAGCAGCAGAGCACTTTAACCACTGACCCATGAGGGCTCCTTTCGTGGTAGTTGTTAGGTGCC
>NW_006399777.1:11955746-11956891 GCF_000299155.1 Elephantulus edwardii
CTGTCAAAGCCAGTTCTGATTAATCTCCTTTGTCAGTGTGTCCTTTGCCATTCCCTATCACTCCTCCCTGAGAGAGACTTCACCCTGATTCATAAGGGAAAGGGGACAGCTGTATAGTATTTTTTATACCATTCTTTTTTTTTTTCACTTTCTACTAGTTTATTTACAAAATTCTAATACATTGTTTTCAAAAGCAAATTTTTTCTATTTCAAACAAAGGTTGACCTTTGTTTTCTTGATGTTGAGATGTAATCCATACGAAAGGCTGTACTACTTGATCTCCTGTAGCAAGCATTGTTAGTGGGTATTGAAAATAAACCTAACCATGGCTAACCTCAAACAGCCTTGGGGTTATTAACATTGCATTCAGGGGAAACTCCCAAGAAGCATTCTCCTAAAGGGATGTAGTCGTATGAAAGGGATGCGAGGAAAGTGGAGGAACAGGGGGTTAAAGGCAGAGGTAGGGTGGTATAGGAATTAAAGCTTCCCATTTCCTGAGTTCCACCATCACCTACTGTACTCCTCTCTGTTATTCAGCCTTAGAAACGTCTCTTCTCTGTGTCTCATGTGTGAATTTGGGAGGATTAATATAATACTTCCATTACAGAATTTCTGAGATGACTTTATATGTGGAAGCACTTGGAGCAGTTTCTAGAGCACAGGAAGAGCTATGCTGACTACTTTGTATCTTAGGTGGATATAGTCTTGCCTGTTCACTCACTGCATAGCTAAGAATGAACAGTTATGTCTTGGAGAAAGGGCAGTCAGTGATCCCTGAAGGCAATAATGACAAAGCTTCATCTCACATATTTTGGGCATGTTGCTGGGAGAGGCTATTCCTTGGAGAGAGACATCATGCTTGAAAAGGTGGAGGGTCAGCGAAAGATAGGAAGACCCTCACGAGACGGGTTGACACTGTGATCGCAGCACTGAGCTTGGGCGTGTCAGAGATGTTAAGGATGGCACAGGATAGGGCAGGGTTCAGGTCTGTTGTTCATAGGGTTACTGTGAATCACCCTCAACTCAACAGAACCTACCAATAACATTATTATTGCTTGCCCAAGTTACTCAAGTTGATATCATCGTTGTTGTGTGTCCGTGAGTCACCTGTGATTCACAGACACCCTATATACAACATCTGCATT
>NW_006399777.1:11957691-11961781 GCF_000299155.1 Elephantulus edwardii
GCACATAACAACAACAACAACCACAACAACCACCCTGTCCTGAGCCAGTCTCACTGACCTTCCCACATTACCCCAGTTACTCACACACCTACCACCATTGCCCCAGTTGCTGTATCAATCCGTCTCGTCCAGGGTCTTCCTCAAATAGTATCTTGGAGAGATTGAAACTGAGTTTCTCCTTTCATCTCACATACTTTGGGCATGTGGCCAGTAGGGACCAGTCCTTGGAGAACGACATCATCCTCAGAAGGGTGGTGGTAGGACAGTGCGGGAGAGGAAGACCCCAGATGAAACTGATATCATACCCAGGCAGATAGGAATTTAGAGAAATGTACTTTTCAATGTATCCACCTGGGATAAAGTAAGAAGACCCTAAAGCAATGTCGCTTATAGCCAGTTCCTTGGATCAACAACATTAGGAGCTGCTGGTTTTGTGTACCAGGGATTCAGAACTGACCCATAGCTGACACCTCTCCAGGGGATTCTCAGAAGCAGTTAATAACACAGGAGGAGACTGCCCATCCTTCTTCTGCAAAGCAGACAGTGGATTCAAACCACGAGCCTTTGGGATTGCAGGGCACCTACTTACCACTAGACAATCAGTGCTCTTTAGGAACCTGTTACAGTTGTTGGGTACCATTGAGCCAAAACCAACCCATAGCTGACCCTTCAGTGGGTTTTCAGAGGCAGCTAATCACATAGGAAGAGGTTGCCCATCTTTCTCCTGTGGAGAAGCTGGTGGATTAGAACCTCGTACATTTGAGTTGTCAGTGGAACACCTTCGCACTAAGCTACGAGAGCTCCTTAGTCATGCACACTTCCCCACCTTACCCCCAGCCACTCTATAACCAACACCATCCCCTCCGCTCTCACCCAGACTTGACCAGTTAACTCGGAAACCATGAAGGTAGGTCTGGGTAATTTGTGGTTTACCAAACCCTCCATAGGATTCTGATGATGCTAAAGGTTGAGAAACACTGGCTTTTCCCTGGAATAAAGACTGCTTCCAGAATACGGACTGCAAGGTCATCCATCTCACCATCTCCGCCATCAGGAACAAGGTGAGGCTTTGGGCGTCCACGGTCATATCCTGTGCAGTAACTTGAGTTAAGAACAAACTGAGAGTGCAGGGCTCCAGCCCAATGGAGAATATTGGAATTATCCCTTCTTTGACCCACAGTGTCAGACTTCTGGTGTCAAAACGAAGAATGGGTATAGGACAGCTTCCCAAGGGGGAAGTCTCCCGATCAACAGCAGCCCCAAAGCTGATTTCTATGAAATCCGTCCTGTCCCCACACTCCACATTATACACGATTTCTAATTATTATGATACCACTCATCCATCCCTCAACCACGTCTTTGCTGGGTTAGATAATTTGTTGCAATAGCCACACAGAACTCACAGACAATATTCCTGATTATGGGATTTGTTTGGGAGGAAATAAGTCATGATTCATGTCTAGAAGCACTCAGGACACAATTCTTCCATCGGAATAGTGTCTTCTCCATTGTGCTAAAAGGCAGACCTCTCTGTCTGGCCCTGTGCCTCTGCTTTACTTGGGCAGGTGTTCCCATTCTCTCTCCGTTGTCCAAGGATCTCAGCTCCGAAGGATTCACTATAATCTTTGGCTCTTCTTCCTTTACAAAAACGGGATCCTCATTTTCTTCCTCTACTATGGCTTTTGCAAATGACAGTAAATGCATTGTCACCTGTTCAGTGTTTCCAAGTGTCTCTTTTGGAATATGTTTTCAACATTTTCAAGTGGAAACTATTTAGGGTCAAGCTCTAGGTTATTCTTTAGGAGTTCCTTGGTAGTTGGAGACATTCTTGTTTCAGGGAAGGAGACTGGAATGGACTATTCATGGGCAGACTCTGTAGGGCATTGCCTATGTCTTGATGACTATGAGGTCATTTGTAAGACCATTAGGCGCCCCCCCTTCATTGTAAAAGAGGGAAGAGTCCTATATAATTACCTCATGAATTCATGAAGAAACCACTTCCCATACCTGCTGCTGCAAAACTCAAACTCATTGCTGTCTAATTAGAACTGACTCAAAACTGACCTCCACTGGGTTTCAGAGGCTATAAAGCACGTAGAAAATTGTCCATCTTTTTCTCACAGAGGCTCTGGATTGGAAGAGAGGCATGGCCTTTCGCTTAGCCATGCAACTCTCTACCAAATACAACCACAACTTTCATCTACAGACCAACTTCCCAGGAATCTGCATTGAAAAACCCAGTGGACACATCAAACTAGAGGTCTCATTGTCTCAAACTATGATCCTAGAGTGATAATTTCTAAATGGATGCCACTAATAGTTGGTCACTGTTGTTGTTGTTGTTGATAGGTGCCTTCGAGTTGTAGATGACTCATGGCAACCCTAGGAATGAAAGACCTGAGCACTGTTCATAGGGTTTCCAGAGACAAGCCATTTCAGAAGTGGATGCCACTCCTGCTTCCAAGCTTGTTTTAATCAGGGAGCTCCACCAAACACTGTCCACCATGGGGAACCATTAACATATTGGCACATCAGTGTCACAGTGTTTAGCATCACAGCAACCACGATGTACTTCTGTACAGCAATGCACAGACCAGTGCTATACCACTTAGAAGAATGTTTGACAGGACAACAATTTGAACCGGCCTGAGGGCTACAGATTAAAATCACCCACCTTCGGCTTGGTAGCATAACTTTCTGTCCACTAGGCAACCGCAGCTCTCTCTATGTCGTCGTTGTTATTGTTGTTAGGTGCCATCGAGTCATAGACGACACATAGTGACCCTATGAATGAAAGACCTGAACACTGTTCTTACTTAGAGTTTCCGGAGGCAAGCCATTTCCAAAGTATTAGAGATAGAGAGATAAAGGAGATAGAGATAGTAGAGATAGATATAGAGAAGGTAGAGATGAGATAGAGATAGAGATGATAGAGATATGGATATAGATTATATAGATATGGGTGAGATATGGATATAGATATAAATATATAGATTATTATATTATAGATAATATATAATAGATGTACATATAGACAATATTATAGATGATGATTGATATAGAGATAGATGAGATATAGAGATAGAGATAGAGAGAGAGAGATGATATAGATATAGGTTTAGATGATAGGTGATAGAGATATAGACACATTTCTTGTTGTTCTTGTGTACCATAGACTTGGACCAGACTCATAGCTGAACCTCCATAATCTCTAGATGAAAGACTAGATGAACTGGCGTCACCCTCTCCAGGACATATCTGTTTTTTCTCTTGGCCTGTTCAGTACTCTTCTCCAGCACCACAACCAATTCTTTTTCTGTCATCCTTAGTCGTTGTGCAACTCTCTGTTACATAGCATGTAATTGCACGGCCTGGATCAGGTGCTGACCTACTAACATCAATGTCAGTGGTTGAATCCACTCGCCTCTCTAAGGGAAAAAGATTGACAGACTCTTTAGACTGCAAAGATTTACACCTCAGAAGACTGTCTACAGAGGGTCGCCATGAGTTAGAACCAAGTCAACAGCAGTGCAATGTCTTGTTTTGTTTTGTCCACGAATAAGGGGACGCTGTCAGATGCCACCACTGAGTCTGGGTTGTAACAACCTCATACACAACAGAAAGGAGTCTGTCCTGTCCTGTGTCATCCATACGCTCTGTGCTATGCATAAGCCCCTCATGACAGCTACCGTGTCCGTGTGATAATAAAGTGCGACTTAAAGGCCAGAATCCAGGAGAGGGCCTCCTTACTGTTTCCCCCACAGTTAGAATTTGGAGCAGTTCCTGCAGTTTTGTGAGTAAGTCTGATGTCTAAGAAATGTCCCTTTTAGCTTAATTTCATTCAAGTGGTTTGGTTTGGTAATTGTTGTTATTGTCGTCTTTTACAACTTTGAAAAATACAAGGAAGAAGATCTAATAAGGTGATGCCACAAACACAGATAAGGAGCATGAAGCAGGCCTTGGGAGGTCAGAGGTGGCTTCCTGGAGAAAGAAGTGATTGGTCTGAAACATGGTGGATGCAAGGAAGGAGGCTGGAAGAGAGGAGAAGAGAGGAGGGAAGGAGGCTGGAAGAGAGGAGAAGAGGTGAGGG
>NW_006399777.1:11962400-11980423 GCF_000299155.1 Elephantulus edwardii
GAGAGGAGGGGAGGAGAGGAGAGGAGAGGAGAGGAGAGGAGAGGAGAGAGGGTAATGTCTAGAAGCCTAGAAGCTGGGGGACGCTGATGGGAGGTTAACAAGGGTAGATGTAGGAAGGCCTTGCACGTTACCTACAAAACGGACTTTTCCTGATGGCGAACGGGAACTGTGGAAGGGTTTCAAGCAGAGGAGCAGCCTTTCTGAAGACTTTTTCCTGGCTCCCGGGCTGGCGATTGATGAGGAGTCCTCAGAAGGGCAGTCAGGAAGCTGTTAAAGGCGTCCAGGCATGAGATGAAGGCATCCTGGAGTCAGGCAAAGGCCTTAGGCTTCAAAATACAGGACTCTCAGAGTGTGTCTGTTGAAAGTTGGGAAACAAAAGCTATTTCCTTAAAGCTCTGTTTGTGTGAGCAGGGAAGCAATGCCTTCTACTTGTCATTAGGGGGAACGATGCTTTGATAAGGTGACGGTCATTCGTCTGACCACTTGCTCTGCATTTCTCCCCCTAGCAGCTTCTGCTGAAAAAAAAATATATATATAACCCAGCATGTCGCCGCCCTCGGGCCACCAACTCCTTCTCATTGTTCAAGATGTGCTGGGTTGCATTTACCCAGAATAAAATGATTTTCGTTTACTTACCTAGCAGCTGTCAAAGCCTGAGCTCTCCTTCTGTAGGCGTAAGCAATTTTCCCCAGCAAATGTGGCTTCATCTTGAGTTTGTTATCTGGCAGCCACAGCGAACAGAGGTGCTTCAGTTGCTCTGCCTTCCTCCTCTGAGCAACAGTTAAAGACCAGTTCAGCCGAGGGTACAGAAATGCATCTGTTAGTGATTGTCACCATGAGTCATGTGCTCAAGAGGCTTTTTAATAGGTTTGCTGGAAGACCTACAGATGAAAAAGAAAGAAATGGCTTCAAGATAGTCAAGGGAAGCCCAAAGAGAGGAAACTGTGTCTTGACTCTTTTGGGGACCAGCCAGGGAGAATCATTCCATGTGGGTGGGAAAGGAATATAGCTTTGGGTAGGCAGGATCGAGTGATTGATGGAGAAAGAATTCAAAAGGAAGACATAAGGGAAGGGACTTAGGTGAGCAAGTTGGAATTCAGCCGTCTGCGTTTCCTCCCATAGAAACTGTGAATGGAAAACCCATTGCTGGGTTGGGGATCACAGTGAATTCTTAGCATGAGAAGGAAACAAGATGAGAAAAACAGTTGGTTTCTGAGTTGTGTAGACATTTATTTCTTGTGGATTTTCCTTTTCTTCTCCTCTCTTGTATTGTATCTTCTATGCCAAATGCGATAATGGTTACCCATGGTGGACAGTGTTTGGTAAAGCTCCCTGATTAAAAACAAGCTTGGAAGCAGGAGTGGCATCCACTTCTAAAATGGCTTGTCTCTGGAAACTCTGTGAACAGTGTTCAGGTCTTTCATTCTTAGGGTCGTTATGAGTCGTCTACGACTCAACGGCACTTAACAACAATAACAATGACAACATAGAGCTCTGTTGGCCTAGTGGACAGAAAGTTATGCTACCAAGCCCAAGGTGGGTGATTTTAATCTGTAACCCTCTGGTCTGGCTTGAATTGTTTTTATGGTCAAACATTCTTCTAGATGGTATAGCCCTGGTCTGTGCATTACTGTACAGAGGTAACTTGTGGTTGCTGTGAAGCTTAACACTGTGACACTGATGTGTCAAGTGTGATAATGGTTACCCATGGTGGACAGTGTTTGCTGGAACTCCCCAATTAAAACAAGCTTGGAAGCAGGAGTGGCATCCACTTCTGAAATGACTCGCATCCGGAAACTCTATGAATAGTGCTCAGGTCTTTCGTTTATAGGGTCGCTATGAGTCGTCTATGACTTGACAACACTTAACAACACTTAACAACAACAGGCCTCCTACTACACGCCCTTGGGTGGACAGGGGCAAGGATGATGTAAGCCACCTCTGGGCTAGTCTTAGACACCAGAGGACCTTGACTTTGAAGCCCAAGGCAGGGCTTTGCACTTGTACAGGTGCTGGCCATCTGGTCCTCTTACCTCATCTCCTCGGCCCTTCTCACCACACACTTAACGAGGTCTCACTTCAGCAATGCCTTTGTTAGACCCCAGATGACGTTCCCACCCTCCCAACTAAGCACCTTTTTGTCCTATGTCAAAATATTCACTTACCAAAAATGATGGCATGGCCCAGCCACGTCCCTGCTGAACCCCAAGGGGAGAGAAAAAGAGTGTTAAATGTTTAATCTGGATTGATGGGCTTTACTGAAACTATTGGGTAAAATGAAAACTTTCTTAGCAGAATAAATCACCGGGGAGAGGTTCCCTGTTCTCATTGATTTTTGGATTCAGTTAATGATTTCAGCACAGAGAACATAAAGCTAGGTGGGAAGTTAAAGAAATGGAAAAAGCCACATTAACCTCTGGATTTCAACGGTATGTTGATTTTTGACATTGAAATACTATCATTAACCCAGGCGATTTTCAAAGATTTAATTTTTTGCTGATGTTCAAGAGTATTGCAGAAAAGCTGATTCCTAATTATTACATACAGCATTGCATAAATTTCTTCCTAATTAAAAAGCCTCTAAATTCTAAATAATCAATTTAAGGAGGCATATGGTTTTGAAAAATTAGGCATTTAATTTCTAAAGATTTATTAGTAATTTGTACTGTAGCTAATTAATTATGGTTATAATACCACTGCAGTAAGACGAGAGATTGATGTAATGATATGATTGCAAATTTGTTTGGATATGTCTTCTTTAATATTGGGGCATTACAATGTACTTAGCTTTCCAGGCCCTTCTTAATTATGCTCGAAAGCATTAGTTTAATGAAAGATAAAAGAGCTTGATAAGTGTACCATCAGAATTTATTTGGAAAACTATTTTCAACATGAAACAAACAAATGATGTTTTGCCCAAGCGAAATGAAGTTTGCTGTTGGTAATAAATTAGCAGAAAGAAATGCCTTAAAATTAAATAGTATTTGATTCAGAATGTCCCATTAACCATTGTGACAATTCACCCAGAGCCTAGTAGGAGAACGTAGTTAAGCTGTGCAGGGGGAAAACCTGCTGATGAGAGCTGATACAACACAACATAAACAATAAAGCTGCTGTAAACAGAAACAAACAAAAAAAGGCATTCAGTGGGTGGGGGAGACTTTTAGGTTTTTATTTCCTTTGTCATGTGAATTTCTAGGCATAAAAAGAAACTATTTTAAATATTCTTGGGTTTAGAAGGGACCATTCCTGGCTTCTTGTTGTTGTTTACTTTAGACTCAGAATGACCCACAGCTGACACTCCAGGGGGTTTTCAGAAGCCAAGGAGTTGATGCCCCATCCATTGTTCTCCCTCAGAGCAGATGGTGGATTCGAGTCTTTAACCTTTGCGTTGACGGTACACCTGCCAGTTGCAAAGGTATGCGATTTAGAAGTCAGGCTGTTTATTTAGTGGTCTGAAAATGGCGCTGGTCTGTTCTTTTGAGCAGACTCACCTGGCTTTTCTGAATAAGCTAGAGACAAAAACGTCTCACTGGTTCTCATTTTGGGCTGAGCCTGGCGCTGCTCTTCAGCTGTTTCTTTGGAGACAGACTAGATTTGGATTGCTTTATTATTGCTGTGAGGCTTAACCCCCAAGGCCCCTGTTTGTCTCCAGTCTTGCCTGGCTTGTTCCACAGCCCAGCATTTTGATAGCTCTCTCTCACCATTGAGCTGTGTGGCTTTGAGCAAGTCACTAAACATCTCCAAGAATCTGTTTCCACAGCAACAAAAAAACCAGTTGGTTGGCATGCACCTGCACCCATGGTGCCCCCATGTTTGTCCCAGTAGCACTGTGCTCCATGGGAATTTTTCAGGGGCTGATCGTGCATCTTTCTTCTATGCTTCCTCTGGATGGACTTGAACCTTCAACCTTTCAGTTAGAAATCTAGCATCTTAACCATCTAAATCAACCAGAGAATCCTTAGCAATGAATGCGTGCCAAGGGAACTGGGAGGATGAAGTCTGGCTATGCATGATATCCAGCGCTCTTCTTGGTGCATTGGAAATGTCTGATAACCCCCAACTATAGTCTAGTGTTGTACACTGCAGCCTTCAATATGGACTGAGGTTCAATGTCCAGAAGACAAAAATTCTCACCGCTGGACCAATCGGTAGCATCAGGATGGATGGTGAAGAGATTGAGATTGTTCACAGCTTCAGTTTGCTCGGCTCCACGGTCAACACTCTTGGCACCAGTAGCCAGGAAATAAAAAAACGTATTGCAATGGGAAAGTCTGCAGTTAGAGACCTCTCTAAAGTACTCAAGAGCAACAGTGTCTCTCTGGAGACTAAGGTGTGTCTGATACAAGCCATGGTTTTTGCAGTCACTTGTTATGCATCAGAGAGTTGGACAATGACTAGGGAGGATAGAAGGAGAATTGACGCCTTTGAGCTGTGGTGCTGGAGAAGAGTACTGAATGTACCATGGACTGCCAAGAAAACAAACAGATTCATCCTAGAGAGGGTTAAACCAGGCTGCTCCTTGGAGGCAAGGATTCTGGGGCTTTGCCTGACATACTTTGGACATGTTGTAAGGAGAGACAGGTCTTTGAAGAGGGACATCATGCTGGGTAGAGTAGAGGGACAGCGCAGGAGGGGAAGACCCTCTATGAAGTGGATTGAGTCAGTGACTGGGGCAATCGGGATGGGTGTGTCAGAGGCAATGAGATTGGCACAGGATAGAGCAGGGTTTAGGGCTGTTGTACATAGGGTCGCTATGAGTCGCAAGCGACTCGATGGCACTTAACAACAACAACAACATAGCCTAGTGCTAAGAAGCTGCATTGTAATCCTGAAGGTGCCTGATTCGAATCCGCCAGCTGTTCCATGAGAGAAGAATGGACAATCTCCTCCCAGGGGATTAACTGCCTCTGAAAACCACTGGAGGGTCAGCTGTGAGTTGCTTCTGACTTGATGGTCCACAACAACTACAATAATAATAATATCTACTACAGAGTTCTGGTGGTCTAGTGACAAAAAAGCCGTGCTTCACTCCCTAAGGTGCACGGTTCGAATTCATCAGCTGGTGCCCTGGAGAAAGATGGGCTATCTCCTCCCATGTGATTTACTGCCTCTTGACGGTCAGCTATGGGTCGGTTCCAACTCAAAGGCACTCAGCAGCTATCTATCATGCGTTCAGGAGAGACTCAATGCAGACAGCAAAGGACTATGGGGAGGGCCCGTCTTCCCTAATGCTCCCATCCTCACTCCACCCCGTTTCTTCTACAAATATTTATGCAGCACTCACTCTGTTTGCAATACAAGGCCTCCTTTATGGCGAACATAAAAATAAATAGAGTGTGTGGGCAGCTGCCCACTCAGAATCCACAGACTCAGAAAAGCCAAGTGTGTGATACAATCAGAACAGCAGTGCAGTAGTGATGTGGAAAGTGGGCCCTGAAAGAAGAAACAAACTTTTCCTAGAGGATATTACAAAGGGCCCCAAGAGAAGAGAATGCAGAGTTGAGTCCTGAATGAAGGCAAACCAGGTAAAAAAAAAAAATGGAAAACTGAGGGCAGACTGTCATTTAACAGGACTAAACATTTTTTTTATGTTTTCTACAACCTACAACTACTAATTTATTTACAAAATTCAAATACACTGTTGTCAAGAACAAATTCTTTCCATTTCCCTCACCCTCCCACTCATCAAATTGTACAACCCCATCATTAATTCCCTCTTCCCCCTGCAGGTCTTCATCCCTCTGCTTTCAACCTCTCCCACCCCTCCTGGGTCCTTATACTCATTCTACAATAATGGTCTTATACAGTATTTATCCTTGTGGGACTGAGTTAGTTCACTCAGCATAATGCTCTCTAGTCCCTCCCAAGTGAGATTTTTATGACTAAACATTTTGAGCATTAAGTACCCTCAGGAATTTTCACTAAGTGTGTCTGACTGGATAAGATGAAGCCACAGAGGATATCTGATGGGATGTACAGGATGCCATTTGGTTTTGGGTTTGTTTATCCCCTCTGCGTAGAAGACAGACTTGCTGGGTCATGCATTCTGGGTCTTTGCCTTCGCTAGACAAAGAATTCAACTGGGAGTCTCAGGCCATATTTTAAGAGGCAAGTCACCTTTACTAGGTGGGACACTGACCAGCAGGTCTGGCAAAGAGACACTAGGCACTCCAGTGTGGCAAAAAGACCACGTGACTGGGGTGCTTCTGGTGATGTGTGGGGTGAAGAGAGGAGGAGGTTAGGTGACCAATCAGGTGGTTTAGTTTATTCCCTTTATTTGGAATTTAAGAAGTTGAGCCCCTCCGGTGTTGCAAGCGCAAGTAGGCTCTTCAAGGTGGAGTTGGTGCTGAGGCTTCTGGGAAGCATGCCACCACTTATTATGGGATGGTGCACACAGGCTGGGCAGTCAAGTCCTCTGGTTCTATTCCTCTGTCTATGAGGTAGTTTAACTTCTGGCTTGGGAAGGTCAGGTGTTGAATGCAGGTCTTGTATTTCTCCTCCTGCTCCAGGAACTGATTCCCACTCGTTTTGCTTCAGACCAGCTGTTCAGGAAGTTGGTGTAGAAAGAGTAATGACTTACCGAAAGGGAAGGAAAGTTAGCATCCACCTGATGTGAACGGGCAGCGGAGTGTAAGACAATTGCAGGATATTGGGAGGGGTGGGGTGAAGTTCTCAGAGTCGGGGTGCAGGTTTTTACAAAGGGCTCTAAGGACTGTTACCCAGGAGTGGTTATTCGGCCCCTAATCAAACTATTTATGTGGAAGTACCACAGGTGCTTGTGTGGATAGTCTAGGACTCGTTGATATTCCCTCTTCACCAGTACCGATTTACATGGTGGAAATCTCCTCCACATAAACAAATGCATAATCCTATTGTATAAAGATTGAGTGAGCTTCGCAATAAGAAAAGCCATCATCAAAGGAAAAAGGAATATAGGGTAAGAAATTCTTCCTTGGACCATTTCATAGCATGTGCCCTAAACTATCAACAGGCTTCCTCAGTTAGCAGCCTCTAATTCAGCGGATTCTGTAATAAGACACCCGGTTTTGCCCCACGTGGCTGTATCAGTGTGGTTTTTCCTACCTCAGTAAGGCCTGAACATTGTTGATAAAAATTTTGTTACTTTAGCTCTGCACACTGCACCAAAAAAGAAATTATGCAATTTGCAAGTTTGTATTGAGTATTTATCCTATCCCAGACCTGCATATGTATTTATTCTTCTATTGTTTCATTCCCCATAGTTGCAATTTTCTGTTACTATGTTCAGAAATGAGCTGGATGAGTTTGGGTACTCCATTGAGGCCCTCCTTTTCCTCATCTGTAAAATTAATCCATTTCACAACTTTCTTCCAGATAAAAAATTGTTTAATAAATGGGAAGTGAATGGCCTCTTTTGATTAGGAAAACAGGTTTCTTTATCTTTCAATTCATGTATGTATTTGTTGTTCCTACTTACTGTCCGATCAGAATGGACTCGTAGCTGGCCCTCCGGGGTGTCATCTGAGCCTGTAAATTTCAGGGGAAGAAATGGGTAATAGTCCGTCTTTCTCTCATGAAGCAGCTGGTGGATTCAAACTGCCTGCCTTTGGGTTGGTAGGCAATTCCTCACCACTAGGCTATCAGAGGGTGTGTGTGTGTGTGTGTGTGTGTGTGTGTCACCACTAGGCTACCAGCGGGGTGTGTGTGTGTGTGTGTGTGTGTATACACATACACACTCCTTTGAAACACAGCTTCTTACCACTAGGCCAGCAGATAGAGATGTTGTTGTTGTTGTTGTTGTTGTTGTGTACCATTGAATCAGAATCAACCCAAAGCTCACCCTCCAGCAGGTTTTCAGAAACAGTTAATCACGTTGGAGGAGACTGCCTGTCTTCTCCCATGGAGCATCTGGTGGATTTGAACAGCATACCTTTATGTTGGCAGCACAATTCCTTACTGCCAAGTCATCAAAGCTCCCTTGTTGCTGCTGTTGTGTACTGTTGAGTTGGAACCGATCCACACCTGACCCTCCAGCAGGTTTTCAGAGGCAGTTAATCGCACAGGAGGAGATTGCTCTTCCTTCTCCCAAGGGGCAGCTGGTGGCTTTGAACTGCGAGCCTTTAGAATTGCAGTGCCGTCTCTTGCCCCTAGGCCACCAGAGATAGAGAGATAGATGGAGATGGAGATAAAAGATGGTTTAGTAAAAAGTTGTGACTTCAGTGCAACCAGGAGAAGAAAAGGAGAGACCTCCTCCTCTGCAATCTCGCTGGCGGCTCAGCTAAGAGTGAGTTCCACTTCAACACCACCCAACAACAATATATAAAAAAGAGGTTCCGCGCACGCGCGCGCGTGTGTGTGTGTGTGTGTGTGTGTGTGTGTGGCGTAGCCTGTAGAAAGTTATGCTGCTAATTCCAAAGTTGAGCTTGTCTGTCAGTTCAAATCCACCAGCAGTTCTGCAGAAGAAAGGGGGCAGAGTACCCTGGTGAGAGTTCACATTGCCTTTGAGTCAGAAGTGATTCCGGACTGATCGTCCAGCACATTTTCAGAGGCTGTAAATCACAGGGAAGGAGACTGCCCATCTTTCTTTCATGTGACAGCTAGTAGATTTGAGTTACTTCCCTCCAGGTTGGCGGCTCCACTCCTTAACACTAAGAATGCCTATAGATAAAGATATATAGATACGTATTGTTGTTGTTGTTATGTGCCTTCGAGTTGAGGACAACTCTATAATCCTATGAACAACAGATCTGAACCATGTCCTACCCTGTCCCATCCTCACCTCTGACACACATGAGCTCACTACTACAGTCAGTGCATCGAGCCATCTCATTGAGGGTCTTTCTCTCTTGTGGTGACCATCCAACTTTCCTAGCATGATGTCCGTCTTCAAGGAATGGTCCTGCCTTCCAATAAGCCCATAGCGTACGAGACAAAGCGTCAGCATCCATGCCTTGAAGGGAGACACTTATCCAAGGCATACCTGTTCTACTGGCAGTCCATGGAATATTCCATACCCTTCTCCACGTCACCACCAGTATCTCTTTAGGAGACTCAATTCAAGTCATAACAGGTACATACAGTTTTACCACTTATTCTCAACTTATTCCACTTAATTTATGGGCTCATACACTAGTTTCCTGCCAATGTAGAAAGACAAAACTCTAACTTAGGAGCCTAGAGACAGAGGATGTGGGAGATGTGTTTCCTTTCCCCTCTGAGAGTTTAAATAATTGAGACAAACTCCTGAACTCTAGACAGTGGTGGCCAGGCTGGTCCATCACCATTAACTACAGGAGCCGCAGAAGCACCTCGCATACTCTGACAGAACTCCCATTAGTATCGATGAGGGGTCCTCTACTACACCGAGGGGAGAGAAAGACCACAGCAAGGCTTTTAAAAAGCTATTTAATATATCCGCTTTCACAAAGATAGACGGCATCACTAAGACGGAACAAGAAACGATGTGCTCAACTTTACAAGCTATTGGCACTGTTAATCATCTTTTGAAATATTGCTGGTATATATCTTAGAAAACACAACACAGGTACTGTATTTCCAATAGGAGAGATGACAGTTTTAATGTTGACATATACTGCTAATTTCAAGTCCTCTTTTGAGCCACCTAAATGAGGGATGGCTTGCTTGGGAGGGTGAAGGGACAGCGCAAGAAAGGAAGACCCTTGATGAGATGGATTGATTCAGTGACTGGGGGTAATGGGGGGGCTAGGTGTATCAGAAACAATAAGATTGGCACAGGATGGAGCAGAGTCTAGGGCGGTTGTATATGGTTGTCTATGTGATTGTGAGTCACAGGCAACTCGACAGCACATAACAACAACAACAACAAATGAGATCAAACCACAGAAGGAGATGAGAGACACTAATTATTTACAGGGGCTTAGAAATTGAAAGAGAATGTTGTAAATATTGCCACATTGCTTTTCAAAAAAAGCACGAAATGTCAGTGAACAGTTACTTGTGAATTAACACATCCACAATAATGTTATCTAATCTGCTAAATTAATTTATGCTTGTTTGAATATACGAGAATGTTATAAAAGTATGTGCAGGTGTAATTTAAGGTTACAGCTGTTGTTGTTAGGTACCATCTAGTCAACTCTGGCTCATGGTAACCCCCGGAGCAAGAGGATACAACTCTTCCAGTTAGTGTCTCATCCATACAGTCTTGACCACACCCAAGCCCATTGTTGCAATCCCCATGACAACCCATTTCCTTGAAGATCTTCCACTCACCCTTCCAAGCATGTCTTTTTCCGAGGACTTCCACCTCCTGACAACATGTACAGAAATCCGTGAGATATAATTTTTCCACTGAGGAACGTGCTGATTATTTTTTCTCCAAGATAGCTTTGTTTGTTTCTTTCACAGCCCTTGGTATATGTAGTCATTTTCACCATCACCACAATTTGAAGGCACCAATTCTTCTTCAGTCTTCCTTAGTCACTGGCCAACTTTCACATGCCTACGAAGCATTTGCAAATTGCACCATGGTTTGGATGAGGCACACTTTCATGTTTAAATAGTTGTCTTTGCTCTTTACCATTTTAAAGAGGTCCTTGATAGCAGATTTGTCAATGCAAGATGTCTTTGAGTTTCGTTACTGCTGCTACTGTTGCTGTTGATTGCACATGCAAATAAAACTAAATCCTTGACAACTTCAGTCTTTTCTCCATTTATCATGATGTTGTCCACTGATCCAGTTGTGAGGATTTTTGCTTGCTTACTACTGTTGATGTGGAGTCCATACCGAAAACTATAGTCTTTGATCTTTTTGAGTAAATCCATTAAGTCTTCATTTTCCACAAGCAAGATTGTGTCATCTCCACAGGGCAGATTGTTGATGGGTCTTCCAACAATGCTGAGGCTACATTCGTCTTCGTAGCTCAGTACACATATTGGATAAATATAGAGAAAAGGTACTATCTTGTTTAATATCTTCCTGCTTCTTCATACTTAAGTACACATAGAGGATAAATACACAGAGAAAGGATACAATCTTGTTGCATACCTTCCCTGATTTTAAACCATGCAGTAGCTCTTTAAAATAATTTATCAAAAGGAAAGATTGTACTAAAATCAGCAGATCTCCACTCATACATCATTCTGGCTTTTAAATAAAGCATAATAAATAAAATGTAAGACTCATTATGATGTCACAGCATTTACACATGTATTATTTTGATCTCCCCAAAACTCTGTGGACTGATGAAAGAACAAACAAGTGTGTCTTGGCAAAGGTATAGCCTGCGTGTTCTTTGGAGTCAAGGATGGTGAAGTTTCGTCTTACATACTTTGGGTATGTGGCTAAGAGAGGCTATTCCTTAGAGAGGGGCATCGTGCTTGGGAAGGTGGAAGGTCAGTGAAGGTAAAGGACAGCCCTCAAATGAGATCAATGCACTGACTGCAGCAATGAATTCAAACTTGCCGGAGATGATGAGGATGACACAGGAAAGGACAGGATTCAGACCTGTTGTTCATGGATTGCCATGAGTCACACTCTGTTCAATAGCACATTACAACAACAGCTACTCTGTGGGGTAGGAAGACGTATACCTTTTCCAGATAAGAAATATAAACGTAACATCGTTCCCAAGCTTTCCTAGATTTTGAATGGCTAAAGCAGGATGTGAACCCTGTTTATGCAAGTCCACATCTGGGGCATGAGGTCATTTCAGCCAGGTGAATGAGTTCATTGTCCTGGCTTCCCATATTACTGTGACAATCCACCAAGAACTACAACCTGCGGGCCTTACTGGCTTCAGTGAAACCCTTGCCTCTGACTTCAGTGTCACCATTAATGACAATGCCTGATGCTCAGAGTTCCTACTCTCTCCTTCCTCCTTATAAAAATAATCCTGATTTTATTTAGTATAACAAGGAGCCCCATTTAAATATTTAGGCTTCCAGACTGCTGTACAGCTAAATGTGGTGGCCCTGTGACAAGATATACGTGGAAAGTGATGTCATTGGATGTGGCTTGCTAGAAAGATAGTGAAATGAAAACAGAATTGTAGCTTTTCTCTGTCTTCTTTTCTTCATCTTTCCTTGCCTAAAAAGTAGAGGTAGCCAAGGACTTGCAAGAGTGAAGATGGAGGAGAAATGCTGATTCAGAGTATATGCAGCGTCAAGAAGAATGTGGAGATCACAGGGTGTGGAGCCGGTGTCAAAGTCCCGAACTGCTAACCTTCAGACTTGTATTCTCAGAAAAGACCCAGCCCCCTAGTTTGTGAAGCCACTGTTCTTCTGTTCATTCTCATTGCCATGGGGGTGAGAACTGAGTCAGCGCTAACCTTCCAGGGGGCTGTTGGAAGTTAATCAATTAGGTGGAGAAGGCCCGTCTTTCTCCAGTGGAGCCGCTGGTAGGTTTGAACCACCAAAGAGATACCACGCCTGGTTTAGCAACCTTCAAATGGAGTTCCTGGCATAGTTTTCTAACTCTAGGATTTTACTTAAAAAAAAAAAGTTTTATTTTGGGGTGTTATTTTTTTTGGTTTGTTTTTTTCAAATTAATATTAATGAAAGTTTACAGAGACTTAGGGTTTCCAGTCATTCATTGTTGCACTTTTCTCCCTGCCCACCTCCTCCCCCACAACTCACTTTTCTCCTTGAAAAGAAAAAGAAAAACTCTTTAGCTGTTTTGCATTCCCTCCCCCCAAGTCCACTGCACTGTGCAGCCTTCATTCTGTACTCCTGTCATGACAGTAACACCTAATCACATATCCCTTTTAAACAGTTCTCCCCCTCATCTGTTTCAATGCAATATACATCATTCCTCCCCTCCTTCGCTGTCTTTCCTCAACCCCGATGTCAGGCCCATTTTACAACAGTAGCCCTATGCAATATTTGTCCTTTTGTGACTGAGATATTTCATTCAGCATAATATCTTCCAGCATCATCCATTGTTTTTAACTGTTCAGTTATTTAACACTTCTGACTGTGATGGAGTGGCTTGTAAAAAATTAGTTACTTCCTAGAAAACCAGACAAAATTCAAATTAAAATAACTCTGCAGGCATCCCGGGCCTGCCCAGGCTTCTAAGACTTGAGGAGAAAAGACTGCTAAAAGCAAGGAAATTGAGTGAAATGAGACGAGAACTCTTATCAATTTCAGTGCCTTCAGATGTTTCCCGGCTCTTAATTCCTAAGACAAGAGGTTGTAAGGCAAACAAAAAGTTACTCAGAAAGCAAAATATATGTTTCTGAATCTCATGATCTTAGGAAGACGGAAATCAGAATTCAGGAGAAGCTCATATGGACATCCTAAACTCTTAAGACCCCTCTCTGGTAGTTTCCTGGCAACAGCTAAGGTAGACTCAACCTGGAAAAGCTGAAACTCCCTCTATGATCAAGAGACCTTGAAGTTTGGATAGCTAAAAAGAAGAGAAGATACAAAAAAGAGCAAAGATCTGTATGAGGCACACTGAAAAGGGTGTTGACAAACGTATTTGTATTCCCAGAAAGAGAGAATGAGACCTACGCAATATTACAAAGGGAAAAGGCCATGAATTTTCCAAAATTCATGACAGGCAAGTTCAACATCATCTGAACCCCAAGAAGGATAAAAGTTATCAAAGCTGGTTTTATCTAACACCCTTGATTTGTTCAAGATAGGGAAAAGTGTGGGTAAATCCACTTGAGATCTTGCGGTTTCGGACAGTACGAATACTGGTTGTAAGGTTCCATCAAGTCAGTTATGACGCATAGCAACCCATGAACAACAGATGTGATTCCTGTCCTGTCCTGTGCCATCCCGGTTATCTCTGACACACGTGAGCCCACAGCTGCAGACACTGTCTCAATCCATCTTGTCAAAGGCCTTCCTTTCTCTGTTTCATCGACCTTTCAAAGTATGATGTCCTTTGCCAAGGAATAGCCTCTCCTAGCAACATGCCCAATGTATGTGAGACAAAGCTTTATCATCCTTGCTTCCAAGAAGCACTCGGGCTGCTCAATAAGGTGGCGGTATGCTGTTGAATCAGAAGTGACCCATAACTGGCCCTTCAGGGGATTTTTCAGAGAAAATCAATTGCATGGGAGGCGATTGTCCATCCTTTTCCCAAGGAGCAGCTGTCAGATTTGAACCAGTGTCTTTCGGATTGCAGCAGTTTCCTACCACTAAGCCACCAGCACAGCAAGGTTTTAGTGTTCAGTTTGACCTCAAATTTGTCTTTAAGCAAAGTAAACCAAGGCAGATCAGGTTAAGGTGAAGCTATAATGCCTTCAGTTACTTTTAACTCTTTGACAAGCTGTAGCTACTCTTTTGAGCCAAAGTGAAAAAGAGCTGTTTCAACTCTGGGATGTTATTTTTCATTTCTTCAGAAGTGAGAATGGATATTTCTCAAACAATATTGCTATCTTGAGATTTTTTTCAACTTTATTAATTCTGATATTTTCCTGAAAAATCTTGTCATCTTTGGCATGTAAGTGCTGCCACTGTCATTTTGATCTTTTTCTTTTCTAATATCAGCCATCATTTTCATTTAAAAGAAAAATAAGTCACGTTTTGGAAGGTATGAATTCCATTTCTTTTGAAAGAACTAGGTGTGGTTTCCCAGAAAGGTTATGTTTGGGGTCAGGGGGAACAAAACTTCCCTAAAAACTCTAACCAAGGATTTTGTGATTTTTTTTTCTTGGACAAGATCCACCTGGAGCCTTTCAGAAGCTGCTGATAAGGCAAAGAGGAGCCTGATTCTGAATTGTGAAAACTCTATTTAAGATTTTCTTGTGCCTTAACTACTTGCCTCTGATTTGAAGAAAGCAGGGAGGAGTGATATTTGTCAACATGTCATTGCATTTCCCAGGCTGCTTTGCACTTACTTCAACAGTCTTTGTGATTTCTTTCTTTCCAGGGAAACCCTTCTCACTGATAAGGAGTCCCAGCAAAGCCCTAATGGTTTCCTTCCACATTTACAAGGTATTGGCTGCACTCCCTTGCACATTCCAGTAGGGTTAACTCAACAGTGTTAGAGCAATTGTTATGTAGCCAGCAGTAGCACCCTCCCTAGTGGAGACTGACTTAGTCATTTGTATTCCACTTCAGCTATTCAGAGAAGCTGCTTTTCTAAGAATTAGAGTGTGAAGGATGGTTCTAGCTCACCTGGTGTTATAGATCAAGTTAGTTAGTTAGTTAGTTAGTTAGTTAGTTAGTTAGTTAGTTAGTCAGTCAGTCAGGTAGGTAGGTAAGTAGGTGTTGTCAAGTCAAGTATGACTCACAGCGACCCTGTGAACAAAAGATCTGAACCTTGTCCTATCCTGCGCCATCCTCACACTTCCTGACACTCAGGAACCCATTGCAGCAGTCACCGTGTCAGTCCACCTGGTTGAGGGTCTTCTTCTCCTTCACCGACCCTCCAACCTTCGCCACATCATGTCCCTATCCAAGGAATAGCACCTTCTAGCAACATGGCCAAAGTATGTGAGTCAAAGCCTCATCATTCTTGCCTCCAAAGGGCACTCCAGCTGCACCCTCTCCAAGACATACCTGTTTGTTCTCTTGGTCATCCATGGGAAATTCAGTGTTATGTTCCCACAAAATATATGTTGTCAATCCAAGCCTCTATGCCCACGGTTATAATTCACTATGGAATGAGGTGTCTTTGTTGTGTAAATGAGGCAGGATTAGTGTAGAATGTATCTTGAGTCAAAGTCACTTGAGATATGAAAGAATTAAGTGAGCAGAGCAGAGATGGAGTAATTGTTGAAGCATGTGGAGGTCTACAAGGAATCAGAAAACAATGGGGGTCCACAAAGCGGGGACAGCCTCCCCCTCAAGTCAGCACCCTGAGTTCCCACTTCTTGCCTCCTAAACTGTAAGAAGATAAATGTCTATGTGTGAACATTGTTCATGTGTTACATTTCTAGCTGTTAAAACAGCAACAGATAACTTACATGTTTAACAGAAGGAAAAGTTCATATCCTCCCTTTGTGTAAAGGATGTGGTTCTTGGGAAAGGAGAAAGGAGTCAGGCATTCTTAACAACCTTCTCTCCATTTTTCTTATTTTCCTCCTAGCAGATATTTTTTGAATACCTGACGTTTATTTGCAAGTTTCCCAGAATGGTGTCTGAAGAAAAGGTGGGTGGGGAGGGACTACATTGAATAAGTGACGCATTGTCTCTATTTCAGGAAGTGCTCACAAAAAGAGTGTTTTCTCTGATAGAAGGTCAGTTTATATATTGCATGTAATGAAACTAGTTGAATCCTTCAAAATTTGTGTCTTAAGAAGGTCTTTAGTCCCCTTCCACATCCGCCCCACTTGCTCACCACTTCTCAAAGAATAGCAATTGCTTGCTCGATTTTAATTTTTTTAATTTATTTCAGAATCTCAATCGGTCTTGTGTTCCATTCAGCACTTGTTCAACCTGTGGAAAATAAAGCTCATTTTATGGGTATTTGAAAAAAATATGCCAGGACTATAATGCATTCATTCCCAAAGAGAAGTGAGCTTAGTGTCATTTCTCTGCAAAGTCTATGATATCTGAATCCTTGGAGGTCAAGGACTGTGTTTTGGTGGTTTTTCCCAATTTTTTATTTTATTTTACTTTATTTTCTACTAGTTGATGTACATAATTCAAATACAAATTCGAACAAATTCTTTCCATTTCCCTCACCCATCCCCCATCAAATTGTACAACCCCATGATTAATCCCCCCTCTCCCCGCACGTCCACATCCCTCTGCCTCCAGCCTCTCCCACCCCTCCTGGATCCTTATACTCATTCTACAGTAACGGTCTTATACAATATTTATCCTTGTGGGACTGAGTTTGTTCACTCAGCATAATGCTCTCCAGTCCCTCCCAAGTTAGGTAATAATTTACAAAGTTATTGCTCCTACGTGCTGCATAGTATTCCATTGTATGAATAGACCATCATTTCTCAATCCATTCGTTTTTGGTTGGACATCTGGGCTGTTTCCATGTTCTTGAGATGGTGAATAATGTTGCCATGAACGTTGGTGTACAAATCTCCATTTGTGCCTCAGTTCTTGTATTCTCAAGGTATATTCCAAGTAGTAGAATAACTGGGTCATGTGGAATTTCTATGTTCAGTGTTTTGAGGAAGCACCAAACTGCCTTCCAGAGTGGGTGCGCCATTTTACAATCCCACCAACAATGTGTAGGAGTTCCTTTCTCACCACATCTGTGTTTTAAACACCCCTCACTTTTGAGAGTTTGGAGCAGAGACCCGGCATCTAATGAGAACTCCTGAAAGGAATTGAAAATGTTGAGGTTGAGGACTAATCCGCTCTATTAGTAATAGAAGACAGGGCAGCACTTACATATTCCCCACAAGCATCTGGTGAGTGTGTCTGTTTGTCATCACTTGGAAGGGCATGATGAGAATGCAGAGGTACCTAGGAGAGAACACATTTTCTACCTCATTGAGTCTGAGGCTGGAGAGCTGGAGTGGATGGAAAGAAACCCATACAAAGCAATATGAGATTGGATCCAGAGCGACGCAGAAAATATTCTAGGTCTGCTGTGTCCAGTACGTTTGCCACTTAGTACGTATGGCTGCTTACATCCAGGCTAACTAACATGAAATCATGTTTTCCCATTTCCATCAGGCCAACTATCTGCATTCCTGTTGCTTGGTGGTTGCCTGGATTTGATGGCTAGAGTTAGTGGAGCACAGAGAACATTTGATCAAGGCAAAAGGTCTTCTTGAATAGTGCTCTTCTCCGAGTTGACAGAGATAAGGGGGCCCTTTCCTTTGGTGGGACGAGGGAAGGTTTATGGCCAATGACACATAGAGAGTAGCTCTTGTGAAGGGATAGACGCTGATGAAAAAGATGACCATTTAGAGAGACAGCATCAACTGAGGAAGCTGGACGCATTTTGAGGTTTGCCATTAGTGACAGTCGTGAATAATGGTCCATCCCGAGTCTATTCATTTTTTTTAATGAACATTTATGAAAACTTGGATTTTCATTCATTCATTGTTGCACATCTCCCCCCTCATCCCACTTCCCTCCCAGTTAGCTTTTTTCTTTGGAAAAAATGTTCTTTCATTGTTATACAG
>NW_006399777.1:11980523-11983438 GCF_000299155.1 Elephantulus edwardii
TATACATTATTTATCCCATCTTTTCTTAGATTCCCGCCAACCCCAATGTCTGTCTTATTTTATAACAGTGGCACTATGCAGTATTTGTCTTTTTGTGACTGAGATATTTCACTCAGCAAAATATCCTCCTTGGTCACCCATTTAGTATAAAGTTTATTAGTTCTTTTTCAGTGCTGCATAGTATTCCATTGTGTGGATATACCTCAGCTTCCAAGTCTATTCCTTATCTTCTATTTCTCTCTATAGTTGGCCCTCACTTCTAACCAGGAATCTTCTCCTTCCTTTTCCCCATTTTTTCAGTATTCTCTTTGTCATGTGACCAACCTCATCCATTCCTGTGACTTCACCAAAATGCCTAGGTCTCCTTCTGTTTCCAGAAATCTCCACATAGAGTCACACTTGGGTGGAAGGTCCCACTGTGGCCAAAGGAAGTTCCAGTAAGGGGTCCTGGTGAGGCAGGATAGGGGTCCCCTTCTCTGTGGAAATGGCATTTACTGTGAGAAAGAGCACACAGCAATCCAGCAGTGGCAGGGCGACAGAGGTGGCAGCTGTCATATGACCCCAGACGTGGGGATTGATGGACAGTTCCTGTCTATCCCACAGGGTCCTTAAGAACCAGCCTCAGCTCAGTGGCGAATGACTGGTGTGGGAAGCTCTTTCTCAACCTCTCATTACCTTGTTTACCTCTCATTACTCTATTACTTTGTTTAGTGAACACTGGTGGCTTAGTGGTAAGGAAATGCACTGCCATCACAAAGGTACGCAGTTCAAATCCATGAGTTTTTCTGCAGGAGAAGGATGGACAATCTCCTCCCATGCGAATAACTGCCGCTGAAAACCTGGAGGGTCAGCTATGGGTCAGTTCTGACTCGATGGTACAACTACCCCACACATTAAATGACTGAAAACTCATCTCAGTGTCATGGAGTAAACCCTCTGTTTGTTCCCATTTCTACCGTGCCTTTTGTGTTTGGTTTGGGTTTTTTAGAGTGTCTATCTCCATCATTGTTTTTTTCCAGCATCTGTATTTCAATCGTATCGTGTATTCTTTCTCTTCAAAGTGTCCTTGGTTCCCCCACACCTGGCACAATAAAGGCTTGTTCGCATGTTTTATGCTTCCCTCAACTGAACCCAATTACCTACCATCTGGGGTTCCACTCACCACCACTGAGTCAATTCCAACTCCTAACAGTTCCCCCCACTAGGTTTCTGAGGCTGCAAATCTTGGTTACAGGAAACTGCCCATCTTTCTTCTTTGGGGTCCCTGGTGAACTGCCAGTCTTTCAGTTAGCATCCTGACACTTCGTGTACGGTGCCACCTTAGTGTCTGATTCAGACCTCACTAATTGTAGGTGAGTTTCCTGGAGAGTGTCTCAGTCAAAAGAACACAATCTTTAGAGTGAAACAGACATGGATTCAAATTCTAATGAGGAAGAATTGATGCCTTTCAACTGTGGTGCTGGGGAGGAGTACTGAGTGTGCCATGGACTACCAAAAGGAAGAACTGTCTTAGAAGAGGTGAACCAGAGTATTTCCTAGAGGCATGGAGGATAAATCTTCATGCCTCGTACATTGGGCATACTTCTAGAGAGTCATAATTCTTGGAAAGGTGGAGAGATGGCAAAGGAGAGGAGGACCCTTAAACAAATGAACTGACACAGAGACTGCAGCAATGGGCTCGGGTGTGTCAGAGATAGTGAGGGTGGCACAGAATAGGAAGGGTTTAACTCCGTTTTTCATAGGGTCGCTATGAATCATAGTCAACTGAATGACTCCTAACGGCAACACATATAGGAGCACGGGTGGCCTAATAATAAGAAGCTGCACTGCAATCATGAAGGTACATGGTTTGAATCCACCAGCTGTTCCACAAGAGGAGGATGGGCAATCTCCTCCTGGGCAAATAACTGCCACTGAAAACCAACTTGAGGATCAGCTATGGGCACTTCTAACTCACACAACAACAACAACAGCAACATATGTGCTGAGTAGAAAAAAAAAACCACAACCAACTCCTCACAACTGCATCACTAGGCAATATCATAATAGATGGAAAAGAGATTAAAGTTGTCAATGATTTCATCTTATATGGATCCACAATGAACACCCTTGGTACCAGCAGTCAAGAAATCAAAAGACCCATTGCATTGGGAAAATCCTATCAGGGACCTCTGCAGAGTGCTAATGGACAAGGACATCTGTTTAAAGACTAGATATGCGCCTGATCCCTGCCCTGGTCTTTCCAATCACTTGCTCTGCAACTGAAAATTGAACAATGACTAATGATGACAGAAGAATCAATGTGTTTGAAGTGCAGTGCTGGAGAAGAGCACTGAGTATCCCATGGCCTGACAAGAGAGCAACTATGCCTTGAAGAAAGTACAACCAGGCTGTCTCTTAGAGAAGAGGGTGGTAAAACTTGATCTCATACATTCTGGGCATGTTGTTAGGAGGGGCTAGTTCTTGGATAAAGACATCATGCTTGGAAAGGTAACGAGTCCTCAAAAGAGAGGAAGACCCTCGACGTACTAAACTGACACGGTGACTGTGACAATGGCCTTGAGCATATTGGAGATGATGACGATGGTACTGAATAGGGCAAAGTTCAGATCAGTTGTTCACAGGTTAGCTATAATTCATAATCAACTCAATGATAACAACAATGGTGACAATGCTTGTGATGGGAGACACATTGTTTAACTGGTCCTCAGTTTCTTTGTCTGTCATATGGGAAGAAAAATGCCTACCTGGAATGTTTCTGGGGAGGTTCTTCAAAATATACACAAGGTATATTTTTATTCAAAATATTCATCAGGTGTATTTATGCTTGACGTATTTTAGGATCTCTGTCCATGTCACAGTGATCACTACCACCCCTGCTCTACTTTGACAACCCTTTTCTCTGTACTTCTGAG
>NW_006399777.1:11983974-11989022 GCF_000299155.1 Elephantulus edwardii
TTCATTTCCCTTTATGGACATGCAGACAGTAGCTGATGCTTTCCAAGTCTCATTTATGTCATTGAACTCTCGTCCCTGTACAACAAAGGCTGCTCCCCGGGAACCCTGCGGTTCTCTGCTTGGCATCCCCCTTCTGGCTGTGAGAGCATCCTTACCTGTGCACAGTGCAAGCTGGAGGTGTCTGAAAAGCAGTCCCAGCATCAGTGCTCAGCGAAGGATAAGTACTGTGGGAAGCAGGCGGATAAGTCTTGCACGTTCTTCTCTAAGAAGCTCATTCCCAAGTACATGCTATTCTGTCTCCCAAAGTCCCCAGGGTCTCTCAGTAAGTAAGATGCAAATTCAAATGCCCACAATGGTTACTTCCCAATCAAATAAACACCCCTTGTCCATCTTTGTTTCTTCTGCGTCTAACTCCCCTGCCACTGCTTCCTGGTATCCTCCATACACACAGTGCACACGCAAACCCCTGTCTGTCTATCTACTGGAGCAACTTGAGATACAAATGTATGTAGGGTTTCATCAAGTGTAGAGAGTAGGTCTCGTTGCTCACATGTCTTGATTCCTTAATACCACCTAGCCTTGTATGTCAGAGTGGAACTCTACTTCATGATTTTGTGGGTGGCGTTTCAGACGTAGATCACCACTGGATGGTCTTGAACCATTCACCTAGTGGTTAGTAGCCAAGTGCTCAGTCATTCTTGTCACCAGTGCATTTCTTTACTTGGTAATGGATTGCACATATCTGACACTCATTTCATAGAGGCTGTCCGCCCTATGCCGCCCACCGGAAGTTCAAGCTGTGGTTCAAGCTATGGTCCCATATGTTACCAGAGGGTCTTCTCTCTTAAATAGTTATAAGACGACCAGGCATCAATGTAATCAATGACAGAATAATGCTACTTTAACATTTAAAAAACAGGAATAATAACAACAGCTAGCATGCCACCGAGTGCTCAAGTGAATGCGCCCCAATACAGCATGGTCTCTGTGATTTAGGTGGCCAGGGACCCTCTGGCCGCAGTGACCTCAGCTCATCACCTGATCCGTGGCCTCGTGTACCTTCCCTTGGTACTGGAGCAAAATGTGGAGCTCATGCATATCTTCCCACTGACGTGACAAAAATTCCTCTCCACCTTTCTTTTCTCCTCGTTTCCCCGAGAGAGCATACAACTGACTTTCCTCCCTTCACCGAGCATCTGCTGGCGAAGTCTCTGTGAACCCTCTCCCCTCCATCAGATCGCACGCCATATGCCACTACCTGCTACAGCAGCACTTTTTCCTGGTTGACAGTCCCCGCAAATTTTCTCATGTCTGGACCACATTCATCAGAGATGCAAGAGTTTGCTTAAGATGTGTGTGAATGCTCTCCGGGGCTCAAGGTCTCAAGACTTCCTCTGATCCACACAGGGGAAGGCCCCTAACTCGACCCCTTTCAATGTCATCATTCCTGTTGAGAGCGGCCGTTTGAACCTCCATGGTAGGCCTAGACCTGTGATTCCTGCAGATTTTAAAGTGCAGAAAAAATTTGCAGAGTGTAAACGCTGGAAAATGTCACCTTCTTGGCAGAGAAAGGGCTTTATGATCTCGAACTCTCTTAGAATAACTCAGGTCCAAAGTGGCTAGTAGAATTTAGGGTCTGTGTCCCTCACAGCTGGGTGGGATCCCTGTGCCTGCCCTCTGAAAGGACACCGTTCTTTCCCTGACGTGCACAGAAAGTGCTTTAACCCCGTTTATATGGTGAGGTCTTACATGCAAATGTCATGAATTCTTCCATGTTCTTTAATAGAGAAACATGCAAAGTGTTGCTAGTTGTGTGTGATGAAGTATCATATAATTGTTATTATATTATTATACTTTTAATTGATTTTCATGCACTCGTATATATGTGTTTCATTTATATACGCCCTGTTTTATGCAATTATTCATATATATTGTGTTTTCTAAAATTATCTACTATTGATCCTTGTATCACCCTGACTCAAGTCTTCATTGCACTTTGCTTGTTCCTTCACAACCCCCTCCATCTGTCTACTAATTTCAGCTGCTCTAGTGGGGTTTAGCCCCCTACATCTTCTTCTGCACCCCCCTTTATCCCCTTCCTCCTCCCCTTATGAACAATTATAATATGCTTCAGACCTTGGTCACTTAGGCAAGTTTGAGTTGCATTCACACCCATTCAGTTTCTCCCCCAACCCCACCCTTAGTCCATTAACTTAGCCATTTCGTTACATCTTGATGAAATGTTGTATTTTGGCTAAAATGTTCCTCCACTGGCTACAGATGCTCCACTCCTGAAAATGGCTAGGGATGGAGCCTCTAAGTGTGGCTTACATTGTCCTTCACAATAGGCTTCTTCCCAGAGACCAAAATCCCACATTCTGCCTTCAGTAGGAAGGTCCAAGCTAAGATGCACACGGGTCAGCCTGCGCCACCCCTGTTTGCCTCTGTGGGCTGAACAATCTGTGCAGTTGCAGGTTCCATCCTCAAACTGTTTCACAAATCTTGTCTCCAGTGTCAGCTCCTGGACTTGCAGCAGAGTAAATGCTAGGAGTACAGTTCCCTGGCCTTTGCTTCTCATCCGAACAAAGCAATCCTTTTTATCCTGGAATCTCGTCTGAGGCCATCTGACCTTGTTTTGTGTTTGTTAAATGTCATTGAGTTGACGATGACTCAGTGAACAACAGATCTGAGCCTGTCCTGTCCTGTCCTGTGGCATTCTCACAATCTCTGCCACACCCAAGCCCATCGCTACAGTCACTGTGTCAATCCACCTGGTTGAGGGTCTTCTCCTTTCCTATCTCCCCACCTTTCTAAGGACATCTGCTAGCAAGATGCCCAGCGTTTCTGAGATGTAGCGTCATCATCTTTGCCTTCAAGGACCACTCTGGTCGCACTTTCTCTAAGATGTATCTGTTTGTTCTCTTTGCCATCCAGGGGATATTCAGCACTCTTCTCCAACCCCACAGTTCAAAGGCATCAACTCTTCCTCTGCTGTCCTTACTTACTGTCTGGGTCTCAGATGTATAACAAGTGACTGAAAAGGCCCAAACTTAGAGTTATTTCACTCATTCTTGTTCCCTTTGAGTATTGAAGAGGTGAGGTGTCCGAACCTAGCAGTCTTTGGAACCTAACAGTCACAGATGTCCCTATCTGCTATGAGACTTTTGTAGCGCTCTGGTGGCTTGGTGGTAAGGAGTTGTGCTGCCATCTCAAAGGTACATGGTTCAAATCCACTAGTAGCTTGGTAAGAGAAAGATGGATATTCTCTTCTTGTGCGACTTAACCACCTCCAAAAACCACTAGAAGGTCAACTCTTGATCAATTCTGATTTGAGAGAACTCAGGAACAACAATATCATGGGACTTTGGTGAGTGTGTATTTGTCTTACTTATTTATTCCTTGTGTTATCTGCTTTATAATCTTCTGAATCAGAGAAAACCTAGAGGCGTGAGTGGGAGAGGAAGTGTATCTGAGCAGAATGTTGACAGGTAGTGGTCAGGGGTCCCTTCACCGGTCCTGAAGTGGACTCCCAAGAGCTGATTTTATTTTTCTCTTTTCTCTTGATTTTCATAAAAATGATATTTTGGCATCTCCTTGCAAGACTGTGTTCAGTTATGTCACGTGATGGTTGAAACTGGCCAGGTTTGGTTCTGTCTTCCCATAGGCTCAGTTGTCAAATATTTCCCGGTGTCTCCGCGGGAAAAGGTCAGCCTATATTTGGTCTAAGAGGTCAGGACCTCACAAAAACATGTGACGCGTTTTGGAGCAGCTCTTCTGGGGCAGCACCTCCCAGCTCGGTGAGATCCAGTACCAGCTTTATGTACCTGGAATTCGGTAGCATCTGCTAAGCTCTTTGGAAGTGGCATCCACTCATAATACAAACTACTTTAGCAAAACATTTTCTTAAACTCACCGTAACAACCTCATAATAATATAAAGGATAACTATGATAGGAAAGTAGTTTAAAGCAGTCTGCATTTTAATATGTGAGTGCTGGAGTGTAACTACCTTGGAAGACACGATAGAGAAGCCAGATGCTCATATCGTTGTGGGGAAACCCGTGTGAAAGTTGCAGGCAGACTGCACATTGACAGGGGTGAGGCTCTGACTGATCCCAGTGACTTTCCATAGTCAAGCCGAGTTTGGGATCACAGAGACATCTGCCTCCATTCAGAAGGTAGTTCCATCTTGGAAGCCCCAGGGCATGTTGCAATAATGGAAAAAAAAATCATTTGTGTGCATTTGTAAAAAAGGAATTAGGTTCTAGACTAAGTTACTTGGAAGAATTACATCCATGGCCCTCAGGCCAGTTCTTAATTGTTTTTGGTTAAACATTCCTCTAGGTCGTATAGTCCTGGTGTGTCCACTTGCTGTACAGCGGTAATTCATGGTTGTTGTGGGGCTGCACACTGTGACACTGATGTGTCAAATGCGATAATGGTTCCCCATGGTGGACAGTGTTTGGTGGAATTGCCTGAGTAAAACAAGCTTAGAAGCAGGAGTGGCATCCATTTCCATAAATAGCTTGCCTCCAGAAACCCTCTGAACCTGGAGAGAGGATGAAAGTCACGCAAGGGTCAAGGACTTTCATTCACAGGGTCACTGTGAGACGCCTAAGACTCAATAGCACTTAACAACAACAACAGCTGTCAAATAGGAATCAACTCAGAGCTGACCGTCCAGCGGGCTTTCAGAGGCAGTAAAGCAGCAAAGGAGGAGGTTGCCCATCTTTCTCCCGCAGAGCACCTGGTGGCTTCGAACCACATTCCTTTCTCTTGACAGAGCAGCTCCTTACCAAGCCCTACCAAATATGGGCATTTACTTGTGTAAAACAGCTGGTAATTCCAGAACTCTATTCAAAGGCAGCAATTTGTGTCACAGACCTTATTTCTTTAGGAGATATATATATGTATGTATATATATGTATATATATGTGTGTATATATATGTATATATATTTAGTAATGTGATTGATATATACATACATATATATATGTATATATATAACAGTCTTCATTATGCGGATGACACAACCCTGCTTGCTGAAAC
>NW_006399777.1:11989829-12001363 GCF_000299155.1 Elephantulus edwardii
CAAATAGTATTTCCATGCCCAACTTTGTAAGCCTTCTTTATTTGGAATTAGGATTATGGAATTTTTCCTCATGCTATTTCACGTGCTTTTTGTTGTTAGGTTCTGTTGAGTCAAGTATGAATTACAGTGACCCTGTGAGCCCTGACCTGTCCTGTGCTGTCCTCATCATCTGATACACTTGACCTCATTGGTACAGTCACTGTGTCAATCTATCTTATTGGGAGTCTTTCTCTTTTTTTCACTGACGACCCCCGCACCTTTCCAAGTTTGATGTTCCTTTTAAAGTGATAGCTTCTCCTAGCAACATGCCCAGCATATGTGAGATAAAGTTTCAGCATCCTTGCCTCCAAGGAACAGTCTGGCTGTACCCTCGCCAAGACAGAGCAGTCTGCTCTTTCGGCAGTCCATGGAATATTCAGAACTCCTCTCCAGCATCACAGCTCAAAGCATCACCTACCATCTTTATTCATTGTCTAACATACAGATGCATAGAAAGGAATTGAAAAAAGACCATGGCCTTCATCAGGTGCACCGTAGTCATCAAACTAGCATCACTGCTTTTCAGTAATTTGGAGAGATCCCTGACAGCCGACTTTACCCATGTGATATGTCTCCTGATCTCCTGACTGCTGATGCCAAGGGTACTGATTATGGATTCAAGTAAGATGAAGTCATTGACAGTTTCAATCTTTTCTCCATCTATCACAATACTGCTTATTGGTCCAGTGGTGAGGATTTTTGTCTTAATGTTGAGATGCAGTCTGTACTGAAGTCTTTGATCTTTTTGCAGCAGGTGCTTCAAGTCCTCCTCACTTTTAGCAAGGACGGTTGTGTCATCTGCATAACACAGGTTGTTGATGAGTCTTCCTTCAATCCTAATCACACATTCTTCTTCAGAGTCCAGCTTCTTGAATGATTTGCTCGGTGTACAGATTGAATAGACATGGAGAACGGACACAAGCCTGAGTAATGCACACCTTTCCTGGTTTTAAAAGATGAATTGCATTGTGAAAGTCTGCTGTCAGAGACCTCTCTAAAGTTCTGAAGTGCAACGATGTCAATCTAGAGACTAAACTGTGCTGATATAGGCCATGGTCTTTGCGATTACTTGCTATACATCAGAAAGCTGGACAATGACTAGGGATGATAGGAGAGTTGATGCCTTTGAGCTGTGGTGCTGGAGAAGAATATTGAAGATACTATGGACTGCTAGGAGAACAAACAAGTTCGTCCTGGAGAGGGTGAAGCCAGGATGTACCTTGGAGGCAAGGATTCTGAAGCTCCGTCTGACGTACATTGGACATGTTGCAAGGAGGGACCTGTCCTTGGAGAGGGACATCATGCTTGGGAGGATGAAGGAACAGCACAGGAGAGGAAGACCCTCAATGAGATGGATAGATTCTGTCACGGGTAATGGGGATAGGTGTGTCAGACTGTATGATTGGCACAGGATAGGGCAAGGGTGTAGGATTGTTGTACATAGGGTCACTATGAGTCGCAAACGACTCGACGGCACATAACAACAACAGCAGTGTTTCCTTGCTCCATTTAAACAACTGCTTCTTGGTCCAGGTATAGATTTCATATGAACATCAGTAAGTCTCCTGGGATTCCAATTTGACAGCTGCTCTTTTTTTATTAGCTTGTTCATTCTCATTGCTCGGTGGTATTCTTTTGTGTCAATATATCACATTTTCTTTTTCCATTCTATTGTAAGTGAGATGCAGAAGTTTTTTGTTTGAGGTTCTTGTGAACAGTGCACTTGGACTAAGTTTTTGTACTTGTCTTTTATATATGAACATATGTCTGCATTTTCACTGAATGTCTCTGCGGAAATTAACAAACCACAGGGTGTAGGGGATGATCAGATTTGGGTTGTGATAACCAAATGGTTTTGTAAGATTGCTGCACCGATTTTCATGGATGCTGGCAGTGCATGAAAACTTTACATCACCATCAACCTTTGGTATCATTGTTTCATTTTTGTTTGTTCATTTGAGCTTTGCTCCTGGGTATATAGTGATACTGCACTGTGGTCTTAAATTTTACTTCCCAGATAATGAAATCTTGTTGTTGTTGTTGTTGTGTACCGTCATGTTGGAACTGACCCTCCCCTGGGTTTACAGAGGCAGTGAATTGTACAGGAGGAGATTGCCCATCCTTCTTCTGGGTAGCAGCTGGTGGCCTCGAACCGCATGACTTTGGGAGTACAGTGCAGTTTCTTACTACTCATCCACCAGTGCTCCTTTTTATAACAGTCTTACTAAAGTATAATTTCTGTACAAGCTGAATATAAAGTGTTGCATTTTATAAGTTTTGATATGTGTCTGTAACTGTGAAAGTATCACTACAGCTAAGACCATGAGGACAATAATCTTAAGCTCCTGCACTTTAAAATTCCCTCACTTTCTGTTCCAAGCAACCATTGATATCCTTTTTCCTAGAATAAATTGTTGTTGTTGTTGGGTCCTGTTGAGTTGGAACCGACCCATAGCTGACCCGCTGGTAGGTTTTCAGGGCAGTTAATTACATGAGAGGAGCTTGTTCATCTTTCTCTCACCAAGAAGCTGGTGGATTCGAACCACCTGCCTTCAGGATTGCAGCCCAGCTTCTTGCCACTAGGCTACCAGAGCTCCCTAGATTAAATTGGGAATTTTTTCCGCCCTTGAGTAAATCGTTTCCATTGAACTCTGGTGATTTAGTGGCACGAAACTGTACTGCAATCTTGAAGGGACCCAGTTCGGGGCCACCAGCTGCTCCTTTGGAAAAGAATGGGCCATCTCCTCCCATGCAATTAACTACCACTAAAAACCCACCAGAGGGTCAGATATGGGTCAGTTCCAACGCTACAGAACACAACAACAATAACAACAAAGTGTTTCCATTTCCTAGAAACTTACACAAATGGAATAATATTTAATATTCTGTTTTGTTACTTGCTTAATTGTGTGCAAATTAGTTTAGTTGTGCTAATTAGTTATTTTGAGATTTATCCATGCTGTAGCATAGATCAATAGTCCGATTTCCTTTTATTACTAAATAGCATTCCATTGCATGAATGGACATACCACAGCTTGATTAAGCATTTACTCTTTGAGAGGCATTTGGTTTGTTTCTGGCTGTGGGACTTAAAAACAGAGCTTTGATAGATATTTGTGTACCAGTTATTTTAGGGAAAGAAACTTTCATTTCCTTTGAGTAAATACCCAGGAGTAGAATAGCTCGATCATTTATAGGATGTGTGTTGAATTATATAAGAAACTTTAATGATGGTTGTAGGATTTTATTGCCACCAGCAGTGATTAAGCATTACAAGAATCCTCTATAAATTCACTATTTTCTTTCTTGGAAGGTTTCTCCTTTTTGCATCTGGGTAAACTCCAGCTGCTTTGATTTCCTCCTGAACTCCATCTCCACAGCTCAGAGTGTCTCTTATTTTCTCCCTGTATTTCCCCTTATTAATTGACAACCTGAAATGTTCAAGGCAGGAGACTTCGGCACTTGAAGGGCTGGTATCTTTTGTCTCCCATCTCTTGTTACAGTTGTTGTGTACTGTCCCATCAAACCTGCCATGTAGCTGACCTGCCAGCTCGTTTTCAGAGACAGTAAATCACATAGAAGGAGATGACCCATCTTTTTCCTGCACAGCAGCTGATGGATTAGAACTGTGAACCCTTAGGTTGGCAGTACAGTTCCTTACCACTAAGCCACCAGAGGCTTCCGATCCCACCCTTAGGGATTACGGTCTTTCAGTGTCTAATGCCAAGTGTCTTAAAGCCTGTTTACATCTTTTTGCTTAGTGTGTTTACTTGTTTGGGTTGTTCCTGACAAGATGAAAAAGCCATTCCCTCTTCCTTAAAATCAGATGAATGACAGTTAAATATTGGAGTTTTTAAACATTTCACAAGTAAATGGTCTATCTGAGCAGCAGTAATAATTATGAGATCCTACAAAAGTTGTCAGGTTGTTATGTGCCATCGAGTCACTTGTGACTCCTAACGACCCTATGTACAACAGCCCTCAACCCTGCTCTGTCCTGTGCCAATCGCACCATCTCCAAAACACCCACCCCAATTACCCCAGTCACTGAATCAATCCACCTCATAGAGGGCCTTCCCCTCCTGTGCTGTCCCTCTAACTCCCCAAGCATGATGTCCCTCTCCAAGGACCGGTCTCTCCTCACAACATGTCCAAAGTATGTTAGACAGAGCCTCAGAATCCTTGCCTCCAAGGAGCAGCCAAATTTAACCCTCTCTAGGATGAACCTGTTTGGTTTTTTAGCAGTCCATGGTATACTCAATACTCTTCTCCAGCACCACAGCTCAAAGGCATCAATTCTCCTTCTATCCTCCCTAGTCATTGTCCAACTCTCTGACACATAACAAGTGATTGTAAAGACCATGGCCTGTATCAGATGCACCTTAGTATCCAGAGAGACACCATTGCTCTTCAGTACTTTGGAGAGGTCCCTGACAGCACACTTTCCCATCACAATACGTCTTTTCATTTCCTGGCTGCTGGTGCCAAGACTGTTGACTATGGAGCCAAGCAAACTAAAGCTGTGTACAATCTCAATCTCTTCACCATCCATCCTGATGCTGCCAATTGGTCCAGTGGTGAGAATCTTTGTCTTCTTGACATTGAGCCTCAGTCCATGTTGAAGGCTGCAGTCCTTGATCCTCTGCAGCAGGTGCTTCAGGTCCTCCTCAGTTTCAGCAAGCAGGCTTGTGTCATCTGCATAACGCAGATTGTTGAGCTGTTAACAGCACTCTCCGGGCCTGGACAGTTAGCAGGGGTAACGTGTGGTCTCTTGGACACTGCTTCCCAGTGACCATCCCCAGCGCATTTGTCCTGGAGAGTGAGACAAATTAAAAACCAGTTAATACCACCTTGCCCTCATTTTCTCATAGGTTGAGCTTCCTCCTCCCTGAATTAAAAGCGCTAGGCCCGGGGCCAAAGATTTTATTCTTTTTAATGATGTCTCAGAATAATTAGTCCTAATTTTATTTTACTTACAATGAAGTTGGTCTGATTGCCTCACTGCAATTGAGCATAGTTTCTGCCAATTTTATATTTCTCTCTCTCAACTTGTACATAGTTTTACTAATCAATGCTTTCCCAGAAGTGCTGTTCATTCAGTAAAAATGTTTCGGATGCTTGCTTGGTGCATGCACTGTGCCAGTGGTGGGGCTGACACCAGGAGTTAACAGAGTCGCTGCCTTCCGGGAGATGCATTCTACTCTGGGAAGACATACAATCAAGAATAAACAGGTATGACCAGTGGAACCTATCTTTCTTATTGCTACAATAGCAGAAATAACAAGACTGGCTGGTTTCAACAGACACAGATGTCTATTTTTATCATAGTTAAGGAGACTCATTTGCTCATTGCCTTGGCGTGAGAACTAGCTCATAGCTGACCCTCCATTGGGTTTCCAAGGCTGTGAATCACATTAGAAGACACTTCGCATGTTTTTCCCTGAAGAGATGCAGTTGGATTTGAACCATCACAGTGGTGTGACCTTTGAAATAGCAACACCACACCCTACAGACTCAAAAACCTTGAGATTTTCTTTTATGAGTTAATGTTGAGTAGAGGTTGACTCACAGGCCTCCACACGCAGTAAGAATTCCCTCAAACGTGCTCACCACGTGGACAAGCGCCTCAGTGCGGAGGGGCTGGGACTTTAATGTTGTTGTATTCCGTCAAGCTTGCTTGGACCCACAGTAACCGTAGGAATGACAGACAGCATGAAGCCCTCCCCCCATCCATCCTAAACCTCTCTGCTGTGCTTAACCCCAGGGCTCCAGGCACTTTGTCAAGCCCTCGCCTTGAGCTTCTTCCTTCTTTCTGCTGACCCTCTGTTTTTCCCAGCACCACGTCCTTCAATAGGACTGATCCCTCCTGAAAACATGCGCAAAGTACGTGAGATCGAATCTCACCATCCTGGATCCCACGGAGTATACTCTAGCTGCCCATCTCCAGAGATAGACTTGTGTGTTCTCTTCTTTGCATCATCCATGACGTATTCAATATTGTTGGCCCACATCCTAGTTCAGTGATGTCAATTTTTACCCAGTCTGCTTTGGTCATTTTCAAACTTTCACGTGCAAGTGAAGCAATTACAAACACTAAGGATTGCAACAGATGCACCTTAGTCCTCAAAGTTATATCCATCCTTTTATGTAGCACTTTAAAGATGTCCTTGATGGGAGCTTTGACCAAGCAATATTTAATTTAATTTCTTGACCGCTGCTTCCATGCATGTTAATTGAGGATCCAAATAAAATGAAATCCTTAACAGCGTCAATCTTTTCTCCATTTATCACGATGTTGCCTGTTGGTCCACTTAAGAGGATCTTTATTTCTTTTCATTGAGATGTAATCCATATTAAAAGACTCTGATATGCTTCAGTAAGCTCTTCTGGTCTTCTTTGTTTCCTAAAAGCAAGGTTGTGCCATCTGCATATTACAGGTTGTTGATGGGTCTTCCTCCAATCCTAATGCCACCTCCTTCTGCATTTAACTTCTTGGATTATCTGCACAGCCTACTGGTTCGAATCCACCAGCTGCGGTACAGGAAAAAGACGGGCAGTGTCCTCCCGTACAATGTACTGACTCTGAAAACCCACTGGAGGGTCAGCTATGGGTCAGTTCCAACTCAACAGTACACAACAACAACCACAAAGGTCTTAAATGGATTTAGTGAAAGGATACATCCCTGGTGTACACCTTTTTCTGATTTTAAGCCATACAGTCTCTCCTCATTCTCTTCTTTTTTGTTTTTTAATTATTATTCATGTAAATGAAAATTTACAGAGATTTTGCATTTCCATTCATTCATCGTTGCACTTTTCTCCCTGCCCACCCTCCTTTCCAATTCGTTCTCCTCTTTGAAAAGTAAAAGAAAAATTCTTCCATTGTTTTACAATCCCTCCCTCCAAGTCCACTCCACTGTGCAGCCTTCATTCTGGACTCCTGTCATGACAATAATATCCAACTATATATCCCTTTTAAACAATTCTCTCTCTTATCTGTTTCAATGCAGTATACATAATTCATCCCATCCTTCTCAGTCTCCCCCCACCCCATGTCAGTCCCTTTTTACAACAGTGGCACCATGCAGTATTTGTCCTTTTGTGACGGAGATATTTCACTCAGCAGAATGTCCTCCAGGGTCACCCATTTTGAATAATTCCAAGAGTTCCTTGTTTTTCTATGTTGCATAATATCCCATTGTGTGAATATACCAGAGCTTCTCTATCCCTTCATTTGTTAATGGGCACTTAGGTTGTTTCCAACTCTTTGCTATTGTGAACAAAACCACAATAAACATGGGTATGCATATATCTGCTTGGGTGATGGTTATGGTTTCTTTGGAGTATATTTCAAGATTCTCATCTAATCATAGTACTTGTTCTGACAAGGACAAATGTCTTAGATCCCCATTCTTTACATTATTATCTACAATTTATTGACCCTTTGTTGTTGTTGTTGTTGTTAGGTGCCATTGAGTTGAGTATGATTCACAATGACCCTATAAAAAAATGGATCTAAACTCTGCCATGCCCTGTGTCACTCTCATCACCCCGGACACACTTGAGCCCACTGCTGCAGTCACTGTGTCACCCACTTCATTAGGACTCTTCTGTCCTTTGCTGACCCTCCACTTTTCAAAGCATAAAGTACCTCTACAAGGAATAGCCTTTCGTAGCAACATGCCCAAAGTATGAGAGACAAAGCCTCACCATCTTTGCCTCCAAGGAGCATTGGGGCTGCCTGCACCTTCTCCAAGACATGCCTGTTGATTCTCTTGGCTGCCTTTCGTATGTGCTAAATGCCTAAAAAGTAGATTAGCAGACCCTGTTCTAGAAATGTGTGTTAGGCGTGAACGCTGGGTGTGAAGCCTGAGAATTTCTGCACTTGAAGAATTATTACAGCAGTTCTTCTATTTCCACTGTATTTCGATTAAACAGAGAGGGGAAATGTGTCATATTTTGGCCTATTCTTTCCCTCCGCTCTCTTCCAGGCTTGCGTATAATCTTAAAATTTGGCAAGGTTGCTTTCCACACTTATTCTCCTTTTAAGCATCTTAACTTGACACACAATAATGACAAAACAACACATACTAATTATTGGAACCTATCGCGGTGCCCTCCCAAAGGAAAGTTTAAAGCTCTTTGTGGAGGGGAATGTGGAATAATTTTATTCGTTAGAAAAAACATTTTTATTTGTCGAAAATATTTCTCTTTTATTCACTTGTGTGTGTGTGACACTTACATACATTTCACCGTTTCACACATTTCACAGGGATTTCCACCAAGCTTTCTGCTCCCCTTTCAGTTCACACTCAATCACAGGGGGCTTTTTCACTGGCCCTTTTCTCTGTTCAAGCCTTCGGGTGAATTTTAACTCCGCGCCCACCCCCCCAGCTGCCCCTCTGATGCAAGTGCAAGCTTTTGACAGCCCCTTCCCATGCAGCATCTGATGGAAATTCCTTTGGGCCTTCAACTTTCCCTCGGAGTCAGAAACTTTTGTGTTGCTAATAGAACCTGCCTCATTAGCATTTCAAATCCTGGGATGCTCTTAGAAGTCCGTGTGAGATCTGAGGGGCTCCCCAGCCACACTCTGATTTATCAAACCTGTTTCACTGAAATCCCTAGTGGCCAATGCCTTTGACCTTTTCTCCCCCTCCAGTATATCTCACAGGAAATTCTTTTCAAATCTGGGGTCTTTTTTGCAACTCTGAGAGGATTCTAGAGAAAATACAAGCATCACCTGACAAGTGCTTCTCCTAACTTAATGCATTTCTTGTCAGAAAGCCACAATACTCTTATCTTAACAACTTTGTTGACTTGATCATTGAGTGAATAGGTCAGAGGATGGGTGGATGTGTAGGTGTGTAAGTAGATGGATAGATGGGTAGAAGAAGTCTTGGATGGATAGATGGATAAATAGAAGATTGTATGGCTTGGTGGGTGTGTAAATGAAGTAGTGAATAGATGTATCGATGGATGAATATCAGATCGATGGATACAGAGATAGATGGGATGAAAGATGTGATGATTAAATAGAAATGACATAGATAATGCACATCTCCCATTTCACACAATATCCTGACATTTAGGTAATATAACTGGCCTATATCCCCAAAGCTGCTGTTGTTGTTGTTATGTGCTGTCAAGTCACTTGTGACTCATAGCCCTAAACCCTGTTCTTCCCTTTCCAATCTTATTATCTCCAACACGCCCATCCCTATTACCCCAGTCACTGAATCAATTCATCTCATCGAGGGTCTTCCTCTCCTGCGCTGTCCCTCCACCCTCCCAAGCATGACATCCCTCTCCAAGGACTGATACCACCTTGCAACATGTCCAAAGTAGTAATCTATATGAAGGCTATAGCCTTTCCTTTTCTTCACTATGTCCCTCAAGCTCTGTTCACTGTCCAAAAGCAAGACTGTGTTATCTACACATTGCAGGTTATCAACGGGTCTCTCTCCAGTCCTGTGCCACATTCTCCCTCATACAGTCCAGCTTCTTGGATTATTGGCTCTGCATACATATCGAATGCTGTTGTTTGCTCTGTGCCGTGGAGTTGGAGCTGACCCATAGCTGAACCTTCGGCGGGTTTTCAGAGACATTTAATCACATGGGAGGAGACTGCTCATCCTTTTCCTGTGAAACAGCTGGTGGCCTCGAACTGCGTGCCTTCAGGATTGCAGCTTAGCTTCTTGCCTCTAGGCCACCAGAGCTCCCTTACATGTCAGAAAGGTGTGGTTAGAGGTTACAACCCTGATGCACACTTCTCCTGACTTGAAAACAGCTGGTATTCCCTTGTGTGCTTGAATAATTGATTTTTGGTTAATGTACAGCTTCAGTGTGAGCACAGTTGAGTGTTCTGAAATCGCTGTTCTTCTCACTGTCATCACTAATCTTTCACGATCCTTGCACATTTTTGAATACTTTTGCATAAGACATAAAATACAAGTAAGTATCTTTCTATAGTCTCTACTTCCAGCCGAAGTGGATCGGAAGTCATCAACGCTATCCTTCATCCCACGGCCTCCTCTGAGTCCAGCTTGTTGTGACTCATTCTACTCACGGCCTCAGAGGCAGAACCAACTCAGAGCTGAAGCTCCCTAGGGTTTTTGACGTTGTAAGTTGCACACACACTCAGAGATTGTTTATCTTTCTTGCTTGGAGCCATGGGTGGATTCAAACCCACAGTGAGGAGTGACTTACGGTTTAGCAGTGATGCTCTCTGGACGATGAGCCCACAAAGCTCCCTAGTGTGTCACGGCTGCGTGCCATCGAGTTGGAGCTGACGCACAGCTCAGTCTGCAGCAGGGTTTTCAGAAGCTGTAACTCACACCGGAGAAGGTTGCCTATCTTTCTCTCACAGAGCCGCTGGGAATTGAAGCCTTTTGCCTTGGGGTTGGCACCACACCATTCTTACTCTATTTCTGACTCATACGTGAAACAGAACAAAGCATTTACAAGTCCTGTCCCATGGCTTACAATCGCTGCCATGTCTGAGCCCATGTTGGAGCTCCGGAGTCCCTGCAGCTCGCTGGAGATCGTCCTCAGTCAGAGGTCAGAGTGCACTTCTCGTTCCCTGAGCGTGTGGTCCTTCCTCAGGGGCTTGCCTGTTCAGATCGCATCCCCAGCTCTCCGGTGAGATGTGATGCTTCGAAGGAGAACTCTCACTGTGTGCTCCTTCCAAGAGATGCCTCTTCTTCTGGCAATCCGTGGTGTATTTCATTTCCCTCCCACCAACGTCACCATTCAAAAGCATTCCTTCTTGTTTTACCTTCCTTCTGACTTGTCCAGATTTTGCATCCAAATGAGGTAGTTGAAACTATTCTAGCTTGGCTCCTAGGCACCTTAATTCCCAAAATAATGTCTTTACATTTGAATCTTCTATGCTGTCTCTGTGGGCATTGATCTTGTAGCCACCTACTATGAGATCATTGACAACCTCAGTCTTTTTCCCTTTAAGAATGATGTTGCCTATTGATATAATTGTGTGGGGTTTTGTTTTCTTTATGTCAAGCCAAAATCTGTAAGGAAAGCTGTGGTCTTTAGTCTACGTTAGTAATTACTTCAAGTCATCTTCATTTTCAGAAATCAAGATTTTGTCATTTGCATGTAGCAAGTTGTTACCAGATTGTTCTTGACATAGGTCGGCTTTTGGAATCATTTATTCAGCATACAGACTTAATGACTCTTAAGTTGTTTTATGTGCACCATCAAATTGGAGCCAATCCATGCCTGACCCCCCAGCGGGTTTTCAGAGGCAGTAAATCACATGGGAGGAGATCGCCCATCCTTCTCCCGTGGAGCACCTGGTAGATTTGAACTGTATGGTTTTGGGATTGCAGCACAGCTTCTTACCACTAGGCCACCAGAGCTCCCAGAACCAGGTAGTGATGGTGTTGTGTGCTGTCGAGTCGGAACCGACCCATAGCTGACTCTCCAGTGGATTTTCTTCTTTCTTTATTAATTTTAATGAAAATTTACAGAGACTTTGG
>NW_006399777.1:12001983-12004471 GCF_000299155.1 Elephantulus edwardii
ACACTGCCTTCCACAGTGGTTGCACCATTTTACACTCCCACCAACAGTGAATAAAGGTTCCAGTTTCTCCACAACTTCGCCAGCATTTGTTGCTTGCTCTTCTGTTAAATTTTGTTGTTCTGACTGGGGTGAGATGATACCTCACAGTTGTTTTGTTCCAGTGAATTTTCAATCACAAGGGCACAGCAGAATCTTTGGGAACTTTCTCCACTCCCTGTCTTGGGCCCACTCTCTGAGACATGCATGCGCTGATTGACAATTACGGAACTGATAGTAGCTCTTTGGACATGCTTGCAATTGATTGGAGCATCTTTACGTCCTCCTAAATATGAGAGGTTATCACAAACTTTAAACATTTATCTTGTGCCAGGCATTGTCATCGGTGTTGCTTATTTGTATTACTCATTTAGTCTTTACTACATCTTCTGAGGAAGACCCTAGGTGAAATGAATTGACACGGTGACTGTATCAGCGTGCTCAGGTTTACCAGAGATGGACGATAGGGCGGGGTTCAGATCTGCTCGTCATAGGGTGGCCATGAGTCACAAACAACTTGACGGCACGTAGCAATAACAACATCTTCTTACGTTGGTGTTTATCCATAACTCCACTTTACAGAGCTGATAATTAAGCTCCCTTGCCACACTCCCAGAAGTTGAGTCTCTTGCCCAGAGTCTCATAGTTAATAAATCATGAATTTGAATTTAAATGTTGTGTGTAGGTGTCTAATCTTTGCTCTCATCCACACTCGACTCTCATGACACGCCATCTCCTTAATCACTAACCTGCCTTTTGGAGCTCGGTCCAGCAGAGCTTTGTATGAGGATGGCAATGTTAGGTATCTGCACTGCCCAATATGGCAGCTGCTAAGACTTTCAGTGAGATGGGTGGGCACAGTGACCTCAGAGGTGGACTCGAGAGTATCAGAGATGATGAGGATGGCACAGGCTAGGGCAAGAATAAAGGTAGCTGGTCATGGGGTCGCCATGGATCAACTGTATTTGACTCAACAGCAAAGAAGAAGGAAGAAGGAGAAAAGAAGAAAAGGAAGAAGAAGAAGAAGAGGAGGAGGAGGAGAAGAAGGAAAGAAGGAAGGAAGGAAGGAAGGAAGGAAGGAAGGAAGGAAGGAAGGAAGGAAGGAAGGAAGGAAGAATAATGTACGAGTTTGGACATTTTAAATATGCTAGTGTGGTGGTGGTGTTGTTACTGTTAGGTGCCATTGAGTTGAGTATGACTCATAGCGACCCTATGAACAATAGATCTGAACCCTGTTCTATCCTGTGACATCCTCACACTAGAACCCACTGTGGCGGTCACTGTGTCAGTCCACCTGATCGAGGATCTTCCTCTCCTTCACTGACCCTCCATCCTTCCAAGCATCATGTCCCCCACCAAGGAACAACCCCTCCTAACAACATGCCCCCACCATGCGGGGAGAAACCTCATGACCATGGCCTTTAAAGAGTACGTCAGCTGTACCCTCTCCAAGACATATTTATTTGTGTATTTGTTTGTTTGTTTATAGTGTAGTGTGTGGCCATTAAATTTGAAATGGCACATAAGGGGTTTTTTTGGTTTTTTGTTTGTTTTAAATTGATTTTAATGAAAGTTTACAGAGACTTTGGATTTCCATTTATTCATTGTTGCACTTTTCTCCCTGCCCACCCCTCCCCCCCCAATTAGCTTTTCTCTTTGAAAAGTAAAAGAAAAAACAATTCTTTTATTGTTATTCAATCCCTCCCCCCAAGTCCACTCCACTATACAGCCTTCGTTCTGGACTCCTGTAGTAACAATAATATCTAATCATATATTCCTTCTAAACAGTTCTCTCCCTCATCTGTTTCAATACATTATTTATCCCCGGAATCCCCAATGGGGAACCATTATCGCATTTGACACGTCAGTGTCACAGTGTTTAGCATCACAGCAACCACGAGTTACCTCTGTACAGCAATGCACAGACCAGTGTATACATTTATAGTAGTAGCTAAAAAAAAAATCTACTGTGTGATGTTTTTACATATTAACATGTACATTTGAAGTAACAAAAAAATAAATTCAAGGAGGGAGTAATGCTGGCTGTCAAACTGGCCATGATGTCTTATCTGTTTGGCAAGTATGATACAGTCTGGCCATTATCTAAGGATGTAATCATCTTCCATTGTGTGAACAAATACGGCCATCTTTAATTTTCACAGAATACTAATTTTTTAAAAAAATTCCTTTTCTTTTTAGTGAAAGCTTACAAATCATTGACTTTTTTATGCAGTCATTCATAGATATTTTGTGTTGTAATGTTATCATTGATTGATAGATTTACTTACTTAACTGTAATGTCTTATCATTCCCCTAAATATGTTGCTGGATTTTCAGAGGCAGTGAATTTCAAGGGAGGAGATTGTCCATCTTTCTCCCACTGAGCATGTGGTGGATTTAAACCTGCCTTTGGGTTGGCTAAGCCTTCAGATCTCCCTAAATTAATATATAA
>NW_006399777.1:12005402-12010153 GCF_000299155.1 Elephantulus edwardii
GTCCAACAGGGATTAATTTTATAAAACATAATGCATAGGAATGATTGTATGAAACACCATGTATATGAACTTTGTAAGCAAGCCATTAAAAAAATAAAAAGGAAGACAACAATAAAGAAGGGAGTTTTAACCTTAAAAAAAATACAAAAGGAGGGAGCTCTCATGGCCTAGTGACAAGAAGCTGCACTGCAATCCCAGAGGCGCGCGGTTCAAACCCACTTGATGCTCTTCTGCTAGAGAAGGAGGGGCAATCGCCTCCTGTACCAGTCAAATCCAATTTGACCGTACACACAAAAATAATAATAAAAATAAAAAACTACAAAAGGGAAATTCGTTGAGGAAATACAAAGAAGCAGAGTGCTATAACAAAAGGGGACAGAGTCAGGACCCAGTGAGCAAATTCATAGTGAAGACATTTTTTTTTTTTGAGGAAAGACAAATGTCCTTGGGGTTCTGGGAAGACTCAAGCCTACCTACCCAGATGCCTAGAGCCACCGTCAAGTCTACTTTTAAAATTGCTCTGGTATCTACTGGTAGAAGACACAAGGCCTTCCACGGGCCTGTTATCACCACAGAGAGGCCAGAAGCAGCGTTTTTTGTGGATGAGGGTTCAAACTTCTCCCAGTACAAAAGCGTCTCTGCCTGTGGAGACCTGGAGCACAGCGTCAGCACTTACCTTATGCTGGCAATATACCCCTGCCTTTGCCTCCCTGTCAAAACCCACAATTCACTCCATTCCCTGGCTATTTATTCTCCTGCCAGGGCTGTGACAAGCGGGGTTTAGATAGGATTAGCAGGAAAAACAAAACAAAACAAAATAAAAAAAAAACAACAAAAAGAAGAAAGAGGCAGGCGTGTCTTGTTTTTCAGATGATCAGGGTACACCTCCCCAGCCCTGCGTCTGCCTGGCCTTGGCCTTGGCAGGTCTGGTGCTGGGCTGGATAAGTCTGAACCTGTGAGAGAACCTTTTTATTTAGACATCACTCAGCCTGGGACCAGTTTTAAGCGCTGCCTGCTTGTAGTGCCGACATACACAGATCTCTTCACGGAACTCTCCAGCTGAGACATGTTTGTAGAGCGTGATTCATGGTGTTTCTTTCTGGATTGTCCAGTGGGTAAGGGCTGCATGAAAACCAGAGAAGCAGATGTAGACCCTGAGCCCCGGCTATAAATTTCTGCTTTATGATTATGGGTTTCAAATGTGCTGCCATACAGACAAATCTACAATTACGTGAAACAAAATGGATTTTGCTCTCAAACTTTAGCTTTTTTGGTTTGTTTGTGGCTACAAAGACTTTTACCAGAGTTTTTAAAAAAAATCTGTCATTGATTGAATGGAGAAAAGAAAGAATAATTTATACCAGAATTTTATTTTATGCCCTTTGCAAACAGTGTTTGGGAAAAGATTTATTTATACTCTTTGACTAACGTGTAAAATGGGTGTCAATATTTTAAGCATCATTATTGACAAATTAGCTAGGCAGTTTTCTAGTTTCTGTCGTATTCATTAACACATCGATCTGCATTGAAAGACTTGCAGCTTGTTTGGGAACCTTTCCGTAAAGCTTAAGATGAAAAATTTGGAGGAAGAATCCAGACCTCAAGAGGTGTGAGAATTAGATTTACCATTTAAGACACTTGTGGCTAAATTGTGGTGTTTCTTTAATACATCAACACCTTGGTTAACGAATAGCTCTATCAATTGCTAACAACATAATTAATTCATCAAAGGAAATGATGAATTGGCAAGTAAATACAGTGGCATCAAAAGGTACCCATAATATTCTACTCAGAAGGATTTTAAATTCCGATCGTTCATATCCAGCCTCAGATGTTTTTCTATAGTTTCGGGAATCCCAAGGCAGCAGTACATTTTAAAATTTTCTTTTGTAAGAGGAGAAAAATATATGAGGTCGTCTGAACGCTGTCTCAGAAATCACACACACACGCAAAACCTTTTTTTGTTTTGTTTTGTTTTTAATGCAGTGTTCTACTCGGGGAAGAAATTTGGGAGCCATTGTCTTTCTTTCTGAGGGAAACTGAATCTCTATCCTCAAATATGAGAGAGTGCTCTGGGGACATGGATCCGATACAGGTGATGGGGAAATGTCATGGGCTCCCCTGTAACAGATACCTGGACGCACACACCTGTCAGAAGTACTGTGCTTCTCATTCTAACCTTAAGTTCCTCCTGCAGGACTCGGCCCAGATCATCTTCCTCCCCTCTCACCTAACAACTTTTCATCACCCTCCATTATTGAGTATTAAATGAGCCCAGTTTCCAAGGAACTCTGGCGACCGTAAATAAGCATTTGGAGCTATAAGTCTTATGACCCAAGTAGAAATTGGCCCATAATGTGGTGCTTTGTGTATCTTTACAACTATCTTAATGACAGTGTGTTAAATGTTTTGTAAATTTCTCCGCAGCCCCCTTGCTTAAAAGGCATGTTTTCCTTGTAGTTAAAGGGTTTCTTATAATAAGAGAGTCTGTTACAAAATGCTGGCCCTATTTTTTTTTTTTAAAAAAAGGGAGGGGAGAGGAAACAGGAGTTTGAGCAAAATCTCTCCCCTTTATTGCCCTCAGACTTCCCAGTAGCCAGCTTGCAGGGCTGAAAATTGTTGTAATGCACCTTCATAAAAGGCTCTTTGACTGTGTAAGTGTGTGTGATGCATACTTTTTTCCTGTTACACCACCAGTGCCACTTAGCAACTCTTGTAGACAGGGCAGCACTTCAAGCATGGGGCTGGGTACCCCCTGACAAGGCCTTTAAAAGGCCTGGATGAGCTTTGTGGGTGTGCATTCCACTAGTGTCGGGTGGGGGGACCCCAAAAAACAACAAAACCTCTTCTCTTAAACAGGGGAAGGCTGTCCCCCTTTACATCCACTAGCCAGCCTTGTTTCTAGGATCCTAGGGAAATGCAAGAGGGACAGAAAAGAGAGCAGGCTGTTTTAATTCCCCTCCAGAGGCCCCCTTTCAGAGACATAGCTTGCATCTTTTAAGAAAAATGAGGTATCACCAAGGTGGATGGACCCTTCCTTGTCAAACGCTGTTTGCAGGGGGTTTATTTGTAAATATTGCATGTGATTCCCTCTGTAGTGTTCTGACTGGTCAGAAAGCCCCTTCCCCTTCTAGGTTTAGCCAGGGCTGGGGTAGGGAGAATAAAGTAGAATTTTCTAATAATAAATTTTCTCCTAGTATGGCGTTGTATTAATAAAGTTTGTTTGGGGCTGGAGGTGAGGGTATGCAGGCATTTGATTGGTAAAAGTGGACCCTGGAAACTGGAAACACACTTTATCAGTTTGCAAAATATGTGTTCTCTCTCTCTCTCTCCCCCCTGTGTGTGTGTAAAGAGGTCACCAGCATGACTGTTGGACATTGAGTATTGAGCATGGATCAATGGTGATTCATTTTATAGAACACAACAGATAGAAATAATCGTATAAAACACAATGTAAATTGAGGAATGTGTGAAACACAATGTATACGAATTTTGTATGCAAACCAATATAAAAGAATTTTAAAAAAAAATTTTGTTATATTGTGTGTGTGTACCGTCAAATCAGATCTGACTGGTGCAGGAGGAGACTGACCCTCCTTCTCCAGCAGAGCATCTGGTGGATCTGAACTGCATACCTTTGGGATTGCAGTGCACAAAATACTTTTTTAAGTGTGTATAAGAGTTGAAAAAAATGTAAAGAAGTAATTTTCACATCTGCCTGGAAATTTAGCGAGCTGAGTTCTAGCCACGGTTCTGAGCGCTGTGACCTCAGGCAGATCCCAGCCTCTCTGGTCTTCTGCCTACCCAGTAGGAAAAAGAAAAGGATGCATTTTAGATCACATGTATTCCAGCATGCTTACTAGGTGGCTTTTTATGACCGCAGGACTGAGATGAATAATATATCTCCACTCTACAGATGAGCAAACAGAGGTCCAGAGAAGTTAACTGAGCTAAGACCACAGCACAACTGGTAAATAGTAGAGGTAGAATTGGAAGTTTGACCCTCAAATCCATGCTGTTGACATTGCTCTCTTGGACGAGGATCCAAAATCGTAGCTATGTAGGGGGGTGTGGGTGTGTGTCTAGTGGCTATTGTGTACCATCCAGAGGGTTTTCAGAGATAATTTATTGCCCATTTTCTTCCGCAGAGCAGCAAGTGAATTTGAACTCTGTGCATTGGGGATTGCAGCGCAGTTCCTTACCACTAGGCCAACAGAGCTCTCACTGTTGGGGGGCGGGAGGAAGTAGGGCGCGAGGAGCTAAGGGAAGTTAATTCTCAACCAGCCCTGATGCTGTGTATGGATCTGAAGGAATTTTTTTTACGGCATAAATATATCCAGAAAGCAGCATATTTTCTTTTTAAACAACTCCAGAGCAAATACCATCTCTTCATCCAGGGCTTTGCAAAGCTGGATAAGGGGGGACAGGGGAATGGACATAGACCATCACATGGAAAGTTCCTCAACTCAAGGCTTTCCTGGAGGGGTGGGGCTGTTCTCTCTGTTGCCAGTGTGTTTTTTTCGCCTATGCTTTTTTATTTGGGGGGAGTTTGGGAAGGGGGGGCAGTGGAAAAATACATAAATTAGAAGGAATTTTACTGGGCAGGGAGGTGCGGGGAGAGCTGGATGGGGGGTGGGATGAGGAGGGGTGGGGACAGCTGGATGGGGATGGGATGGGGTGGGATGAAGGGGTGAGGAGGGGTAGGGAGAGCTGGGTAGGGGGTGGGATAGGGAGGAGTGGGGAGAAAGGTG
>NW_006399777.1:12010816-12016280 GCF_000299155.1 Elephantulus edwardii
TCTGCCGTGCGGGGCTGCTGGGAGTTTTTAAGCTCTGTGAGAATCCTGGGAGTTGGTGATGTCAGACTCGTTGGGTCATTTGAAGGTTAGCAGCCCGGGAAGGGTTCATGGAAAGTTCACTCGCATATATTAGGCAATTCAATCTTTCATTCTGCGTGACAGAAGTAGTAGGAAGTGAGCTGTTCAGAGGCAGGAGGGTCTATTCTTGGCCAGAGGGGGGACCAGCATTCCCCCATCGCAGCCGATCGAGGACTGGGATGCGGCGGACGCGGGCGAGCCGGGCAGGGGCCGTCTGGGCACCGTCGGGGTAGCGCCCGGAGCGCCATCGGGAGCCTTTTGGTGGACGCGGACTTGGAAGGACAACTTGGGACCCTTCTGGGAACCCCCTCCACCCCCCTTCTCCCCCTCTCCGCCCCGGCTGGATTTGGCCGAGCAAGCCTGGAAAATGGTAAATGATCATTTGGATCAATTACAGGCTTTTAGCTGGCTTGTCTGTCATAATTCATGATTCGGGGCTGGGAAAAAGACCAACAGCCTACGTGCCAAAAAGGGGGCAGAGTTTGATGGAGTTGGGTGGACTTTTCCCTGCCGTTTGCCTCCGCACCTAGAAGGATACGCGCTTCTGCAGACGGTGCAGGGAGATCATGTTTGACTGTATGGATGTTTTGTCACTGAGTCCCGGGCAGATCCTGGATTTCTACACTGCAAGCCCGTCCTCCTGCATGCTCCAGGAGAAAGCCTTCAAAGCATGCTTCGGTGGACTGGCCCCGACCGAGTGGCAGCACCGGCACACTGCGCAATGTAGGTTTTCATGATTTTTGCTTTTAACCCCCCCCCCATGCCCCCCGTCTTCCACCAAGGAGGGGGAAATATTTGTCTCTCTTGCATGCAATAAAGACATTGGAAATAAACTTGCACCGGTAGCAAGACAAAGGATTTAATGATTTAGTGCTGGAAGGGGTGTTGAGGTGCTGGCGTGCATATTGATCGCCTCTGCTGAAAATGCCCTGGTGGGGGTTTCCCCCTCCCCCAAAAAAATCCCCCCTGTGCAGCCCTGTCGCTTAGTTTTGCAAACCTCATAACCTCTCGGATTTTTAAAATAATGCAAGGAGGGGTGGATAGCAGTGCAGGGCGACCCCAGGACTTTGAAACACTCTTCAAGTAAGGCAGTTGCATTTTTTTTTTCCCTTCCAAAAATGTGCAAAAGGGCCCATAACCTTCCTGTTCTTTGGATTAGCTACTTAGTGGTAGATATCTCTCCCCTTGTGCATTTTTCTCAGCAGTCCAAGGTAATTCAGATACAACGTCTTCCTCGAAAGGATTTTAAACCTGATTAAGGTAGTGGCAGAGCCTGAAGTTCATAAACCACAGTGCACTGTTTTCTTTGCGAAGGGAAGGCAATATTTCTTAGCATTGACCCCACTGCCACCTTCCAGGGCCACTTTGTTGCTCTAAGAAGTTGGTGTTTTGCTAGAAAACTCCTGGCCATGAATGCCCCTTGGGTTGAGCCATTCATTATTTCCATTAACTTGCAGTTCAAGCCAGGACCCTGAGCTTGGGCTGAGGAAGGGAGATAGAAGTGTGCTGGCCCAGTTTTTCTTTCTGAAAGTGTATGAACGATTGGGTTATCTGATGTTGACACGGGGGAAGCACGCATGTGGTCAACAGTAGCCTGGCTGCAGCCTTGAGAAATGACCAGGGGTCCCAGCAAGTCCACCTACACACACACACACACACACACACACACACTCTCTCTCTGGTTGTGCTGGGCTCCTGCAGGATGCAGGGGGGTTGGGGGGGCTTGACAGTGATTTAGATAAATAGCCCAACTATCTATCAAAATGTTTTTAGTACTTTATTTGGCAATCCATTAGCCTGAAAATGACATTTGAAATCTTTGCTTTCGGAAGAGGTCAGAGTAACCTGGAGAAAGGGAGTTTTCCTAATAACAGTGGTTTATCTGTTAAAGAGGAGGAAAAGGGGGGGAAAAAAGGAGGGTAGCTTGTCAAGGGTTAAATTACCCTCCCTGAAACTTTTTCTTCTGACTCAAAGCGCTGGTTTCTTGGGCCAGGAAATCAACAGGTTTGTAACTGAAAAAATCAATAAGCATTTGATGCCAACAGTTTGGCTGGCTGGGTGAACATTTCAAGGGAGGCAAAACCAGGGCAAAAAGAACATCGACTCCCCAAGGCGTCTTAATCTCAAGCTGCTTCTCAAATCGCTTGTCCTTCCTATAGCCTCTTTTCTTTCCCGGGAACTCAAAGAAACTGAAGGTTGCAAGATAATTTTCCAACCCACTAACCAATCTTTCAGACCCCTCTTTTCTGTAGCAATTAAAACGGTATGAAGCATTTCACTTGGAATCCTAATGAGCTAGGGCTTTTTGAAGCTTCTTTCTAAAAAATACATGTATGTAAGAGAAAATTCTCATGGAACATATTTTTAATGGAAGGAAGAAGAACATCTTTTTAATGGAAAGGGGGCAGAGTGCTCAGGGGGGAAGTAGTCCTCTTATTAGACTTAATAGAGCTTTTATGTAGACATTTCCCTCGTTGTAATTACCCCTGCAAACATTCCTATTAAGTTGTAGGAGCTGGGGGAAGCTTTGTTTGTTCTTCAGGCAAGTTAAACAAGGATTTGCCTTATCTGGGGGCAAGAATGGTGAATGTGTCATTTGCCTAGGGCCAGCCGATAAGCCAGAAGTGTTGATAACAGCAAAGTTCAGCTAATCAAAGAAACTTGCCTTAGAAAAAGTAAATAAAGGCATTTGACAAAGGGATTTCAGAAATTCCACTGTTTTATTTTAGGAACAGAGCAATTATAATGCTCATTGTGGTCAATTTCACCAGGGTTTGAATCCCACATCCCTGGCTTTAGGTTAAATGAGTAAAATGTAAATATTGCTGTGTCCATGCAAAACTGTTTTTTTTAAATTGAGATTTTAATGAAAGTTTATAGGGAACTTGGATTTCCATTCATTCATTGTTGCACATTTTCCTCCGTGCCCTCCCTACCCCTCAGTTTGCTTTTTTTTTTGAAGAAAAAAAAATTGTTATACAGTTCATCCCAAGTCCACTTTATGCAGAGCTGTTTTGGCCTCCACAGATCAGTTTCCTTACTTGAGCAATTAAAACTTTGAACATAAACAACTAAATATATATATATGTGTGTGTATGTATATATATATGTGTATGTGTGTGTGTGTGTATGTGTGTATTTGTTATATATTTATTTATACTATATAATATTTATATATTTATATTATATATTTATCTATTTATTCTATATAATATATATTAAGAATCCCTACCAAGTACAGTTTGGCACAGGGTGGCACAGCCAGAGTTTTTGAAATAAAAAGCACATTAGCACCGTGTTTGTATGAGAACTTAAAAGCATAAAAACCACAACCCGCTCTATTTCATTTAATGGATATTTTGATGAGAAGCAGATCTGTTTGTGCCCTTAACACAGAGGGTAAAGTGGGTTCAGGGGTGGGGGGAAGTACTAAAGTGCCAACAAAACTATGTTCTGCTTCAAGATCCTACTTTATTTTTTTAAAGTGTGTGTGATATACTTCGAGTAAAACCTTTGAACATAGAGCGTACCAAAAGCATGTTTTGAAAGGTGTTAGAATATTCCCTTTTCTTTTTCATTTTAAAGGAAAATAATATGCCAGCCAGCTGCTGGCTGGAGGAGGGCCTGTGAATTGCTTGTTACAAAAATCAGAAGTCAAAATTTGGGATCTGCGAAGAGAATGTGGTGTAAATAATACTGGTTTAAGGCTGTCCCTGGAAAGTATTGGAATCTCCAAGTTTCTGGTCAGATGGCCTCCCAGATTATCTAGGGTTTAGGCTTCTCCAGATGTTTTTGGAATTAATTGCTCAGTGGGCATAGGATAAATCTTACTATTTTGTGGGTCTAAATATAGTTGCTTTGGGTGAAATAATGGGTGTGACAACTTCTTGGCCCTAACCCCAATTTTCTTCTCACTCAACACATCAGAATAAGAAAGGGGAAAAAATGATTTCTCCTTTTGACGTAGGCTTTTGCCTATTCACGAGAAGAAATTATTCTATTTAAAAACAAACAGTAACGAGGAATGATTAAGGCATTAAAAAAAGAAAAAAAAGAAAAATCTCCATTTCCACATACTGGCGCTCAAATGGTAAGTATTAAAGAGTATTTAAACCCTCTCCTAGTGAGACAGAAATTGGGGTCAAAGTAGCAAAATCAAAGATACCCTCTGAAAGAGAGAATAAATAAAGACTGACAGGCACCGTATGAATTGAATGGGGGTTTGAATAAATATTTCAGTGAAAAGGCTCAATTGTTTTTCTAAAGTAGGACATAATTTTCTGCTTCTCAGCCCCATGACAGTGGTAACTAATACCATCAGGAAGAAAAGACAGAAAAGGGACTTTTGCTCATGTCTCAAGAAGGGCACAAGGTTGGAACACTTGAAACACGTGAAAATGAGCCAAGTTTTCCTTCTCTCTAGAAAAAGAGACAGGCTTATCCAGACCCAGACACGCTGGTGTGTTTGGTGTGTCCGTCCTCAGGCATGGCTTCTCCACAAACAAGTGTGAAAAGCATATACAACTGTGGACTGCAGATTCCAGGGAAGCATAAGGGAGCCTGTGCTTATATCTCTGGCTGAGTCATGCTCCTCTGTCAGGATCTGTAAATTTGAAAATGTTCTGTGGGGCTGTGGGGTTGGAAGAGACAGATGCCAGCCAAACCTACAGGCAGAATATTTGACATGGTTAAAAAAAAATAAGGAAAAAAAGAAAGAAATACGATTTGTGAATAAACTCATGCTTGCTTTGCTTGTTGGGCCATCTAACACTGCTAGTATTGGGATGCAGTTTAGAAGAGGGAGAGAAGGAATGACTAGATTTAAATATTACTGCTAAAAGGAGAAAAGGAAAAGGGGAAAAGAAAAAGGAGAGTTCATAATTAAGGGGGAGAAAAAAAGAGAAATAGCTATGATCTACTTATGTAAGCTGTGGAGTTGACTGAGAAGTTTTAGTTATAATTTGATTTACCAGCCTGAATATAAAGCTGTCCATTGAATCGGGCCCTTTTTCCTGTAATAGATAAAAAAGTATGGCGATTTCTGCTAGGCTAACTGACTTGAATCTGAAGTGTCTTCCTCATTTCTGGAAACCTAGTCCTGACGATAATTAACCAGCCAGTATTATCCCCAACTTCTCTTTAAAGAAGGAGGAAAGGAGACTTCTTTTTGGCTCTCATTTACATTTACCTTGTCCTTAGGCTCCTGAAATGAACATGTAAAGAAGGGGAAAAAAATGTTTTGGCCTCCACATTTTGATATACTGAATGTATAAAGCATTCAGTAAGAATCATTATACTGTACCCCAGGAGGCAAGTGCATGATAAATGATGAAGATTATAAACTCTGCTCTTGAGAAATAGAAAGAGATTATCCATCCATCCATCC
>NW_006399777.1:12017357-12018527 GCF_000299155.1 Elephantulus edwardii
CTGTGGAATTAAATCGAAGAGTTAGGAATCCATCTGTATCAACCCCCTACCAACTTCTTAAAAAGTTAGAGACGGGGCGACGGGGTGGGGGAGGCAGGCCTGGTTAACTCAGGTTTCCTATTTATCTGCATCCTGTCAGTAAGTGGCTTGGCCTAAGTACCTCTTGTTAAGTAGGAGATGAGATAACCTGGCCCATCTGTAAGATCTAATAACACCACCTCATCCCTCAGTGCCTTTGCCCTGGGTTCGCTTCTCATTCTCAGCTTCTTGACGGTTTTTTAACATCATCACTGAAGCCCAGCACCACACCCCCCACCACAGCCCCTTTTAAACGAACAAATACGATTACAGGCCTTCTTCTCTGCAGTTTAGGAAGGAGTGGAGAGGCGTCTGCAGGCATTTTGTTGTTTGCCTTGGACCTTCCACGCTGCTGCTGCTTCGAGGGGAATTTAAATGGGCAGTTGGGAGTGCTGACTGGCTGTGTCTTTGGCCTTGCGGGGTGGAGACCTCAGGGGGCCTGGTCAGTAAGATAAGACTCTTGGGCACCCCCCACTCGTGCACGATAAGGCCAGGATAACAGGAACTGACCTCAGCGAGGTGGCCTAGCATGGTCAAGCGTGTCCTGTGTTCAGGTCACGGGGATCTGAGTCCCCAGGATTGGAGGGTGATCTGTGGCAGTCCACAGTGCCCTCACAGGGCTTCAGACAGGGACGTACTGGGCACTCATGTGCCCTGTCCCCCAGAGGAAGAGGTCCCTAAGCACAACAACAAGAACAAAAAGAATGTGGGTGGAGAGGGTGGTTTTAACGGATTTAAATTGTCAGAGAAGTATTTGCTTCCCAGGCGTCAACAGTTTTCCTCAGATGCTTCCTTCACAAGTCAGCCGTCCCATAGAGGATCCAGCCCTAAACCCTGCCAGCCTGCCATCCAGAGGACCCTGTGAGGGAATTTGCAATTTCGGGGTGAATTCCTGTGACGCCTGTTTTATAAATGGAAAGTTCCCATCCCCGCTGCATCATCCACAGGCTCTGAAACCTTTCCACTTTGTCACCTCCTGAAACCACTTTGGGTCCCCCCCCTTCCTTTTCCCTATACCCCTACTTCATGCCTTCTGAAGGGTCTCCAGTTAGGGCTTTGAAGAAATTTAAAGCAAAGGTTCTATTTGTGTGT